>NC_052146.1:81860512-82226634 GCF_902713615.1 Scyliorhinus canicula | reverse complement strand
GCCATTGGGCGGAGAATCCCTTTTGGCGCCAGAATCGGGGGCGGTGCCTGTTTTCAGATGCTCCGCACCCTCTAAAACAGCGTCATTGGTGATTGTGCTACACGCTGTTGAAACGGCCTCAGGATGTAACTTGAAGGCCCTCCCCCGATGCTCCGCCTCCGATGGGCTGACTTCCCAATGGCACAGATCACTTGTGGTCTGAGGTTTAGCCAACCTCACGTGGTGGCTGCGGACTGTGTCCAGTGCCTCCAAAGTCGGGGATGGGGGGGACCGTTCCACTGGCTGGGGGGCTTCAGCGGGGGCTGGAGGGACTGATGAGGAGTATTCCGGGGGTGGCGAGGAGGGAGGTTACAGGGGGGCACTATCTGGCAGGCCGGGTCCTCCCGTGGCCGGCGCCATGTTGTATGGCACGACCGCTGGAGGTCGTCACCGTCCACATGCGGACCCAGCAATTCTCCGGCCATATCTGCAGGGAATGTCGGAGGTTTTACGTGGCGCGGCTGCTAGCTCCCCCCCCCCCCCCCCCCCCCCCCAGGTGGAACATTGGTGCGGGGGCAGTGCCTCCCTTTCCATCGTAAGACGAGACACATGCTCCGGACATAGCCTCAGAATCGGAGAATCCAGCCCTCTGTCATTGCTTTTTCACTTGCCCTTCTGAACCTTCTCAAGTCAACCTATATTAGAATCCCTCCAGTGGAGAAGGAGGCCACTTAGCCCCTCGAGTCTGCACTGACCCTCTGAAAGATCACGCTACCTAGGCCCACTCCCCTACCCCAGCCCCGTAACCCCACCTAACCTGCACATCTCCTTGGACACCAAGGGGCAATGTTTTAGCATGGCCAATCCAACTCACCTGCGCTTCTTTGGACCTGCACATCTATTATCCACCTGTATACACACTTTTCTTCCACATCCTAATCTCTATCTCGTTCTTTCTTCCAGGGTTTGTTTGCCCTACCTTTCCTCTTTGTGGGAATATATCTCGACTAGGTCTGACGTATGTCTTCTATAAAGTGGCCCATTATTGAGTCACTGATTTTCCTGCCAACGGAATTAATCCAATCCAAACGATCTGGCACAGATCCACTCTTTCCTCTGTTCATTATTTTTACTCTGAATTATTCATTGTCCTTTTCCATAGCCATCCTAAAGCTTACAATCCAACTATTACTGTCCCCAAAATGTTCCCCAACTGACACCTTATTCCCCAGAACCAGGTCCCAGTGTCTCATTGGACTGCACACATACTGATGTAGGAAATTTCTGACCACACTGTAGGAACCCTTGCCCCTGTCTGCCCTTTACACTGAACAACCCAATCAATATTCAGATAATTAAAGTTCCCCATTATAATACACTGTAATACTTTCACTCATCTGTATTTTCCTTGCAAATCTATTCCTTGGCACCTTTCTCACTTGCTGTTGGCCGATAGATTTCACCCTGCACCATTTCTTTTGTTCCTTTGCTCTAGCCAAATAGATTATATCCTTGATGCTACTGCGACATATATTTTCTCCAGCACAGCAATATTCTCTTTAATCAATACCGCCAGACCGCCTTCTTTTCTTCACACCTTTCCTGAACGTTGGCTGTGATTTCCTGTGCCTGTTTGTGGTGGGCCAAACGGTGGGTAGGAGTGTGAAATCTGGCCACATTACAGCTTTGTAAAACCAGGTAGTGATTGTGCCCTCCAGCTGTCAATGGCAACACAGCGAGAACATCAGTAAAATATTTGTCCAACTTCCTGTGGCGGCCATGAGGTGAGCGGTCTGCACAAGGTGGCTGGTTACTCCTCTGGCGGGAGATGTCTGTGGGATATAACATGAGGCAAAATCGAATAACGCCCCCGCTCCGGATTCAGAGGACCCTTGTGGCAGTGTGAAAGAGAACATGCCGGACCTCGCCATGTCATCGACAACCTCCCAATTACCCACGGGGAAGCTAATGGCATTCATCGTGGGAGAATTCCAGAAGCTCCCCTTCGCGTGCCAATAGTAAGGGTGGAGCAGTGATTTGGAGTTGCAGGGCGCGGCGATTCGGGAGGTGGAGAGTTTGGTCTCGGAACGCAGCGACCGGATTGTCTCTTTAGAGGCAGAGGGAGGAGGGTTTTCTTTGGAATTTGGTGGGTTGGCTGACTGATCGAAGGGAGGAGGGAGCAAGGGGTGGTGGGTGGTGGATAGGAAGCCGGGAGGCCGGGGGGGGGGGGGGGGGGGGTTGAATGGTGGTGATGCATGTTTCTTTGTTGATGGATTGGGGTGAGGGTTGTGACGGTGGCCATTTTGGGTGGGCCTGGAACTGTGGCTGCCTGGATCACATTGTGCCTCCTCAGAAGGTGGATATGGCGAATCTTAATAGGGGGGAGGGGGGGTTCAGAGATCTACTGCTGTGAGGGGGCTAAATGACCTTGTTAAAAGAACCCAGGTGTTTGCTCACTTGAACAAGTAAGCCACTACAGTAACTGACTTCATTAGTAAGTGTGTAGAAGACTATGTGCCAAGAAGCAAATCCTCGTGTTTCCCAACCGGAAACCCTGGATGAACAGGGATATCCACTGCTTGCTGAAGTCTAGGTCTGAGGCGTTCCAGTCAGGCGACCCTGACCTATACAGGAAAACCAGATATGATCTAAGGAGATCTGTCAAAGATGCCAAAAGAGAGTACCAGAGCAAGCTTGAGTCCAGGCTAGCCACACGGACCCCGGCCGACAATGGCAAAGTCTGAAAGACATAACGGGCTACAAGATGAAGGCATGTAAAATCGCTGACTCCAATGCACCCGCAACCCTCCCTGATGAGCTCAATACATTCTATGCATGCTTTGAGCAATGCAGGACCAATGTCCAGGACCAAGGGTTGATCTAAGTGCATTGGCACTACAACCTTGGATTGAAGACCGACGGATTCCTTCATTGCCCGTTGCAATCTGAGGAATTCAGCTAACACCCCTTCCTGATATCCCCAAATTTGTCATTGCAACTCCACCAACTGAGTTAGAACTGAGACTGGAAGCTCCACACCTGACTCAGACTCAGCAGACTCGTGGCCTCCAGACGTCTGATCTCGGATATCTCTGCTTCATCTTGCTGTGGAGTAGATTGTGTGCTGTATTCACCAGCCTGTGACCCAGAGGCTCCACTAGAACTAGGACCCAACAAAGTGTGAGTCTCTGCACTAGTGAGAGGTTTGGGTGCGAGGTTTGGGTGGGAGGGTTTGGGCAAGAGGTTTGGGTGGGAGGTAGGGGTGAGAGGTTTGGGTGCGATGTTTGGGTGAGAGGTTTGGGTGCGAGGGGTTTGGGTGAGAGGTTGGGTGAGAGGTTTGGGTGCGAGGGGTTTGGGTGCGAGGTTTGGGTGGGAGGGGTTTGGGTGGGAGAGGTTTGGGTGAGAGGTTTGGGTGGGAGGGGTTTGGGTGGGAGAGGTTTGGGTGGGAGGGGTTTGGGTGGGAGAGGTTTGGGTGAGAGGTTTGGGTGGGAGGGGTTTGGGTGGGAGAGGTTTGGGTGGGAGGTAGGGGTGAGAGGTTTGGGTGCGATGTTTGGGTGAGAGGTTTGGGTGGGAGGGGTTTGGGTGCGAGGTTTGGGTGAGAGGTTTGAGTGAGAGGTTTGGGTGGGAGGGGTTTGGGTGCGAGGTTTGGGTGAGAGGTTTGGGTGCGGTGTTTGGGTGAGAGGTTTGGGTTTGAGGTTTGGGTGCGAGGTTTGGGTGCGGTGTTTGGGTGAGAGGTTTGGGTGCGGTGTTTGGGTGAGAGGTTTGGGTGAGAGGTTTGGGTGGGAGGGGTTTGGGTGAGAGGTTTGGGTGAGAGGTTTGGGTGGGGGGGGTTTGGGTGAGAGGTTTGGGTGCGGTGTTTGGGTGAGAGGTTTGGGTGAGAGGTTTGGGTGAGAGGTTTGGGTGGGAGGGGTTTGGGTGAGAGGTTTGGGTGAGAGGTTTGGGTGAGAGGTTTGGGTGAGAGGTTTGGTGGGAGGGGTTTGGGTGAGAGGTTTGGGTGAGAGGTTTGGGTGAGAGGTTTGGGTGAGAGGTTTGGGTGAGAGGTTTGGGTGAGAGGTTTGGGTGCGGTGTTTGGGTGAGAGGTTTGGGTGGGAGGGTTTTGGGTGCGAGGTTGGGGTGCGAGGTTTGGGTGAGGGGTTTGGGTGGGAGGGGTTTGGGTGGGAGGGTTTTGGGTGCGAGGTTGGGGTGCGAGGTTTGGGTGAGGGGTTTGGGTGGGAGGGGTTTGGGTGAGAGGTTTGGGTGGGAGGGTTTTGGGTGCGAGGTTGGGGTGCGAGGTTTGGGTGAGGGGTTTGGGTGGGAGGGGTTTGGGTGCGAAGTTTGGGTGAGAGGTTTGGGTGGGAGGGGTTTGGGTGTGAGGTTTGGGTGGGAGGGTTTTGGGTGAGAGGTTTGGGTGCGGTGTTTGGGTGAGAGGTTTGGGTGGGAGGTTGGGGTGTGAGGTTTGGGTGAGAGGTTTGGGTGGGAGGTTTGGATGAGAGGTTTGGGTGTGGTGCTTGGGTGAGAGGTTTGGGTGCGAGGTTTGGGTGGGAGGGGTTTGGGTGCGAGGTTTGGGTGAGAGGTTTGGGTGCGGTGTTTGGGTGAGAGGTTTGGGTGGGAGGGGTTTGGGAGCGAGGTTGGGGTGAGAGGGGTTTGGGTGCGAGGTTGGGTGAGAGGTTTGGGTGGGAGGGGTTTGGGTGCGAGGTTTGGGTGAGAGGTTTGGGTGGGAGGGGTTTGGGTGCGAGGTTTGGGTGAGAGGTTTGGGTGGGAGGGGTTTGGGTGCGAGGTTGGGGTGAGAGGTTTGGGTGGGAGGGGTTTGGGTGAGAGGTTTGGGTGAGGGGTTTGGGTGGGAGGGGTTTGGGTGAGAGGTTTGGGTGGGAGGGGTTTGGGTGCGAGGTTTGGGTGAGAGGTTTGGGTGCGGTGTTTGGGTGAGAGGTTTGGGTGGGAGGGGTTTGGGTGCGAGGTTGGGGTGAGAGGTTTGGGTGGGAGGGTTTGGGTGAGAGGTTTGGGTGGGAAGGGTTTGGGTGCGAGGTTTGGGTGCGGTGTTTGGGTGAGAGGTTTGGGTGGGAGGGGTTTGGGTGCGAGGTTGGGGTGAGAGGTTTGGGTGGGAGGGTTTTGGGTGCGAGGTTGGGGTGAGAGGTCCATATCCTCTCTGGCCAGCTCAATCGTGCACTTTTCAAAGGGAGTGAGAACCGTGAGATTGGGCACTCCAGTCACTGGCTGGATCCTCTCCATTTTGTTGATTGCAAGCTTATCCTGCATAAAGACAGGGGATAGTGTGAATGGAGACACATTCCAGGGCAGATGATAAGGATGCCTGGCATGTGTGGGTAATGAATGGAGTGATGGACAGAATGAGAATGCAATCTGCAGAGGACAGATGGAGCTGTGAGGGTGTGTGTGAGAGTGAGGGGCACTATCTCTTGAGCTGACAGTGAGTGAGATCCCTGTGATTGTCTGATGAACTGGGTGGGTGAGTTGAGAGTGATGGAATGGTATGAGTGCGTGGGTCGATCACACCCCTGGTCGCTCATGGCTGTCTTGTAGCGAGTTTCAGCATCGGCCTGTGGCGTCCATATAGGCGTCATCAGCCACGACTGTGGTGGATAACCCCTTTTGCCCAGGAGCCAGTTCCCCAGCTGGGGGGGGGGGGGGGGGGGGCGTCTTGAACATGTCAGGAAATCGTCCTGTGTGCCAGGATGAAGGCATTGTGCACACTGCCCACGTACCGGCACAGACGCGCATTTGATGGTCACATATCAACTACACATTCATCGAGTGGAACCCCTTTCGGTTTGTGTAGAGGGCCTGTCATCTGCAGGTGTCCGTAGGGGGACATGCATACCATTGATCACCCCCTGGACCCGGGGCATGTTGGCGCCGGCGGCGATCCCCATTGCCCGGGCATCCCTGTGAGCTCAGTCCACATTGAAGTGGATGTATTGAGCCGCCAGGGGCATACTGGGCCTCCTGTCCTTGTGTGACCTGTACACCTGTCCTTGTGGTTTCACACAGTGCAAACATGTCCTTGTGACCTGTAAACATGTCCTTGTGTGTTCACACACCTGTAAACATGTCCGTGTGTTCACACACCTGTAAACATGTCCTTGTGTGTTCACACACCTGTAAACATGTCCTTGTGGTTTCACATATCTGTAAACATGTCCATGTCAGTTCACATGCCTGTAAACATCCCCATGTGTGGTCATACACCCGTAAACATGGCCTTGTGGGTTCACACACCTGTAAACCTGACATGGGGTTCATACACCTGTAAACCTGTCCTTGTGTGACACACCTGTCAACCTGTTCTTGTGTTTTTGGAGACCTGTAAACCTGTCCTTATGTGTTGACACACCTGCAAACCTGTCCATGTATGCTCACACAACTGTAAATCTGTCCATGTATGCTCACACAACTATAAATCTGTCCTTGTGTGTTCACACAACTGTAAACCTGTCCTTGCATGTTCACAAACCTGTAAACCTGTCCATCTAAGTTCGCACACCTGTAAACCTGTTGTCATGTGAGAGTACCTTTAAGAAATAGGTGTTTAAGAAATGTACCTTTAAGAAATAGAGCTGCTCATGTTACTGGAGTGATGTCAGAGTGTGGGTGGAGCTGAGCTCTACTTCTGCTTTTTAGTTTCAGTTTGAGAAAAAGCTTGGGTGTGTCTGTGTTTTTCAGTGAGCTGCATCTGAAGTCTGCCATCCAAAGACTATCTTAATCATTTGGTGAATTCAGAATTATAAATGTTTTCAGTATTGAAAGTAAACTCTGGTGTGCTGCTGTTTAAAGATTTGTTACGTCTTTTTGGGTGTAAAAGGACAGCATACAGATTACTTAGTGTTGTATTCTTTGGGGGGTGTATTTGAATTAATGGTTGCTAAGATATTCACTGTTTGTTTAAATAAAGGTTAACTTGAGTTCATAGAATAAACATTGTTTTGTTTAAAAAAATACTTGTCCATTTCTGCTGTACCATGCCTGTAGAGTGAGCCGTGTGCTCCCCATTCCACAATCTATTAAAAGTTGTGGGTCAGATGAACTCCATGATACACTTTGGGATTCTCTAAACCCTGGCCCATAACAATTGGGGGCTCGAGGGGGATAAAAGTCTATCTATTGGATTGGCTTAGTGAACTTAAAGACAGTGAGGCGTGAGCATATTGTGGTTGCTTTTCAGGTGTGGTATTTTAGTTTAAGTGGGGAGTGTGTTGTGGACAATGGCTCTTTCAGAGGCTCTGAAGCTTTTGGGGGTGGAGACGGTCGCACGCAGTACCTTACGGACAAATGGAATATGAGAAAGAATTAAAGCAGCTTGAATATGAAAAAGAGAGAGAGGAAAAAGAAAGAGAGAGAGTAGAAAGGAGAAAAGAAATGTTGCTATATTTATCTGGTTACAAATATGGCAGTCAATATGGTCACCTTAATCCTAATTGTGTTCATTCTAGAGTTGCCAGGTATCTTTCGATACCGCCACAAGGTTCAAGCCCAAATACTGATCAAAGAACAATGCACCAGTTAGTTAGTTCAGTCAATACTATTTATTTACACACACAGTAATATCTACTCATGCACAAAATACCACAAACTAAACTATCTCTAACGCTAACACCTATACTTAACTTCGGGTGCCCACTCAGTCAGAGGAACAATGGCCGTTGTTTGGATCTGAGGCTGTTGGGTTCGAAGAGGTGACAGGAGAACAGCTAAGGTCGTCCGTCTGATGGCGAGTGTTGACCATGGACCTACTTTCTTCTGGTGCAGCTGGTCTCTCCACTTCGAGAGCCGAGTCCAAGAGAGCGATTCTCTCTTGGGGGCTTCTTCTTATACCTGAAGGGGCTTCGCATGCTTTTGGGCGGGTCTTGAACTTGGCCCCAATTAATTGGGCCATATCCTGATCAATCGTATTGATCTTGACCAATAAAGGGGTGGGTGCCCTGATGGCTGGGCATGTCCTAGGTGGCCGTTGGCCTTGCATTGTTTACGCTTTTGGTTTGGGGAACTGGCGCCGGGGTGTCTGGAGCTAGATCGGTCACTTGAGTGTCTTTCCTTTGTTCCTGGAGATGGGCCATCAATATGTTAATTGACCTACAGTTTCAGTCTCGTCTGGGAGTTGCCTTCTCAATACGCATACAGGCTCTGTGCCTGCTTGCTTTCCTAACATTGTCCATATTTCCCTACAGTCATTGCGATCATCCATTTTGCATTCTGGAAGTAGCCATCCCAGATGGCTACAGAAAGAATAGCCCTAGCAGAACAAAAAGAAAGAGAAAGGGAGATGCAGATCAGGGAAAAAGATAGAGAGAGTTTGAACTTCAGAAAATGGCCATGAAACATGATGGCCAGTTAAAATTGGCAGACCATAAAGGGAAATGTGCAGTTGGATGATAGTGATGAGGATAGTGAGAAAGAGTGTCAAAGTCGAAGGCTTGGTGGGAATCTATTTAAATATGTCCAAGCATTGCCAAGGTTTGACGAGAAGGAATGGAAGTTTTTTATTTCATTTGAGAAGGTAGCTAAACAAATGATATGGCCACAGGACATGTGGGTATTACTGATTCAAACAAAGCTGGTAGGTAGAGCTAGTGAAGTGTTTGCATCACTACCGGAGGAGGTATCTGGGACATGTGAGGAGGTGAAAAAATCCATCTTAGGTGCATATGAACTAGTGCCTGAAGCCAACAGACAAAGATTTAGAAATTTAAGGAAAGAATTTGGTCAAACATACATGGAGTTTGAAGGGATCAAACAGAATAATTTTGATAGGTGGATAAGGGCTTTGAAAGTAGATCAAATGTATGAAGCTCTCAGAAAAATTATACTTTTGTAGAAGTTTAAAAATTCAATTCCTGATGTAGGGGCCTCACGGTAGCATGAGGGGCCTCACGGTAGCATGGTGGTTAGCATCAATGCTTCACAGCTCCAGGGTCCCAGGTTCGATTCCCGGCTGGGTCACTGTCTGTGTGGAGTCTGCACGTCCTCCCTGTGTGTGCGTGGGTTTCCTCCGGGTGCTCCGGTTTCCTCCCACAGTCCAAAGATGTGCGGGTTAGGTGGATTGGCCATGCTAAAATTGCCAGTAGTGTAAGGTTAATGGGGGTATTGTTGGGTTACGGGTATACGGGTTACGTGGGTTTAAGTGGGGTGATCATTGCTCGGCACAACATCGAGGGCCGAAGGGCCTGTTCTGTGCTGTACTGTTCTATGTTCTATGTTCTATGTAATGAGAACTCATGTGGAAGAGCAGAGGGTTAAAACTGCGAGATTAGCAGCAGAAATAGCAGATGATTATGACTTAGTTCATAAATCAAAGCTTGGTTTCCGACATCAGTTTCAGCCTGTCAGGGATAGAAACTGGGGACATGAGAAATACTCAAGTGGTAAAGGTAAAGGTGATCTGATGGGAGATAATAAGGAGAGTGTACCTCAGATTAAAAAAGAAATCCAGGAGGGTGGAAAAGAAATGAAAAGTTTCAAATGTTTTCACTGTAATAAATTAGGCCATGTAAAGTCACAGTGTTGGTGGTTGAAAAAAAGCACTGGGAAGGCTGATGTGGTAAAACGGTAAGACGGTGGGGTTTGTTAAAGTGGTAAAGGAAAGCCTAAGGGAAACGAAGGAAGTGCAAAAGATTGTACAGCCTGTTAAAGAGGTGATTGATAAGAAGGTGCCAGATCTCTTTAAAGAATTTACTTGCGTGGGTAAAGTTTACTCATGTGTATCAGGAGGAGCAGGTAAAGAAGTCACAATTTTAAGAGATACGGGAGCTAGTCAATCTTTAATGGTAAGAGATTAGGAGTTATGTAGTTTGAGAAGAATGTTGCCAGTAAAGGTGGTAATATGTGGAATTCAGGGTGAGAGGAGTAGCATTCCATTATATATGGTAAGGTTGGAAAGTCCAGTGAAGAGTGGTGAAGTGGTAGTAGAGAAATAGAGAAACTATCTTGTCCAGAAATACAGTTTATCTTGGGTAATGATATAACTGGATCGCAGGTGGGAGTGATGCCTACTGTGGTTGATAAGTCAGTGGAAAATCTGACAACTGAAGTGTTGAAGGATAAATATCCTGGGATTCTTCCGGATTGTGTAGTAACAAGGTCACAAAGTCACAGGTTAAGACAAGAGGAGAAATCAAAGAGTGAAGATGAAGTTGAAGTGCAATTATCAGAAACGATTTTTGATCAGATGGTTGAAAAAGAACAAGAGGTGGAGGATGAGGCAGATATTTTTAGTTCTGGAAAATTGGCGGAGTTGCAACAAAAAGATCTAGAAATAAAATGGATGTATCAGAAAGCATACACGGAAGAGGAATCTGCTTGTATACCAGAGTGTTATTACCGTAAAAGTGATGTCTTGATTAGAAAATGGTGACCTTTACAAATGCAGGCGGATGAAAAGTGGGCAGAAGTTCATCAAGTAGTATTGCTGGTAGGGTATAGAAAGGAGGTGTTGTAAGTTGCACATGAGGTACCAGTGGGAGGTCATTTGGGAATAAGGAAAACTCAAGCTAAATTCCAGAAACATTTTTATTGGCCTGGACTACATAAAGATGTAGTAAAATTTTGTCAATCATGTCACACATGTCAAGTGATAGGGAAACCTCAAGAAGTGAACCCTTGATACCCATTGATACCCATTCCAGCATTTCAGGAACCTTTTACAAGGGTCCTAATTGATTGCGTAGAACTGCTTCCTAAAACAAAAAGTGGGAATCAATATCTTTTGACGCTAATGGATGTGTCTACTAGGTTTCCAGAGGCTATTCCAGTCCATAATATTACAACTAAGAAGATTTTGGAGGAGTTACTTAAATTCTTCACTAGATATGGATTATCCACAGAAATACAAATCGGATCAAGGATCAAATTTTACCTCAAAGTTATTCAAAGAAGTTATGGATAGCTTAGGAATAAAACAATAAATCAACTGTGCACCATGCAGAATCACAGGGAGCGTTAGAAAGATGGCATCAGACATTAAAGACAATGTTGAGGGCTTATTGACAAGATTATCCAGAGGATTGGGATAAAGGAATTCCATTTGTACTGTTTGCAATGAGGGATGCACCGAATGAGTCAACCAAATTTAGTCCTTTTGAACTAATTTTTGGTCATGAGGTAAGAGGACCACTTAAATTGATGAAGGAAAAATTGGTGGGTGAGAAATCGGAAATTACATTATTGGATTACGTGTCAAATTTTAGGGAACGATTAAATAGAGCAGGTGAACTGGCGAGACATTTGAAAGTTGCACAAAATGTGATGAAACGGGTAGCGGACAAGAAATCCGAAGTTCGTAGTTTTGCCAGTGTGGATAAAGTTTTAGTGTTGTTACCAGTGGTAGGTGAGCCTTTGAAAGCAAGGTTTTGTGGACCTTATCAGATTGAAAGGAAATGAAGTGAGGTGAATTATGTGATAAAAACACCAGATAGAAGGAAGACTCACCCAGTGTGTCATGTGAATATGCTTTAAAGGTACTTTGAAAGGGAAGAAGAGAAAAAGGAAGAGGTTTTAATGATTCTAACTCAAAGTGACGAACCAAATCCAGATGACTGTGAATTTGACCTACCTCAAATTAAATTGGAAAATGAAGATGTTCTTAAAAATTGGGATAAATTGTTGAGTTATCTTCCAGAGGAAAAACGAACTGACCTGAAAGAGCTATTCATATCACATGGGCAAGTGTGTGGAGATAAATTGGGAAGTACTAAAATGGCTATACATGATGTAGATGTGGGAAATGCTGTTCCAATCAAACAACATCCATATAGACTTAACCCTTTAAAATTGGCACAGGTTAACAAAGAGATTGAGAGTATGCTTAAAAATGGCTTAATTGAAGTGGGTTGCAGCCAATGGAGGTCACTCATAGTGATGGTGCCTAAACCAGACGGTGCCTAACGGTTATGTGTGGACTGTAGAAAGGTTAATGCAGTTACAAGAACGGACTCTTATCCTATCCCACGTTTGGAGGATTGCATGGAGAAAGTGGGACAATCAGTTTTTATTTCCAAATTGGATTTACTTAAAGGTTACTGGCAGGTACCTTTATCCGAAAGGGTGAAGGAGATTTCAGCTTTTGTGATTCCAGATGTTATATACCAATTCAAAGTTATGCCATTTGGCTAGAAAAATGCCCCAGCCACATTTCAACGGTTAACTAACAAAGTCGTTTCAGGATTACCCAATTGTATACATCGACGATCTGGTAATTTTCAGCCAGACATGGACAGAACATTTAAAACATCTGATGGAGTTATTCGATCGACTTCAGGAGGCGGGTTTGGTGATAAACCTAGCCAAAAGTGAATTTGGAAAAGTCCAAGTCACTTTCCTTGAGGAGTTTCCGATACCCTCGAGACAAAGGGAAATAATGCGATTACTTGGCATGAGTGGATTTGATCCAACGTTTGTGCAAAAGATTTGTCACGTGATTGCTCCACTGATGGACTTGCTGAAGAAACATCGAAAATTTCAATGGACAGCGGACTTTCAACAGGCATGTGACTGCCTGAATGCTGCGATAACCAATGCTCCTGTGTTGGAGAATTACAAGGGACTCTGTGATCAGATTGAACTAAATTATCTGACTTTAAAGAGAAATGCCAAGGCGTAGAGAAATGGAAAGATCGTGCAGAGACCTTCTTGTTCAAAGAGACTGTCAATCGAGAAACATTTCAGTTGGAGGAAGAAGAACAAGATAAAAATGGGCTTATTATACCTGTTTGCATGCGTTGTTTTTTTTTTGAAACAAACAAGTATGTTTACTTTTTAAAAAATAATTTGTATTAACGTTTTCACAAAATATCAACAACAGAATGGAAAAAGAACTCCATGGAAATAAATAGAAAACAAAACAAAACACCCCAGTACCCCCCACCCCCTGTACATAAATAATAAATTAACACCCGTCAAAACACAAAGCAAACATAACAAATATGTACACCCTTCAGGTCCCCCAGTATTGAACAGCAAAAGTAAAAAAGTAAAGCTCCTCCACCGAGGCCTCCTCCTCCTCCTGCATCACCTGGTATGTTGCTGAAATCTTCCCCTCTCCAACCCATACCCCCGAGAGCACCCTGTCCTGGACCCCGCGTGGCGGCAGCAGTGGGAATCCCACCACTTGCCACCTGGCAAATGCCCTTCCCTGTAGATACCTAAAGGTGTTTCCCGGGGGAGCCCGTACTTCTTCTCCAGCTCGCCCAGGCTCACGAACTTCCCATCTACAAACAGGTCCCCCAGCCTTCTTATCCCAGCACCTGTGCCACCCCGCAAACCCTCCATCCATTCTCCCCAGGACAAACCGGTGGTTCCTCCGTACTGGGGTCCACACCAAGGCCCCCACTTCCCCCCTGTGCCGCCTCCATTGCCCCCAAATTTTGAGGGTAGCCGCCACCACCGGGCTCATGGTATACCTCATTGGAGGGAGCAGCAGCGGCGCCGTTGCCAGCGCCTCCAGACTCGTACCCCCACAAGACTCCATCTCCAACCTCTTCCATGCCGCCCCCTCCCCCTCCATCACCCACTTGCACACCATCACCACATTAGCGGCCCAGTAGTACCCACGGAGGTTGGGCAGTGCCAGCTGTTGGTTGTTCTGGGTGAGTGTGCTTAACACTCAATTTGGCTCTGTTTCTTTACTTAGCCCTGGAGTCGCCAGGTATCGTTAACATACCGCCACAAGTTCAAGGTGAAGTTCAAAGCAATAAAACCATACACCAATTAGTAAGTTCAAACAACTGAGTTTATTATAATACAATTATAATAACTACCCATGCACACGCTAAAAGGATTAAGCTATTCCTACCGCTAAATAAACTAATACTTATCTCGAAGGAACTGCCGGGTCAGGGAACAAGGCCTCTTGCTCTGCTCTGGTCTGCAGACTTCAGGTTGGTATAAGTTAAAAGGGGTCAGGAGTGTCTATCTCTGGTAGCGATCGTTGTGAGACACTTACTTGCTGGCGGCTGCTGTCCGAACCTCTCTCTCTCTCTCCTTCAGGGTCTTCTTGGCAAAAGCTGGTGGAGGTGCTAGTCCATGGAGGAGTGCTGGTCAAAGAGAGAGGAGGGCTGGATGAGAAGACTGAACCATGTGTGGGACCTGTCTTTGATAGATCCCAGGGATCCGCGCCCCTTTGGCCGGACTCCCTTACCTGCTTGGAATCTGTTGGGTCTCTTCCCTCCTAGGTGCAGCCTGCTGGCGCTGCAAACATTGTCCATTTTATCCTATATGCTTTGCGTTCCTCCATTTTGTATTCAGGGAAATGGCCAACTTCGGTGGCTACACAGCCCTCCCCCATCCCTGCTCCGCTCCAGGAACACCCTTCTCACTCTCAGTCCCTTGCACCCACACAAACCCCGTAATACTCCTGTTGACCCGCCTAAAGAAGGCCTTCGGGATAAGAATGGGGAGGCACTGGAACAGGAACAAAAACCTTGGGAGCATTGTCATCTTGACTGACTGCACCCTATCTGCCAGGTACAGCGGCAACGCATCTCACCTCTTTAACTCCTCCTCCATTTGCTCCACCAGCCTCGTGAAATTAAGTCTATGCAGGGCCCCCCAGCCCCTGGCCACCTGGACCCCCAAGTATCTGAAGTTCCTCTCTGCCCTTTTTAGAGGAAGCTCGCCAATCCCCTCTCCTGGTCCCCTGGGTGAACCACGAACAACTCGCTCTTCCCCATGTTGAGCTTATACCCTGAGAAATCCCCAAACTCCCTGAGAATCCTCATTACCTCCGGCATCCCCCCCACCAGGTCCGCCACATATAGCAGAAAGTCGTCCGCATTGAGCGACACCTTATGCTCCTCCCCACCCCACACAAGCCCCCTCCATTTCCTCGACTCCCTCGGTGCCATAGCCAGGGGTTCAATCGCCAATGCAAAGAGCAGAGGGAACAAGGGACACCCCTGCCTTGTCCCTCGATGCAGCCAAAAGTACTCAGACCTCCTCTTGTTTATGGCCACACTCGCCATCGGGGTCTCGTACAACAGCCTAACCCACCTGATGAACCCCTCCCCAAACCCGAACCTCTTCAGCACCTCCCAAAAGTACCCCCACTCTACACCATCGAAGGCCTTCTCAGCGTCCATCGCCGCCACTATCTCAGCCTCCCCCTCCCTCTCCGGAATCATAATAATGTTCAGGAGCCTCCGCACATTTGCGTTCAATTGCCTCCCCTTCACGAACCCTGTCTGGTCCTCATGGATGACCTGCGGCACACAATCCTCAATTCCCACGGCTAAGACCTTCGCCAGCACCTTGGCATCTACATTTAACAGCGAGATCGGCCTGTAAGACCCACACTGCAGGGGATCTTTGTCCCGCTTCAAGATCAAGGAGATCAGTGCCCGGGACATCGTCGGTGGCAAACTCCCCCCCCCCCCCCCCCCCCCTTGCCTCATTGAAGGTCCAAACCAACAACGGGCCCAACAGGTCCACATATTTTTTGTGAAACTCGACCGGGACAAACAAGTATATTTACTGTGTGCATTTCTTAAAGGATGGTGCAAAGATGAAAAATGAAACCATCTTGAAGTTGATCGTTTATTTTTTTCTTAGGGGGAGGTGTCATGGAGAGTACTTTTAAGAGATGGATGTTTAAGAAATGTACCTTTAAGAAATGAAGCTGCTCATGTTACTGGAGTGATGTCAGAGTGCTAAGTAATGGGTTAAGAGACATTGCAATTAGTTGTCTCATTTATGTTAAGTGTTCAATAATTGTCTCATTTATGTTAAGTATTCAATGATTGACACTGATATAGAACATAGAACAGTACAGCACAGAACAGGCCCTTCGGCCCTCGATGTTGTGCCGAGCAATGATCACCCTACTTAGAACATAGAACATACTTAAACCCACATAACCCGTATACCCGTAACCCAACAATCCCCCCATTAACCTTACACTACGGGCAATTTAGCATGGCCAATCCACCTAACCCGCACATCTTTGGACTGTGGGAGGAAACCGGAGCACCCGGAGGAAACCCACGCACACACAGGGAGGACGTGCAGACTCCACAGAGACAGTGACCCAGCCGGGAATCGAACCTGGGACCCTGGAGCTGTGAAGCATTGATGCTAACCACCATGCTACCGTGAGGCCCCAAAGGGGCTTCAAGTGGCTTCTGGATCTGGTGATGTGCAGAGTTCTGTGCAGAGTCAGTTGCAACAAATAAAAGTGTGTTGGTGAAAAAGGAGCAGAATTTTTGCCTCTTCATACCACAGCATTTAATACGTCTAACAATTGGTAGCAGAGAATGGTTGCTGTGTAAATGTGCAGGGTTAAAAGATACGATTTTTCCAGATCAAACCAAGGAGTGAAAAAAACCAAAAAGGGGAGATATGGCTGAACCCAGGATGAAGATGGCTGGATATGACTATCCTCCCTTGTTTTCTGAAAGGGAATCATACGACCAATGGAGAAGTGCGGTAGTTATGTGGCCTAAGGTGACTGCTTTAGGAAAGAGAAAACAAGGTATAGCATTGGCTCTTTCTTTACCATATGGCAGTAAACAAAGTGCTTTCTGAGCTGGAGTTGGAAGAGTTAGTCTCAGAAGAAGGACTGGCAACTTTATTACTTGATATGGACAAGATTTATAAGAAAGATTACTTGTTAAGTGCGTATGAAGCATCGTCGGATTTTGATAAGTTCCGGAAAATGGAGGATTTATCTATGGAAGACTATATAATGGAATTTGGCAGACTATATAAAAGGCTGCAGAAACACAGGCTGGAATTTCCACAGTCTGTATTGGCCTTTAAATTACTTGACTGCTAGAGTGAGCAACATGGATAGGCTCCTGGTTTTGACAGGATTTCAGTTTACGGATAACGATACCTTATTCAAACAGATGGCAACAGCTTTAAAAAAAATTCTGGGGAAACATTCGATTCCAATGGCTCTGATGACCCAAATAGGTCAGCCTGCAATAAGGCAGAATATGGAAGATACACTACTAACAGGATGGCAAAATCGTATGGCTACGAATAGGTTTCAAGACTATAAAAGGAGACCGAGACAAGGAAATTATGAAGACAGAAACCCAGTTAGAACCTACAATAGGAGAATGAACCCCAGAAATGCACGGGGCATGATAAATCGATGTTTTCGATGTGACTCTCAATACCATTATGCTTTCAACTGTCCAACTCATTATGATGGAGTATTTGAAGCGACACATGACACGGAAGAGTCAGAAGAGGAAAAAGATAGTGACCAGAAAGAAGGCATTGTCCTATTAACAAGCTGTTTTACGCCGGTAATGAGGGTGTTGGTTGCAGAATCTTTCAACTGTGCTGTATTGGACAGTGGCTGCCCATCTATTTGTGGGATTGACTGGTTAAAATGTTATCTGGACTCTTTGGATGCTGAAAATCGTAACAAGGTTAAGGAATTTAAAAGTTCCACAATTTTCAGGTTTGGGGATGATAATACTCTGAAGTCGCTAAAGAGTGGTGATCCCTTGCAATATTGCTGGAGTGAATCATTTCATTAGCACGGATGTTGTATCAAGTGAGATACCTTTGCTTCTGAGCAGACTGTCGATGAAGAAAGCACACATGAAGCTGGATATGGAGCAGGATAAGACAACAGTTTTTGGAGAGATGGTGGGATTACAATTTACACAGTCGGGACACTATTGTATTCCATTACTGACAAATAATATTTCAAGTAGAGTGGTTAAGGATGTGTTAATGGCAGTTGATAATGCGACTTTAGCTAATAAAAAGCTTGTTGTAGTAAAACTGCAGAGGCAATTTGCACATCTGTCTCCTCGGAGGCTGAAAAATTTATTAAAGGATGCAGGGGTAAGGGATGACGACTATACTAAACTGATAGACCAGGTTAGTGATCGCTGTGAAGTTTGCAGGAAGTACAGAAGGACACCAGCACGACTGATAGTAACCCTACCTTTGGCCAGGGATCTTAATGACATTGTGGCCATGGACCTTAAGATCTGGGATAAAGAAAATAATATATTTATTTTGCATTTTGTAGATTTAGCAACCAGATTAAGTCAATCAACGATTGTACGAAGTAAAGAAAAGAGAATAATTTTGGATCAAATTGTGGAAAAATGGATTGGGACAGGAATGGGTCCACCAGCAAAATTCTTTACGGACAATGGGGGAGAATTTGCTAATGATGAGTTTAGGGATATGTGTGAAAACATAAATATCAGAGTTATGAACACGGCTGCAGAAAGCCCATTTAGTAATGGTGTCTGCGAAAGAAATCATGTTGTTATCGGTGAGATGCTTCGGAAAACTGCCAAACTACGCGCTAAATTCAGCTTTAGCATGGGCGGTACATGCAAAGAATTCATTGCAGATGGTTGGGGGCTATAGTCCTTATCAGTTAGTGTTTGGTAGAAATCCTAAAATTCCCTCCATTTTGGATGACCAGCCTCCAGCTTGGGAAGGGACTACAATTAGCTCAGGTTTTGCTGAACATTTAAAAGCGTTACACAGCAGTAGAAAAGCTTTTTTGGAAGCAGAAGTCTCTGAAAGAATTCGCAGAGCTTTAAGACATAATGTACGGCCATCAGATGCCGTTTTTCAGCAAGGAGACATTGTATACTACAAGAGAGACAATTCTAATGAATGGAAGGGCCCAGGGAAGATCATAGGCATAGATGGCAAAACATTTATTTTGCAACATGGTAATCGAACTATTAGGGTACATTCATCAAGGATAATGGGTACCGATTATAAATTTTCAAATTTAGACAGAGCAGACAGACATGACGAGGAGCCAGAGTCATCTGGTACGCATGTGTAACAGAACTATGAGGACCAGTTAACTGATAGAGACAGGGTTTTTGTAGAGGAACACAACATTTCTGATAAATTAGATCAGGCCATTTTTCCGAAAGGGCAACTGCCAAAGGTTGGCACAAAAGTGACATACTTGCCTGAAAGGTCTAGTCAATGGAAGAATGCAACTGTTATTAGTAGAGCAGGGAAGGCCACTGGAAAGTATAAACATTGGCTGAATGTACAGCATTCAGGGGAGGAAGTTAAGACAATGGATTGGGAAAACGAAGTTCAAAAATGGAGGGCACAGAAACGCAGTGCCAGTTCAGATAGTACATCAGACAGTGAACAGGTTCGCAGGAAAATGTAGAGAACTATTAAGAGGACATCCCGCTACAGAAGAGAAAGATCAAGCAGTAGCAGTACAGAATGAGATACCAGGCAGGAGAGGGGACATAGTTTATTAAGATCTCGGAACAGGAGTAAGACTACGAATACTAATAGAAGTAGAAACCCACATGCAGGTGAGATTTTGGTGGCTTCAAATAAATTAGATGAAAAAGTTATCAGAGATGCTAAACAGCAAGAACTGCATAGTTGGAGTGAATTTGGGGTATACACGGAAGTACCGGATAGGGGACAAAAAGCTCTATCCCACAGATGGATTTGTACAGAAAAGGTTCTTCCAGATGGAACTTATAGGCAAAGGCCAGGCTTGTGGCATGGGGATTTGAAGAAAACTTAGCAGATCAGGACTTAAGGGTAGATTCACCTACAGCAGGAAAGGTTATTTTAAAGATCTTCTTGGCTCTATTAGCCACAAAGGCATGGGAATGCAAATCTATAGATATAAAAGCTGCCTTTTTGCAGGGGCATCAGCTCAAGAGAGACATTTTTCTCCATCCTCCTAAAGAAGCAGCTAACACAGAAGGGGTACTCTGGAAGTTGAACAAATGTGTATATGGATTAAATGATGCATCTAGAGTGTGGTACTTTTCGGTAAGGTCAGTCTTGTTAAAGTTAGGCTGTTGCCAGTTGAAAGCAGATCCTGCAATGTTTTACTGGCACTATAAAGGAAATCTTGCTGGCATCTTTATGATGCATGTCGATGATTTTTTGTGGGGTGGGACTAGTGATTTTGAAGCTATTGTAATCTCTGGGTTGAGGAAAGAATTCAGGGTTGGAAGTCAGGCGTCCGGTGCATTTAAATATATTGGACTGAAAATCGGACAGACTAAGTTATGGGTAACTTTACGTCAACAATCTTATTTGGAAAGCATCAGCCCAATAGCAATTAGTCGTGGCCGGGTTTCCCAAAAAGACGCAATGGTTTCGAAGATAGAAAAAGAGCAACTGCGAAGTTTAATTGGGCAACTGAACTGGTTAGGTAGACAGACTAGACCGGACGTGAGTTTTGATGTCTTAGAGTTGAGTACAAAAATGAATGATCCCAAAATGGAAGACATAATAAGAGCAAATAAAGTGTTGGCCAAACTAAAAATGCAGGAGTGTGTTTTGAAGTTCCCGGTTTTAAGTGATCTTAGGCATTTGAAACTCAGTTTATAGTGATGCGTCCTATGCAAATTTATGTGATGGAGTTTCAAGCGCAGGAGGTTTTATAATTTTCCTTTTGTGGAACAATGGTAAATGTTGCTCTCTTGTGTGGGAAACAAAGAAAATAAGGAGAGTAGTCAAAAGCACTTTGGCTGCTGAGACATTAAGCTTAGTGGAAGCGGTGGATATGGCCTTTTATATCAGTCAGATATTGACAGAAATTTTGGGATTA
This sequence comes from Scyliorhinus canicula, assembly GCF_902713615.1. Classification (NCBI taxonomy): domain Eukaryota; kingdom Metazoa; phylum Chordata; class Chondrichthyes; order Carcharhiniformes; family Scyliorhinidae; genus Scyliorhinus; species Scyliorhinus canicula. The sequence continues at coordinate 82,206,137 of NC_052146.1, read as the reverse complement.
GGGGATTTGGGTAATATACCTATTGACTGTCACATTGACAATAAATCCCTGTGGGAAAATGAGCATCTACAAAAAGTGTCAATGAAAAGATGTTACGGATAGACATTGCAAGTTTGAAGCAGATGTTGGACAGAGGGGAAATAACAAAAATTAAATGGGTTGACAGTAGCTATCAACTATCAGACTGTTTTACGAAAAGAGGGGCTAGTTCACAGAAACTTTTGGATATTGTGAATGAAGGGCGCCTGTTTCTGTGAATGTTGTTTGTCTTCTACTCAAAAAAAAGGGGGGGAATCAGGTGTGTGTTTTAGTTTCTTGAAATTTTGTTTTCACCTAATTGGTTTTTTTTCTCCAAGGAAGGGGAGACTGTTAAGTAATGGGTTAAGAGACATTGCAATTAGTTGTCTCATTTATGTTAAGTGTTCAATGATTGTCTCATTTATGTTAAGTGTTCAATGATTGACACTGATATGTAAAGGGGCTTCAGGTGGCCTCTGGATCTGGTGATGTGTAGAGTTCTGTGCAGAGTCAGTTGCAACAAATAAAAGTGTGTTGGTGAAAAAGGAGCAGAACTTTTGCCTCTTCATACCACAGCATTTAATACGTCTAACAAGAGTGTGGGTGGAGCTGAGCTCTACTTCTGCTTTTTATTTTCAGTTTGAGAAAAAGCTTGGGTGTGTCTGTGTTTTTCAGTGAGCTGCATCTGAAGTCTGCCATCCAAAGACTATCTTAATCATTTGGTGAATTCAGAATTATAAATGTTTTCGGTATTGAATGTAAACTCTGATGTGCTGCTGTTTAAGGATTTGTTACGTCTTTTTGGGTGTAAAAGTACAGCAGACAGATTACTTAGTATTGTATTCTTTGGTGGGTGTATTTGAATTAATGGTTGCTAAGATATTCACTGTTTGTTTAAATAAAGGTTAACTTGAGTTCATAGAATAAACACTTTTGTTTAAAAAAATACTCGTCCATTTCTGCTGTACCATGCCTGTAGAGTGAGCTGTGTGCTCCCCATACCACAATCTATTAAAAGTTGTGGGTCAGGTGAACTCCATGATACACTTTGGGATTCTCTAAACCCTGGTCCATAACACTGTCCTTGTGTCTTCACACACCTGTAAACCTGTCCTTGTGCATTCACACACCTGTAAACCTGTCCTTGTGCATTCACACACCTGTAAACCTGTCCTTGTGCATTCACACACCTGTTATCCTGCCCTTGTATCCTGTCTTTGTGCATTCACACACCTGTGAACCTGCCCTTGTGTGTTTACACACCTGTAAATCTGTCCTTTTGTGTTCACCTGTCAATCTGTTGTTGTGGGTTTACACACCAGTAAACCGGCCTTTAGTGTTCACACAGCTACAAACATGTTCTTGTGAGTGTGGTGTTCTTTGTGTTGCTTATTCATGGATTGCGTAGTGTTCCACAAAGACCACAGTATAGCTTTTACTCAAACAAAGCTATGATTTTATTTCCACTACTAAACTGGGTTTCGACACCTGGTCCTTATTAGAATACAGAATTGATGAATAACATCTAACTACACACAGCTACTGCTAATCTCACTCACTGGTATAACTTTAATTTAACCTTCTCACACTAGCTGCTCTTATGACCTCGCCTCTCGCTGTCTCCTGTCTACTCGTCCCCTGAGATCTCACATCACTGCTTTATATAGTGCTCTCTGCAGCTCCCTCTAGTGGCTATTCATGATACTACATTAACCTTTGTAATGCTGATAGTCATGATAATACTACAGTTGGTTCATAAATCAGTAAACCTGTCCTTGTGTGTTCACACACCTGTAAGCATGTCCTTGTGTGTTCATGTACCTGTCGACCTGGTCTTGTGTGTTCACACATCAGTAAATATGTCCTTCTATGTTCACACACCTGTAAGCACAACCTTGTGTGTTCATGTACCTGTCAACCTGTCTTTGTGTGTTTCAGGTTATGGGGATAGTGTGGGGCATGGGCTGAAGTAGGGTGGTCTTTTGGAGGCTCGGTGTATGTCCTCCTTCTGCACTGTAATGATTCTATTCTATGACACACACCTGTGACCCACCCGTCCAATTGGTAACAAACGCACAGGATCACCCGAGCAGAATGTGGACTTTTGCTCAGTTAGACCCTAGAGACACTGGAAGCACTGAATCTGTGTCACCCGGTAAATAGTTGTGTTAATAAATGTTTTCAGTTCGCTATTAACTGGTGGAGCCAAGTTACAACATTTGGCGACGAGGTAAAAATAAGCATGTAGTGAGCCTGCAAGATCAGCAATTCAGAACCTGATCCAGTTGGAGTCAAGCTTTTGAAGTAGAAGAGAGCTGCAGAGTTGTCGATATTTGATAGAGTGGATCCGTTCCACATCTCAGCTGAAGATTGGGCACGGTATGTTGAACGATTAGAATTTTTCTTCAAAGCAAACAGATTTGAGGAGGAGGGAAAGAAGAAGGCGATATTATTAAGTGCGTGTGGGGTAATTTAATCCATAACCTAACATTCCCAAATGGATCCGATGCAAGCTCATTTACAGAGATGGTGGATTTTGTAAAAGGGCACTGCCATCTAAAGCCCGCCGTGATTTTATAATGATGTAAATTCAATTCCACAGACAGAGTCCCAGGAGAGATCATTGCAACTAACATAGCAAGACTTAGGAAAACTGCAGAAGACTGTGACTTCAGGACAACACTAGAGGGATCGCTTGGTTTGGTGGAGTCAATGATGAGGCCATACAGAGAAGGTGGTTGGCAGAAACCGAGATTACTTTTAAAAAGGCACTGGAAATAGCATTAGCAATGGAGATGCTGCAAAGGGCTCCCAGGATCTTCAGAGTGGCATGGTCCACCAGCTAGGACAGGAAGCTGCAGACTGCAGTGGTGTTCTGTTATGCTGCTTCATATAACACAGGCTGCTACTAGATGCAGTCTTAACTAAAGGATGCTCCAGACTCTGAAATGAGTTCAACGTGTTTATTGAACTATTAACACAGTTCTCAAATGAGTTTGACTCTCTGCTAATCTGACTGTAGTAACTCAGTCTAACTGTACCAGCTTGCTCTAAGCCACATGCTGCGGTGTGATGCTGCTGATCAACCCTGTCTAACTCTCTGGATGTCTGTCTGTGGAAAGAGGCAGGGTATGAGTGCCTCATCCCTTTTATAGTGTTTATGTCATGCCCCCTTGTGGTGATGCCAGCTCTGAGTGTTCTGACTGCCCATTGGTTGTGTCCTATTCTGAGTGTGCATTGGTTGCATGTTTGCATATCACGACATCTCCCCTTTTTTTTTGTAGATGTATATACATGTGACTGTGTCTGTCTAATGTGACTGACTGAGGAATACAGAACAAATAAAACAAATGCTTGTAAGTCCAGTCTGAGATTTGCATCTGATTCTCGTTGACCGTCGGAGAGGTGGTGGAGGGGATTACGGTGTCTTGACAGGCGAGTGGGAGGCACGACTGGTGGTGCAGATCTGCACAGGGCTGCACAGTGGTTTGGTTTCCCACAGTTTAAACAGCGTTTACCTCTTGCAGGGCAGTTTTTCTTAAAATGGGCAGTGCCGCAGTTTGCACACAGCATGACGTCGGCGTCATGACGCTCAGTGCGTCGTTGCGCATGCGCTGTGCGGTTCTCGGACGTCTGCACCTGTGCAGTTTGGTTTTCGGCCGTTTTGTGTTCCCGATTGCATTGCACAGGCGTCGGGCCCCAGGAGGAGCGCATGAAGTGGCCGCTTACATCAATGTGGAGACGCTACATCCGGGAGATGGCCTGAACACTTTCCACCTTGTGGGAGGCTTGTTTTTCACTTTCTGCCATTTTGTACTGTGAATAGCGATTTTTAGAGTGCTCATGGACAGTACACGTTTCAATCGCGACTGGCGGGGTCATGTGCTTGATTTTCAACAATTGCTCTCGCAGAGAATCAGAGTAGACTCCAACAATGATTTGGTCTCTGATCATGGAGTCAGTGATATCACCGAAGTTGCAGGATTGCTGCAGCAGTCTAAGGTTAGTTAGATGGGAGTTGAAGGATTCATCTTTACCTTGCATCCTCTGCTTGAAGATGTAGCGCTCGAAGATTTCATTGGTGTCCACCTCGCAGTGGCTATCAAATTCATCCAGGATGGTTTGGTACTTTGTTTTGTCCTGCCCTTCGGAAAAGTGAAAGGAGTTGAAGATCTCTATCGCATGATCACCCGCAGTGGTGAGTAGAAGAGCTATCTTCCGAGCATCGGTCGCGCCATTGAGGCTGGATGTTTCCATGTATAGTTGAAATTTCTGCTTGAATGATCGGCATTGGCACTAAGATTGCTGGTGGTCCTGAGCTGATGAGGAGCCTGAATCTTGTCCATTGTGCCTGTATTCAGTAGCTAGTTGTCACGGATCTTGCTGAGTTGAACTAAATAGATTGAACAGTCACACCTGGTATCATGTTGTGTTATGCTGCTTCAGATAACACAGGCTGCTACTTGATGCAGTCTTGACTAAAGGATGCTCCAGACTCTGAAATGAGTTCAACGTGTTTATTGAACTATTAATACAGTTCTCAAATGAGTTTGACTCTCTGCTAATCTAACTATAGTAACTCAGTCTAACTGTACCAGCTTGCTCTAAGCCACATGCTGGGGTGTGATGCTGCTGATCAACCATGTCTAACTCTCTGGATGTCTGTCTGTGGAAAGAGGCAGGGTTTGAGTGCCTCATCCCTTTTATAGTGTTTATGTCATGCCCCCTTGTGATGATGCCACCTCGAGTGTCCTGACTGCCCATTGGTTGTGTCCTATTCTGAGTGTTCATTGGTTGCATGTTTGCATATTATGATAGCTGGTATAGTTCAAATATTTAGGAGAATGAAACAACAGTCTAGGATCGGTACAGAGCGTTACAGGTGTGGGGGAAATCACTCCCCAGAGATTTGTAGACTCAAGGAAACAGAATGCTTCTCGTACCATCGAAGGGCTACTTGAGGGACAGATGCACGAGTAAGCAGAGCCTGCCTAGTAACAATAGAAGAAACGGTTCAGCATCAGTACATAGTGTTGAAGATTCTTCTGCGAGTGATCAGGACATCCTTCAGATGAATAATGTAAAAACAGGCAAGGTAGCCCCATTACAGTGGTGTTATTGGTCAAGGGCAGACTATTAAGAATGGAAGTAGACACAAGAGTGTCTGCTACCAAAGTAGCGGAGCAGACCTACAGATATCTTCAAGAACGTGTTCAGTATCTAAGTTTGCAGAATTCATCAACTAGATTAGCTACATACATGGTAGAAGCCATTAAGATAGTGGGGACGACTGAAACATTTGTGACTGTGGGCAACAATCTGCCCAACTTGCATTAATCGGGGTGTCAGGCCAAGGACCAAATCTAATGTGCCGTGAGTGGCTCCGAAATTCAACTCAACTAGTTGGAAATTTTCAGAATTAAGGAAGGGGACCTGCATGAGGGGCTGGTTTAGCACAGTGGGCTAAATAGCTGGCTTGTAATGCAGAACAAGGCCAGCAGCGCGGGTTCAATTCCTGTACCGGCCTCCCCGAACAGGCCGTAATGTGGCGACGAGGGACTTTTCACAGTAACTTCACTGAAGCCTACTCGTGATAATAAGCGATTATTATTATTATGAAGAAATCCAGAAGTAACAACATTTTTCAGGATGAACTGGGAAAAATCAGACTTAAAGGCAAAATTCTATGGATACCCAGAAGACACCCCAAAAATTTTGAGAGCTCGACCTGTGCCCTATGTTTTGTTTGAGAAAATTGAGTCCGAGCTAAAAATGCTGGAAAAACTAGGGATCATCCAGCCAGTCCAGTTTGCAGAATTGGCAGGCCCCATAGTGCCTGTGGTAAAACCAGATAAAAACAGTCCGCATCAGTGGAGACTATAAATTAACAGTAAATCAGGCTGCAAAGCTGGACAGACACCCCAACCCAAAGATAGAGGAGTTATTTCCAAGATTGGCTAGAGGGCAGCCATATACAAAATTAGATATGAATCATGCATGTCAACAGTTGGAGTTGGATGATGCTGCCAGAGGTTATGTGACTATTAACACCAATAGCTCAGTTGACTGGACAGCTGGTTTGTGATGCAGAGCAAGGCCTACAGCATGGGTTCAATCCCCGTAACGGCTGAGGTTATTCATGAAGGTCGTGCCTTCTCAACCTTGCCCCTCGCATGAGGTATGGTGACCCTCAGGCTAAACCACCACTAGTCAGGTCTTCCCCCTCAAAGTCATCTGTGACTATGGCAACTTTACTTTTATTAACACCTATAAATGATAATATCATAAATGATAATATCATTTATCTTCTTATAAGCTGCATTTCATCAGTTTGCATTATATTTCAAAGAACCATGGAAAGTTAATTACAGGGCTTACTGGGTCTTGGTGTATATTTGGATCATGTGGTGCAACTGAAGAAGATTATTTGGCTGATCTAGAAGAAGCACTGAGGAGATTTCAGGAGGCAGGAGTTCATCTAACAGTGAAAAAAATGTACCTTCCAAGCCAGCGAAGTAACTTACCTCGATTACCGTGTGGATGCCCAGAGTATGTACCTATGGAGGACCAAAAGGGCAATAAAAGAGGCACCGGTCCCAAGGAACGTCTCAGAGCTTAAATCAATCCAGGGGATGGTTAATTATTACGGGTGTTTCCTTCCAAATCCATCAACACTATTAGCCCCTTTTATTTTTTATAAATATTTTTATTCTCCATTTTCACATTTTCTTCAGAATTTACACCCCACCAACAAACAGTAAACGGTAACAAATACAATGTCAATCCCCTTATTAACAACAACTATCCCATCCTCCCACCACCCCCCAAACAACAGCCCACCTGACAATATGAGCATTAAATAAAACAAACCCTCCCAAGGTGGAAAAAGAAAGGAAAAAAGAAATAGGAATCAGGAATTGCCTATGATCACCATTGACATATACAGTCCACCCCCCAAACCCCCTCCCTGTAATATTAAATGCCATCCATTTCCCGAAAGAGTACTGTGAATGAAACCCATGAATTGTAGACACTCCCACTTCCTCTTGTAAACTCCTCCCCTGAACCTCGGTTCCTTCCCTAACTTTTCACCCCGGCTAGACTCACCGAAACCTGTTCTACCAGGCTCCGCTGGCCACAGCCCCTCCCCTGACCTCACTCCCGTTCACTGGCCGGCTTAAACCGGCCAGCATGGAAGCCCCCGCCCGGGTCTCCTTCCCCCTTGCCCGGTCCCAGGAAAACCAAGAAATCCCCTTTAGCACACAACCCCCGCATACACACCCAAGCCCCAAAGAACCATCATTGCAAATGAAAGTCCCATCTCTTCCCTTGTCCAAATATATACAGCGTCAACTCATTTAGTACATACACCAACACGCAGTGAAAAAATAAAGTTCCATGAGGCTACGTCGGTACACAACCCGCTCTCAGTCCCATTTCTCAATTCTGCCACAGTCCTTCTGCCTCTGCAAACTGCTCCGCCGCTTCCGCCGTCCCAAAATAAAAGTCCTTGGATATGTAAGTCACCCTCAATTTAGCTGGATACTATGCCGCACTGCATCTTGCTGATGTACAGCGCCTTCTTCACCCAGCCTACAGCAGCCCGCCTCTTCGCCAGCTCCACCGTAAAGTCTTGATATATCCATATACCAGCTCCAGACCACTGCACCACTCGCTTCTGCTTTGCCCAGCACAGGACTTTCTCCTTCATGCTATACCTATGGAAGCAGAGTCACTACTCTTGGCGGCTCACTCGCCTTTGGTATAGGCCTCCACGACCGATGAGCCCGATCCAGTTCATGTCGAGAGGGATCGTCCCGCTCCCCCAATAGCTTCGCCAACATCATGGCAAAATACTCCGTCGGCCTCGGGCCTTCCACCCCTTTGGGCAGACCCACAACCCTCAGATTCTGTCGCCTGGATCTGTTTTCCAGGTCTTCCATTTTGGCTCGCAGACCCTTGTTGGTCTCTATCCCCCTCCGCAATGCCTTCCTTATTGAGGCGAGTTGATCACTGCGATAATGCCTCTTCCACTTCCTTCAGTGTCTCACCTTGCTCCTGCACCTCCGCCGCTGCGCTTGATACCACTGCCCTCACCGAGGCAATCGCCTCCTCCACCAGCACTTTCAATACCGCCCCCATCTCCTTCTTCATCGCTTCCATGTGTTTTGTGAACTGTTTTTCAAGTTCCACGGCCATCACCTTGGTCATTTCTTCTGCTGTGAACGATGCGGCCTCCCCTGGTGCTCCAGCCTCCGCTATCCTTACAGTTCCTGCACTGACTTTTCCACTCACCAGCGGACTTTCATTAACCCCCTTTTTCACAGCCGTTTTTCTCTCAAACTTGGACATTTCTCCTCCCTGTGCCTTCTTACAGCCTCTTCAGCCTCAGTTGTCCCCGGGACCGTGCGTTAAAACTCCAAAATTCCTATTCCCGAGCGGGAGCCCTCCAGTGTGCAGTTGCCTCCCGCCCACCATCACCAGAAGTCCCCACCGTCACTGGAAGTCAACACTATTAGCTCCTTCACACGCGTTACTGAAGAAACACCAGTGATGGTTCTGGAAAGCACCACGGAGAGAAGCATCTAATAAGGTCAAGCAACTATTGCATTCACCTTGCCTCCTTGTACATTATGACCCATCGAAGAAGTTAGTGCTAAAGTGTGAAGCCTCCCCACACGATGTTGGGACAATTTTACCTCACAGAATGGCGGATGGATCTGAGAGGCCGACTGCTTACCTATAAAGAACCCGTTCCGAAGCTGAGAAAGGTTATTCGTTGATAGAAAAAGCGGGACCGTCTGTTGTGTCTTGATTGAAATTCCACCAGCCTATCTACGGAAGACATTTTATTGTTGTAATAGGCCACAGGCCATTGTTGGGTCTTTTCAAGGAAAACAGGGCTATTCCGCTGATTGCATCGGCCAGGATTCATAAGACCTTAAGACATAGGAGCACAATTAAGCCATTCGGCCCATCGTGTCTGCTCTGCCATACAATCATGGCTGATATGTTTCTCATCCCCATTTGCCTGTCTTCTCCTCATAACCGCTGATCTCCTTATTAATCAAAAATCTATCTAGGTCTGTCTTAAAGGCACTTAGTGTCTCCATAGCCTTCTGCAGCAAAGAGTGCTATGATTCATTGAACTGAATTTGATTTATTGTCACGTCTACAGTGAAAAGTATTCTTCTGCGTATAGTTCTGCATACAGTCCAGACAGATTCACCACCCTCTGACCGAAGCAATTCCTTCTCATCTCAGTTTTAAAGGATCGATCCTCGGGTTCTAGTTTTTCCCGATGAGTGAAAACATCTTCTCCATGTCCACTCTAACTAGGCCTCTCAGAATCCTGTAAGTTTCAATAAGATCCCCCTCATCCCTTTAAACTCAACAAGTACAGACCCAGAGTCCTTACCCGCTCCTCATATGACGAGCTCTTCATTCCAGGGATCATTCTTGTGAACCTTATCTGGACTCTTTCTAAGGCCAGCACATCCCTCCTTGGATACGGGGCCCAAAACTGCTCACAATACTGCAAATGGGGTCTGACCAGAGCCTTATATAGCCTCAGAAATGCATTCCTATTCTTGTACTCTAGCCCTTTTGACATGAATGTGAACATTGCATTTGTCTTCCTAATTGCCAACTGAACCTGTATGTTAACCTTAGGAGAATCTTGAACTAAGTCACTTGGTGCTTCTAATTTCCTAAGCCTTTTCCCATTTAGAAAATAGTCTATGCTTCCATTCTTCCTATCAAAGTGCATAACCTCACATTTTTCCACATTGTATTCCATCTGCCACTTCTTTGCCCATTCTCCTGTCCAAGTTCTTCTGCAGCCCCCTTGCTTCCTCAATACTACCTGTCCCTCTGCATATCAGTGCTGGACATTGACCGTGGCAGCCTATGAATACACATTTGAACACCAACCAGGGACACAAATAGCCAACACTCATGCCCTTAGTCACCTTCCATTGCCAGAGAGTACATCACCACCACCCCCACCCCACACCCAACCAGTACCACAAGAGATCATGATTATCAAACTTAAGACACAAAATATCAGTGGGTAGCAGAATGAAAGGATTTCCAAAGATATGAAGCCATAGCATGTTAGAAAAGACAAACTAAGCTCTGAGGATGGCATCATCGTGTGGGATGAGACTAATTTTCACTGTGCAGGGGTGGGAATTGCTCCTTGCAGAGTTACATAGTAACCATCTGGGCGTGTTACAAATGAAGATTCTTGCCAGAAGCTATGTTTAGTGGCCAAGCATCAACATGGATATTTAGAGATTAGTGAAGCACTGTGATCAGTGCCAGTTAGAGCAAAGGATGCCTCTTTGCACCCTTGGGGATGGCCACGTTGGCCATGGGCATGGGTCCACAAAGATGCAGCCGGACCAGTTTACGAAAGAATGAAAAATGAAAATCACTTATTGTCACAAGTAGACTTCAAATGAAGTTACTGTGAAAAGCCCCTAGTCGCCACATTCCAGTGTCTGTTCGGGGAGGCTGGTACGGGAATTGAACCGTGCTGCTGGCCTGCCTGGATCTGCGTGCAAAACCAGCGATTTAGCCCTGTGCTAAACCAGCCCCTGAAAGATGTTTCTACTATTGTTAGACGCCCACTCCAAATGTCTGGAGGTATTTGAGATGAGATCCACAACCACACATGCCACAGTCGAGAAGCTTCGCCAGTGCTTTGCGCTTCATGGATTACCTGAAGTTCTCGTATCAGATAATGGAACAACTTTTACAAGCATCGAATTTCAAAGTTTCATGTCTTCCAATGGGATAAAGCACATCAGAACTGCACAGTATCATCCCTCATCCAAAGGACTGACTAAGCAGGCAGTCTAAACGCGGCTTAAAGAAACAACCAGCTGCATTTTTGGAAACAACAATAACTCGTTTCCTCCTAGTATGCAGGACCATCCTGCGTTCGACCACAGGTCTATCTCTAGCAGAACAATTTATGGGTCAAATGTTTAAGGATCAGGTAAGCCTGGTATTCCCAAATTTAGCATGGAAGGTAGAGGCAAGACAGTGCAACCAGAAGTAAAACCATGATTGGAGTAAAAGTGAAAGATGGTTCAAAGTAGACGACCCAGTTTATGAGAGGAATTTCGGGAGTGGCCTGAGCTAGGTTGCAGGAAACGTTGTGGCCAAGTCAGGGCGGTTACCTGATGAAGTGATTGTACAAGATAGGATTCTGAGGAAACATGAGGACCATCTGCATGGGCGGGTGTTGTTCCAGGAGCCAGTGTTGCAGCATGATTTGTTGTTGCCAGTGGGAGGTGTTGGCTGCATGAGCAGTGAAATGCCCAATCAGCTTATGAGAGGTGAGAATATTGTTCCGACTCAAACAGAGAAGGGTGAAACATCAGTACCAAAGTAAGGCTGAGTGTGCCCACCTCCACAGAGACTGCTACAGAAGCACCCCAGTCGGGGGAGTTGCGCCGTTCTATGGGGAAGCAGAAGCGAGATTGAGTTTTTGACAGACTACTTAAAAATGTACACTGTTGTAAATTATGGAGAACTGTATGTGGTGATCGTAGATTGACTAGATACAAAACAACTGAGCAAACACTTCACAGAGGGCAGAACTTGGAGCAGGACACATACACCCACACCAGCTAGGAGCACTGAAGGTAACCTTAGGAAACAGCTCTGAAGAGAGAACGAACTCACAATAAAGCATCTTCTCCACATTTGAGACTACGAGCTTTATTAAGACACGAGTAACAACACATGGTACCAAGGAGTGGCTTCAGACGCTTACTACAGGACAACTCAGTGGCAGATACAGAAAGCTCAAAATGGCATGGAAATCTCCTACTGGACATTTGACTTGGGAAGACATCGCTAATTCGAGGATGTGGATTGGATACCCAGATCAGCTGGACCTGACTGGCAATGTAAGAAATGTCTGGAAAAGGTTTAAACAAATGTTTGATATTAATCTCGTAGCTAATGATGTACAAGAAGCCTCAGACAACATTAAAATAGCAATTCTCACCGCAGGGCCTATAAATAGGAAAGTGTATAATGGATTTAAATACTCAAAAGATGAAGACAGAAACAGCTTACAAACGTTACTAAACAAATTTGAAGAGTACTGTGAGAAATTTGAACAGCAAGGCATGCTCAGAGTCCAAACTGCACAGAGACTGAGTGATGCAAAACTTAAAAACACGAAAAGAACAAGAAATCGCGAATGAAAAGTACAGATCAAAAAGAAGAAATAACAAGAATTTCTCACAAAGCCAAAACGCTGAAACCCTGTCCAAATCGGGAAGAGAAGATTACTTACGAATTTTGGAGAACCAGTCCTGGTGGGAAAGAAAAATCCCTGAAATCCGCGAAAAACGCAAAAAAATGGCGTTGGAGCACATTTTGCAGTCTCCGGTAAGCAAAGAACTACAAATGGCGTCTGCGCATGCGCCGGAACCGGAAGCCGCGCATGCGCAGTTTAAAAAAGATCGCGGTGCCGATCGTGATGCGCATGCGCAAGCCGCGCATGCGCAGTCAAACAAAGTCTTGGTCGCGGATCGTCATGCGCATGCGCAAGCCGCGCATGCGCAATGGACACAGAACCGCACAGGGAAGGAAAGCTGATTTGCGCATGCGCAATTCATTCCTACGCGTGACGTCATGACGTCTGAGCATCCCGACCACGCCCACTTAAAAGGGCCCGAAAATTGAAAATCAGACACTTAAAGTGGTAAACACAAATTTTCTTGCCTCAGAACACAGAAAAACGCCTGAACTTAAACCAACAGTTAAAAACAACTTGCCCAACACCCTGAAAAAAGCAGTCTGCACCACCCAAAGTGAAGAGAACAAAAAGAATTCCGAAACAACAAAAGATGATTTGTTTTTCGAAGATTACCTCTCAGACATGGCTGAGACAGTCGGATATGCTTATCACAGCATCAGCGACACGGTCGCAAAGTTCAACACGAATCAACTCGTGGTAGAAGAATCCAACCAGGATGATTTGGTTTTCGAAGAATACTACTCAGACACAGCTGAGTCAGTCAGATATGCTTATCACAGCATCAGCGACACGGTCGCAAAGTTCAACATGAATCAACTCGTGGTAGAAGAAGCCAACGAAGATGAAATGGGTTTCAAAGAATACTACTCAGACATGGAGGAGTTATTTGGACATGCTGATCACAGCATCAGCGACACCGTTGCAAAGCTCAACACGACTCTACTCATGGTAGATGAATCCAACACCATGATGCCACGGCAGCTCGTCGATACATTGGATGACAGCAATACCCTAGACGAAGACGACGCCACACAGAGAGCACAGGAAGACTCCACAGAGCGAGCGATGACAGCCTCCACAGTGCGAGTAATGAAAGACTCCAAAAGGGATGCAAGCAAACACTCCATGGCGAACACCATGCATGAACAAGACCATGCAGGTAAACCCGCTGTATCTGAGCAACCGCAAGCAGACTATGAAAGTCTACCAAGCTCACAGGAACAAGAAGAAGACAACGTACATCTAACCACTGACACCATGCATGAAGGTCAACCTGCCGTATCTGAGCAACCACAAGCAGACTATGAAAGTCTAACAAGCTCACATGAACAAGAAGAAGACAATGCACCTCTACCCATTGCATGCGAAAACAGTAACAAGGTGATCGCACTCGACGTACAGGATCACAGCGAGACTGACAGTTCTTAGCTTGTCTGTACAGAAGCACAGAGTCGGGCCACCCAACAGTCCAGAGAGACGATGCCAAAAGAAAACATGCAGATTTTGAATCCAGAAGAGGAGCACCTGGAGTCCAGAGAGACAACGCCGAAAGAAACCATGCAGATTCTGACTCCAGAAGAGGAGCACCTGGAGTCCAGAGAGACCAAGCCAAAAGAAACCATGCAGATTCTGACTCCAGAAGAGGAGCACCTGGAGTCCAGAGAGACCAAGCCAAAAGAAACCATGCAGATTTTGACTCCAGAAGAGGAGCACCTGGAGTCCAGTGAGACAACATCAACGGAAATCATGAAGATTTCAACTCCAGAAGCGGAGCACCAAGAGTCCGGAGACACCACGTCAACTGAAATCATGCAGATTTCGACTCCAGAAGAGGAGCGCCAGAAGTCCACAGACACCACGTCAATTGTAATCATGGAGGTTTTGACTCCAGAAGAGGAGCGCCAAGAATCCAGAGACACCGCGTCAAATGAAATCGAGAAGAATTTGACTCCGGAAGAGGAGCACCAAGAAAGCAAAGATGAGGAATCCAATTCTCCACAAATGATTGAGGTCACCTGCACCGATGCAACATCAGATCATTCGCACCACTCTCGAGACGAAATGCTCAATGACTCAAATTATCCACTCGGGACACGAATAGAGTATAACAAGAAAAACAAAAGTCAAAAGAAGCACAGCAGAAACGGGACAAACAACAGCAAGAACAAAAGCAACATGAAGTGCGACAAGACCAACAACAATAGCAAGAAGCACAGCAGAAACGAGAACGACAACAGAAAGAACAAAAGCAACATGAAGCGCGACAAGACAAACAACAAAGTCTGGCACAAAGATAGCGACAACGACAGAGACAGAAACAACAAGAACGGCAACGAAAACAACAAAGTCAGGAACAAAGACAGCGACAACACCAAAGACAGAAACGACAAAAACAGCAACAAGTACGGCAACGAAAACAACAAAAACAGGAACGACAGAAACAACAGCAATGAAACAACGACTTGTACACAATGGTACTACTTGGCACATGAAGGACAATGCCACAGCACACTGCAAAACGATGACAAGACTACCAACATGTCATGGGATGACGACGAATCGCACAAACTCACGTCTGCTCCAGAACGAGCAAGCACACCAGCATCCAAGGCGGATGAGACAATAAATCAACACCACAAGCACAGAAAAAAGTCCATGCTAGTCAACATCAGTGAGGTGACCATGCAAACACCTCGGGATGATGCATTGGGTACTTAAAATAACAAGGAACACCAACAACATTCACAGCGGACTTGCAATATCAATATCACCACGTCATCAACAACAAAAAGAAAAAAAAGCTCTGAACAAATTCATCAAGTTTGGACTCATAAATGTTTTTATTCAGATTGGACATATAACTACATTCGCTTTGTACAATATGCAATAGCACCATCACCTGTATAGATACGCATATCATAAGTAACTGTTTTCTACAATTTTCTTTAACGATGTACAGCAAATATGTAAAGAGAAAAAGGGGGATGTGGTGATCGTAGATTGACTAGATACAAAACAACTGAGCAAACACTTCACAGAGGGCAGAACTTGGAGCAGGACACATACACCCACACCAGCTAGGAGCACTGAAGGTAACCTTAGGAAACAGCTCTGAAGAGAGAACGAACTCACAATAAAGCATCTTCTCCACATTTGAGACTACGAGCTTTATTAAGACACGAGTAACAACACACTGTATATGTTAAATATTGTGTATAAGACGGAATTTAGAGGGGGAGGGATGTAGTAGCTTTAAGGGATGATCGTCGGACGGGTCATGTGACCCGCTTTGTCCAATTGGTAAGCAGCGTGCGGGATTACCTGAGCAGCGCGCGGGCGTTTGCTAAATTAGATCCTAGAGGCATGACTAGAAGCACTGAATCTGCATCACCCTGTAAATAGTTGTATTAATAAACATTATAGTTCTTTCATAACTGGTGGAGCCAAGTTACTGCACCAACACTTTTCCTACTCCTCTGTTTTTCTGCGTCCTGGACAAAATTTACTCAAACCAATGTCACAATGTTCCTTTTGGGGGGTTGGGGGAGTAGCTGTGTACAAATCGCAGTTTCCTTCATTACAAATAGTGACTACACTTCATCGGCTGTGAAACACTTTGGTAGATCCTGAAATTGTTTCTTTCTTTAGTTTCCCGTCATGACAGCCACTGTAAAAGAAGTCTGTTCAAGTTTAATTCCTGGGCAGTGCATCAGTTAATGAACAACTGCCCACTGAGATTCAGCCCCTTGATCCGGGTAAACGAGAAGCATATTCCCAACCCCTTCACCATGAGGTTACTTTCAATTCATGTGAGTTACAGGAAGTCTCTGCATAAATATGGGGCAAGCATGACTATTTAGTCACAAATTTTGTAAACTATTTATATTTTGATTTGGAAAGTAATGATAGCAGTACTTTGCAACAATTTGGAAAACAAATCATTCATCTATTTACCAAAGAGAAAATGATGGAAAATCTCAGCAGGTTTGGCAGCATCTATAGGGAGAGAAAAGAGCTAAAATTTCGAGTCCAGATGACCCTTTGTCAAAGCCCATTTTCTCTTTGGTTTCAGATTCCAGCATCCACAGTAATTTGCTTTTATCATTCATCCATTTGTTGTGCCAATTTCAACATTTTTCTCCGTTCGTTTTCATTCCCATTTTGGATACGATTGTTAAAAACTGGCTGTACATTTGTACGTATGTATGTTTGTATGTCTGGCTGCATGTCTGGCTGTATATTTTCCCGTGTATCTGGCTTAAATGGAATTTTCCATTCAGCTGGCTGGATTCCAGCTTTCATTGGTGTGTTTATGTGGTTTGCTGTGTGCAGCTGAAATGCACAATTTTATTTTCAGCACAAGAATGTTGAGGTTACCATTTTGCCTAATTGTCCATTTTGACCAGCTGTTTGTGGTGATGTTTGTGCTGATTGTACAGCTGATTTTAACCTGATGCACTGATGGCTCCCAGCCCAGCTGACACTAAGGAGCACATTGTGTCTTTTCTGGTGTGCATCCATCCTGCTTCAAGATGGTAGGTCCCATTGGTTGTTTCACAGCACAGAAGGAGGCCATTCAGCCTATCTGTCTGGCTCCCTCCAAGAAAAATTCACTTAGTTCCACCCCTCATCCATTTTTCCACACTCTTGGGTATTGCATTATTCCAGTTCCGAGATGCACACTGTGTTTTTCAAATCAATTCCTCACATCATCATTGATTCTTCTGTCAATCACATTAACTCAGTGTCCTCTGGTTCCCAATCCTTCCGTCAATGCAAACAGTTTCTCTCGATCCACTCTGGCCACACCCCTCATGATTTTGAATACAAATCTCCTCTCAACCTTCTCGTTTTGATTGAAAATAACCCTAACTTCTCCAATCTGCGTTGAAGGACTTAAAAAAAAATCAAACTGCCTTATTGGACAATCAAATGGCGTGACAGCAAATAGAGTCAAGGAAGAGGATCAAGTCTGGATCCATATGAATTCCTGGAACAAGCTCAAGGCCAGAGTGACTGAAAGCTGCAATGAAAAAACAGGGTTGTGTATATTAGACAGTAAATCGGATTATAATTCCCATTGTCCACAGAGGCAGAAGTCCCTTCAGCAGAATCCCTGTATTAACAAAACCAACAGCAGTACAACTCTGTGCATTCAGCTTGCTGTCCACACTGGGAGTGCAAAGGATCTGCCAATCCCTATTATAGACAACGAAGAGGTTCCCTGATTGGGCCACTAATCAGGGAACTCTTATACTCTTATTCCAATTGGCCAATCCCAAAGGCCTGGTCTAAGTCATTACACCAACCCCCCTGTCCCTGGAGCCCCCGTGGTCCTCACGACTCATGGGTCTCTTTTTTCCTTTCTGCGCCGGGTCCGGATCCTCCACTTTGGCCTTCGATGTAGGGGGGTATAATGGCTAAGCTCCTGTCTTTTCCGATGGGAACTCCCTCTTCCTCCGGCGGCAGGGGGACAGTCGTGGCTTCATCCATGGTATCCATATCAGAGTCTAATGTCCTCGTCAGTGGTACCGGAGGAGCGTGATTAGTCTGTTGGGAGGACTCTCCACAGTCCTTGGTATACTGGTCTGAGTCAACTCTGGGGGAGGAAACAAATCCAAGGCCTGCACTTGGTCCAGGTGCTTTTTGATGACGTGTTCTCCTACACGCATCTGATATGGCACAGGCCCTGTCCTGGCCTTGACCATTCCTGCTACCCATGTGGGACCATTTGCATAATTCCTGACCCATACCTTTTCGCCCGCGTTGAACTGCCTTTCTTGGTGAGTGTTGTCATGGCCCCTGCATTGGGCCTCTTGTATTTTTCTACTCTTCCGCCTAAATTTGGGAATAATAGGCTCAGCGTTGTTCGGAGTCATCTGCCCATAAGTAGAACATAGAACATAGAACAGTACAGCACAGAACAGGCCCTTCGGCCCTCGATGTTGTGCCGAGCAATGATCACCCTACTCAAACCCACGTATCCACCCTATACCCGTAACCCAAACAACCCCCATTAACCTTACTTTTTAGGACACTACAGGCAATTTAGCATGGCCAATCCACCTAACCTGCACATCTTTGGACTGTGGGAGGAAACCGGAGCACCCGGAGGAAACCCACGCACACACGGGGAGGACGTGCAGACTCCGCACAGACAGTGACCCAGCCGGGAACCGAACCTGGGACCCTGGAGCTGTGAAGCAGTTACGCTAACCACCATGCTACCGTGTTACCCCAAGTAGCTCTGCCAATGTTATTCCCGTTGTTGCATGTGGGGTTGTCCTATAGTCGAATAGCCAGCGCAATAGTTTAGTGTCCACTGATGCTGCGGACTGCTTTTTCAACCCGACTTTTAGGGTCTGGACGGTTCTCACCGCCAAC
Organism: Scyliorhinus canicula; assembly: GCF_902713615.1. Taxonomy (NCBI): domain Eukaryota; kingdom Metazoa; phylum Chordata; class Chondrichthyes; order Carcharhiniformes; family Scyliorhinidae; genus Scyliorhinus; species Scyliorhinus canicula. The sequence goes on along the minus strand of NC_052146.1, from coordinate 82,187,449 downwards.
CCATTTGATGCCGGGTGGTATGGTGCTGTCCTTATGTGCCGAATGCCATTTGACGCCATGAATTTTGTGAACTCCTGGCTGGTGAAAACCGATTCATTGTCCGAAACGAACACCTCCAGGATATGTGTTGCAAATGAGGTGCGAAGTTTTGCGATTGTTGCTGTGTATTTGCCGAGTTCATTTTGTCGACATCCAGCCATTTGGAATGGGCGTCTACTATCACAAAAAACATTGAACCCATAAACGGGCCTGCAAAATCGACGTGAAGTAGTGACCATGGTCTACCTGGCCATTCCAATGGGTGCAGCGGGGCTGCTGGTGGCACCTTCTGCCGTTATTGGCATTCTTGGCACCAACCTACCAATGCCACTATGTCTGTGTCCAGGCTCCAGGCCAGCATCTTCACTTTAGTGACTCCAGGGTGCCCATGATGTAGTTTGGCCATAATGGCTCGATGGCCTTGACTTGGAACTATTACTCGTGCTCCCCATAGCAGTATCCAGTCTTCCACAGTGGTCTGCTCTCTTCTGCTCCAGTAGGGGTGGAATTCTGCCAAGACTGGTCTGTCCATCTCCCCTGTTAGCACAATGTGTTTTATTTTTGTTAAAACTGGGCCCCTTTGTGTCCACAAACGCTCCAGGCCGTTCCTATCTGTTTTGCCCTCTGTGTGCCAGAACTGCACCACCGCCATATGGAGATGCGTCGCAAGTGAGCACCAACTCTTTCCTGGGGTCATAGTGTGCCAAGACGTTCTCTGAGGAGAGCTATTGTTTGATCTTCTTGGAAGCCCTGTCTTGGCAGACGGACCATTCTCAGGCTTGCCCCTTTTTTTTGTCAATTGGTGCAAGGGGTCCAAGATGGAAGCTCTGTTCTGTATGAACTTTCCGTAGTACGTCACCAGCCCTAAAAAAGATCTTAACTCCTGGATTATGGTGGGGGCCGGGGTATCTTTTATCGCCCTCACCCGATCCTCGAAAGGGTGTAGCCCTGACTTTTCAACCTTATACCCCAGTGAGGGCAGCACGGTGGCCTAGTGGTTAGCACAACCGCCTCACGGCGCTGAGGTCCCAGGTTCGATCCCGGCTCTGGGTCACTGTCCGTGTGGAGTTTGCACATTCTCCCCGTGTCTGCGTGGGTTTCGCCCCCACAACTCAAAAATGTGCAGAGTAGGTGGATTAGCCATGCTAAATTGCCCCTTAATTGGAAAAAATAATTGGCTAATCTAAATTTATTTTAAAAAACCTTGTACCCCAGATAAGTTACTTGAGGTGCTAGAAAAACACATTTCTCCCTCTTTAGGCGCACACTGCTGCTGAAAACCTCTGAAGGACTTCCTCCAGCTGGCGACCTGTAGTAACCCTTGTAATATATTCTCCATTGTCCTCTGGAATATCGCACAAGCTGACGATACCCCGAAGGGTCATCTTGTATACTGAAAAAGGCCCTTCAGGCTGTTTATTGTTGAGCATTTTTGCGATTCTTCGTCCAGCTTCAGCTGTAGATATGCGTGGCTCATATCCAGCTTTGAGAATAAGAGTCCTCTAGCCAGCTTTGCATACAAATCCTCAATCCGGGGAATTGGATTTGTCCAGTTGGAAGTAACGATTAATCATTTGTTTGAAATCTCCACAAAGGCCGACCGAGCCATCCGGCTTAACGATAGGCACCATGGGTGCCGCCCATTCTGCAAACTGTACAGTTTTATTATTCCCTGACGCTCCAATCTTTTGATTTCTGTATCGACTTTCTGCCTTAATGTGAAAGGTACTGGTCAGGCCTTGTAGAATTTTGGGACTGCCTCTGGATCTACATGTAATGTTGCCTTTGCTCCCTTTATTGTTCCGAGTCCTTCTCGGAAAACCTCTGGGTATCTGCACAGGAGTTCGCTCAGGCGACCATTTTCCAGCTGGAAAATGTTTACCCAATCCAGTTGGATCTCCTTTAGCCAGTTTTGTCCCAATAAACTCAGGCCCGAACATAGAACATAGTGCAGAAGGAGACCATTTGGCCCATTGAGTCTGCACCGACCCACTTAAGCCCTCACTTCCACCCTATCCCCATAACCCAATAACCCCTCCTAACTTTTTTGGACACTAAGGGCAAATTTAGCATGGCCAATCCACCTAACCTACACGTCTTTGGACTGTGGGAGGAAACCAGAGGACCCAGAGGAAACCCACACAGACACGGGGAAAATGTGCAGACTCCTCACAGACAGTGACCCAGCGGGGAATCAAACCTGGGACCCTGGCGCTGTGAAGCCACAGTGCTTGCCACTTGTGCTACCCTGCTGTCCACTACCATTCAAGGCAACCTAACCAGTTGCTCTCCATAAGCCAGAGGTATATGTGTTGTGCCCAACACTCTCAGTGGTTCCCCTGTGTACGTCCTCAGTTTTGCCGAGGTCCTGGTTAGGGATAAGGGTTGGAGTCCAGTGCGCATTTTATTAAATACTGTTTCCCCTATCACTGATACAGCTGCTCCAGTGTCTATCTCCATTGATGTTGGACGTCCGTTCAGCCTTAAGGTTAATTTAATGAGTTTTGATTTAACCATTGTTATACAACTTAGTTGTTCCTCGTCAGACGTAGGTGGGGTTTCTAGAGTAAGCAGTTTCTTGTACCCCAGCCTAAGTGTCCTTTCCTGAAATGTTGGTTTTGGACTTTTATTTTTCCTCTCTGGCTCTGAACTCTGACAACAACTACAATATCTTGCCGGGCAGAAGTCTGCAGGAGCTGCCATCTGTCTGGTCCTAATTTTCCCTACCTTGGGAGCGGTTCGGCGAGTGGGCCTGGGTAACTTAGCATCCGAGTCATTCCCGAAGGTAGCTATGCAATTGCCTATCCCCCAGTAGTAGACTCTTAACTCAGTTTCACTGGTGTGTCTGTCTGCCTCCATCAGAGTACCCTGTAACTTATGTTCTCCGCTGGCCGCTGCAATCCAGCTTGGCCTCTGCTAACAGACATTTTTGTATTGCCAAATTATTTATTCCGCACACCAACCGGTCTCGGAGCATCTCATTTCGAGTCAGGCCAAATTTGCAAGCCTCTGTTAATCGTCTTAATCTTGTTAAAAAATCAGTGACTTTCTCCCCGTGTTGGCATGAGTTTCGCCTCCACAACCCAAAGATGTGCAGGGTAGGTGGATTGACCAAGCTAAATTGCCCCATAATTGGAAAAAATGAATTGGGTATTCTAAATTTATTTAAAGAAAATCAGTGACTGACACCCCCCTGTCTCGGAACGCTGAGTAAAACTGGAACCTTCACAGGATCAGAGGTGGCTTAGGGTCATAGCACTCTTTTACTAAGTCCACCAATTCCTGGAAAGTTTTTGTGTCCGGTACCTCCGGAAAAGTGAGACTGCGCACAATGGCAAAAGCCGCTGGCCCACACATGGTCAGCAAAATGACCCATTGCTTTTCACCCGGAACTATATTATTCACTCTGAAAAAGTATTTAATCGGTCTTCCACTGCAGGCTCAAAAGAATCCAACTTCCCAAATGAAGGCATTTTGCCCGTCAGTGGCTTACCCTCAATATGTGGCGGCTAATAATGAGCAGGTTCCTTTGGGTCGTTCCATTTTCCTGATCGCCACTGTATTAAGCCCATGGAGGCAGAAGTCTCTTCACCAGAATCCCTTTATTAACAAAACCACCAGCTGTACAACTCTGCATCCAGCTTGCTGTCTATACTGGGAGTGCAGAAGATCTGACACTCCCTGTTATATACAAAGAAGAGGTTCTCTGATTGGCCAACTAATCAGGGAACTTATATTCCAATTGGCCAATCTCAAAGGCCTGGTCTAAGTCATTACACATTGGAACAGCCAGCTTTTTAAAAGATATTTGAATTACGAGGAACTGACTGAAAAGATCACACAATCTGGAGGCTCTGTTAACGGCACCTCTGCCTTTCTCGCCAATTCGGTGCTCCACAAGCCCAGTGGTAGTGGCAGCCCTCAGAGTGTGGGGGCAATGGAGGCAGCATATGAGACTGGAGGGGGTGTCAGTGTTGTCACCGATCTGTGACAATCACCGGTTCGCTCCGGGGGGGGGGGGGGGGGGGGGGGGGGGGGTCTGGATGGGGGCTTTAGGACGTGGCAGCGGGCAGGGATTGAGAGATTTGGGGATCTCTTCATTGAGGAGGGTTTCCCGAGCCTGGAGGAGCTAGAGGAGGAGTTTGAGTTGCTGGGTGGGAACGGATTTCGGCACCTGCAGGTACTGGACTTTGTCTGGAGGGAGGTTCCAAGCTTCCTTCACCTCCCTCTAAGGGGTCTATAGGATAAGGTGGTGTCAAAAACAGGGGTTTGGGAGGGGAGGGTCTCGGAAATATATAAGGAATTGATGGAGTGCAAAGGGGTCCCAATTGGGGACGTGAAGAGGAAGTGGGAAGATGGGTTGGGGGGGAAGTTGGAAATCGGGCTATGGGAGAAGGCCCTGAAAAGAATCAATGCATCCTCATCATGTGCCAGGCTTAGCCTGATCCAGTTCTAAGTGGTCCACAGGGCTCATATGACTGGGGCCCAGATGAATAGGTTTTTTGAGGAGTTGGAGGACAGGTGTGAGAGGTGCAGGGTAAGTCCGGTGAATCATGTACATATGTCTTGGACATGTCCGAAGCTGAGGGGATTTTGGCAGGGATTCGCAGATGTCATGTCAGAGGTCCTGGAAGGGAGGATGACTCCAAGTCCAGAGGTGGCAATATTTGGAGTGTCGGAGGATCCGGGAGCCCAGGGGGAGGGAGGCCGACGTTTTGGCCTTTGCCTCCCTGGTGGCCTGGAGACAGGTTTTGCTGGGATGGAGGGACTCGGAGCCTCCAAAGTCGGGGGTGTGGGTCAGTGACATGGCAGAGTTTCTCAGGCTGGAGAAGATTAAGTTCGCCTCAAGGGGTTCAATACAGGGGTTTGCTCGGAGGTGGCAGCCGTTCATTGACTTCTTGAAGGAAAACTGACCGTCAGCAGAAGGGGTGGGTAACGGTGGGGGGGAAAGAGGAGGCATGGAAATGGAGAGTAAGGGCAGGGAATCTAATATATGGGTAGCTCGGAGTTAGGGCGGGGGGAAGTTGGGTATGTTACTGTGGGGTTTTTGTGTGTGTCGGACCGTTCTGTTATTTAGAATGTTAATATGTTAAAATGTTAAAATTATAAATGCCTCAATAAAATGTTTCTTAAAAAGAATGAAAAGATCACACAAACCTATGTTGAGATGAAAGTACCTCAGTTATCACAAGATTGGCCAGAGCTACAAGATGTGACATCAGCGATGAGTGGGGAGGAAACATGTCGTGAGAGCTGATTGATCATCTCCCAACTCTACACACCGAGGAGATGTGGAATAGCTGTAATTTTAGTTACATTGGTGGGAGTTATGTACATGTGCTGTACCATTTCTACATGCATCAGTTATTTCTTTGTTTATTGCCTGCCCCACCATAACGTTACTATTTGGTGGCCTATAGACTACTCCTATCAGTGGCTTTTTCGCCTTACTATTCCTGATTTCCACCCAAATGGATTCAACCTCATCCTCCATAGCACCGATGTCATTCCTTACTATTGCCCGGATGTCATCCTTAAAAAACAGAGCTACACCACCTCCCTTACCATCCACTCTGTCCTTCCGAATAGTTTGATACCCTCGGATATTTAACTCCCAGTCGTGACCATCCTTTAACCATGTTTCAGTAATGGCCACTAAATCATAGTCATTCGCGATGATTTGCGCCATCGACTCATTTACTTTATTCCGAATACTACGAGCATTCAGGTAAAGTACACTTATGTTGGCTTTTTTACCTCTGTTTTGAATCTTAACATCTCCAGTTTTATTCCTTTTAATATTACTGGGCCTATTCACTGAGCTCCACTCAGTCACTGTACCTTGTACTGTCGCCCTTTTAGATTTTTGACTATGGCTTCTCTGCCTTACACTTTCCCCCTTACTTCCTTTTGCTTCTGTCCCTGTTTTACTACCGTCCGACTTCCTGCATCGGTTCCCATCCCCCTGCCACATTAGTTTAAACCATCCCCAACAGCAAACACCCGCCCATGGACATCGGTTCCAGTCCTGCCCAGGTGCAGACCGTCCAGTTTGTACTGGTCCCATCTCCCCCAGAACCGGTCCCAATGCCCCAGGAATTTGAATCCCTCCCTCTTGCACCATCTCTCGAGCCACGAGGTCCAGAGAACCATCCCATACACACTCCAGAAATTACACCTCTATGGTTTTGTGAACATATCTATCAAAACTCCTCTCAGCCTTCTTCTCTCCAAGGAGAATCAACCTCTTCAATCTATCCTCATAACTGAAGTTTCTCATCCCTGGAACCGTTCTTGTAAACCTCTTCTTCACTCTCTCTAATGCGTTCACATCCTTTCTATAGTGTGGTGCCCAGAACTGTGCACAATATTCCAGCCGAGGTCTACCTAGTGTCTTGTACACATTTTGCATAACCTCCTTGTTCTTGTACTTTATGCCTCTATTAAAAAAGCCCAGAATACTATATGCTTTATTAACTGCTCTCTCCACCTGTCCTGCCACCTTCAATCATCTATGCACATATACACCCAGGTCCCTCTGCTCCTGCACCTCTTTTAACAGTTTAACCCATTATTTTATATTGTCTCTTCATGTTCTTCCTACCAAAATGCATCATCTCACACTTCTCCTCATTGAACTTCATCGGCCACCTATCTGCCCACTCCACCAACTTGTCTCTGTCTCTTTGAAGTTCTGCACTATCCTCTTCAAGTTTATAATACTTCCACGTTTTGTGTCATCCGCAAACTTTGAAATTGTCCCCTGCACACCAAGATCTGGATCATTAATATGTATCAGGGAAAGCAAGAGTCCCAATACCGACCCCTGGAGAACACAACTAAAAACCTTCCTCCAGCCCGAAACATATCCATTGACCATTACTCTCTGCCTCCTATTATTCAGCCAATTTTCTATCAATGTTGCTGCTGTCTCTTTTATTCCATGAGCAATAACTTTTCTCACAAGTCTGTTGTGTGGCACTGTATCGAATGTCTTCTGAAAGTCCATATATACCACACCAACAGCATTACCCTCATCGATCCTTTCTGCTACCTCCTCAGGAAACTCTAGCAGGTTAGCTAAACATGGGTTCCTCTCTGGAAATCCATTCTGGTACACAGGGTTTGAGGAGAAAACCCTCCAGCTGGCTGGGGAGGACATCCACTGCTCCTGTGCCGATGATGAGGTTGGTGGCGATAAACCAAGTGAGGATCAAACACTGCTTCACCCACCAGACAACAATGCTGCTGGACATGCCTGATGTTTCTCAGGCCCCGGCAATGCACTAATGGCCTCTCCTCTCTTTCGCAGGCCAAGGATCCACCAGCCACGTATTCACTCCAGTCCCAGCAAGGGCACAGAGCCCTAAGTGGAAGAACTGTCATTGTACTCACCCACACCCATCCACCAGCGCAGAGACACACTTGGGGGAGGGGATCTAATTCTACAGCAGCCTTGAGGTCACGATCTGGCACATCACTTTGTGGAGGCAGGGACGTCCCAGGGTTCCAGCATTTGAAGGATTGCTGGAAGCAGGGAATATGTTGAGTCCCAGTCAAATGACGATCCTCTGGACTTGGTCATCCCTCAGTTTCTGGAGCTCCAAAGGAAAGCTCAGGAATATCAGGAACGGATGTCTGCTACACTCCTCAGATTAAAGTACACACACTCCATGGTACAAGACACACACTCCATGGTGAAGGACACACACTCCATGGTGAAGGGCATACACTCCATGGTGAAGGACACACACTCCATGGTGAAGGACACACACTCCATGGTGAAGGACACACACTCCATGGTGAAGGACACACACTCCATGGTGAAGGACACACACTGCATGGTGAAGGACACACACTCCATGGTGAGGGAGACACACTCCATGGACAGGCCACACACTCCATGGTGAAGGACACACACTCCATGGACAGGACACACACTCCATGGTGAAGGACACACACTCCATGGTGAAGGACACACACTCCATGGTGAAGGACACACACTCCATGGTGAATGACACACACTCCATGGTGAAGGACACACACTCCATGGTGAAGGACACACACTCCATGGTGAAGGACACACACTCCATGGTGAAGGACACACACTCCATGGTGAAGGACACACACTCCATGGTTCAAGACACACACTCCATGGTGAAGGACACACACTCCATGGTGAAGGACACACACTCCATGGTTCAAGACACACACTCCATGGTGAAGGACACACACTCCATGGTGAAGGACACACACTCCATGGTGAAGGACACACACTCCATGGACAGGCCACACACTCCATGGGTGAAGGACACACACTCCATGGTGAAGGACACACACTCCATGGTAAAGGACACACACTCCATGGTGAAGGACACACACTCCATGGTGAAGGACACACACTCCATGGTGAAGACACACACTCCATGGACAGGACAAACACTCCATGGTGAAGGACACACACTCCATGGACAGGGACACACACTCCATGGTGAAGGACACACACTCCATGGTGAAGGACACACACTCCATGGACAGGACACACACTCCATGGTGAAGACACACACTCCATGGTGAAGGACACACACTCCATGGTGAAGGACACACACTCCATGGTGAAGGACACACACTCCATGGTACAAGACACACACTCCATGGTGAAGGACACACACTCCATGGACAGGACACACACTCCATAGTGAAGGACACACACTCCATGGTGAAGCACACACACTCCATGGTGAAGGACACACACTCCATGGTGAAGGACACACACTCCATGGTGGAAGGACACACACTCCATGGTACAAGACACACACTCCATGGTGAAGGACACACACTCCATGGTGAAGGACACACACTCCATGGACAGGACACACACTCCATGGACAGGCCACACACTCCATGGACAGGACACACACTCCATGGAGAGGGACACACACTCCATGGACAGGACACACACTCCGTGGTGAAGGACACGCACTCCATGGTGAAGGACACACACTCCATGCACAGGACACACACTCCATGGTGAAGGACACACACTCCATGGACAGGACACACACTCCATGGTGAAGGACACACACTCCATGGTGAAGGACACACACTCCATGCACAGGACACACACTCCATGGTGAAGGACACACACCACATGGTTCAAGACACACACTCCATGGTGAAGGACACACACTCCATGGTGAAGGACACACACTCCATGGACAGGACACACTCCATGGTGAGGGATACACACTCCATGGTGAAGGACACACACTCCATGGTGAGCGACACACACTCCATGGACAGGACACACACTCCATGGTGAAGGACACACACTCCATGGACAGTACACACACTCCATGGTGAAGGACACACACTCCATGGTGCCGGACACACACTCCGTGGTGAGCGACACACACACCATGGTGCACGACACACACTCCATGGTGAAGGACACACACTCCATGGTGAAGGACACACACTCCATGGTGAGGGACACACACTCCATGGTGAAGGACAGACACTCCATGGTGAAGGACACACACTCCATTGGGAAGGACACACACTCTATGGTGAAGAACACACCCTCCATTGTGAAGGACACACAGTCCAAGGTGAAGGACACGCACTCCGTGGTGAAGGACACACACTCCATGGTGAAGGACGCACACTCCATGGTGAAGAACACACACTCTATGGTGAAGAACACACACTCTATGGTGAAGGACACGCACTCCATTGTGAAGGACACACAGTCCATGGTGAAGGACACACAGTCCATGGTGAAGACACACACTCCATAGTGAAGGACACACACTCCATGGTGAAAGACACACACTCCATGGATAGGACACACACTCCATGGTGAAGGACACACATTCCATGGACAGGACACAAACTCCATAGTGAAGGACACACACTCCATAGTGAAGGACACACACTCCATGGACAGGACACACACTCCATGGTGAGGGACACACACTCCATGGTGAGGGACACACACTCCATGGTGAAGGACACACACTCCATGGTGAGTGACACACACTCCATGGTGAGGGATACACACTCCATGGTGAGGGACACACACTCCATGTTGAAGGACACACACTCCATGGTGAGGGACACACACCCCATGGACAGGACACACACACCATGGTGAAGGGCATACACTCCATGGTGGGGGACACACACTCCATGGTGAAGGACACACACTCCATGGTGAGGGACACACACTCCATGTTGAGGGACACACACTCCATGGTGAAGGACATACACTCCATGGTGAGGGACATACACTCCATGGTGAGGGACACATACTCCATGGTGGGGGACACACACTCCATGGTGAAGGACACACACTCCATGGTGAAGGACACACACTCCATGGTGAGGGACACACACTCCATGGTGAGGGACACACACTCCATGGACAGGACACACACACCATGGTGAAGGACACACACTCCATGTTGAGGGACACACACTCCATGGACAGGACACACACTCCATGGTGAAGGACACATACTCCATGGTGAAGGACACACACTCCATGGTGAAGGACACACACTCCATGGTGAGGGACACACACTCCATGGTGAAGGACACACACTGCATGGTGAAGGACACACACTCCATGGTGAGGGAGACACACTCCATGGTGAAGGACACACACTCCATGGTGAGGGACACACACTCCATGGTGAAGGACACACACTCCATGGTGAAGGACACACACTCCATGGTGAAGGACACACACTCCATGGTGACGGACACACACTCCATGGTGAAGGACACACACTCCATGGTGACGGACACACACTCCATGGTGAAGGACACACACTCCATGGGACAGGCCACACACTCCATGGACAGGACACACACTCCATGGTGAAGGACACACACTCCATGGTGAAGGACACACACTCCATGGTGAAGGGCACACACTCCATGGTGAAGGACATACACTCCATGGTGAGGGACACACACTCCATGGTGAGGGACACACACTCCATGGTGAAGGACACACACTCCATGGTGAGGGACACACACTCCATGGTGAAGGACACACCCTCCATGGTGAGGGACACACACTCCATCGTGAAGGAACACACTCCATGGTGAAGGGACACACACTCCATGTGAAGGACACACACTCCATGGTGAGGGACACACACTCCATGGTGAGGGACCACACACTCCATGGTGAAGGAACACACCCTCCATTGTGAAGGACACACAGTCCATGGTGAAGGACACGCACTCCAGTGGTGAAGGACACGCACTCCATTGTGAAGGACACACACGTCCATGGTGAAGGACACACACGTCCATGGTGAAGGATACACACTCCATAGTGAAGGACACACTCCATGTGAAGGACCACACTCCATGGTGAAAGGACACTCACTCCATGGACAGGACACACACTCCATGGTGAAGGACACACAGTTACAGGCGAAGGACACACACTCCATGGTGAAGGACACACACTCCATAGTGAAGGACACACACTCCATGGACAGGACACACACTCCATGGGTGACTGACACACACTCCATGGTGAAGGACACACACTCCATGGTGAAGGACACCACTCCATGGTGAGGGACACACACTCCATGGTGAAGGACACACACTCCATGGTGCCGGACACACACCTTCCATGGTGAAGGACACACACTCCATGGACAGGCCACACACTCCATGGACAGGACACCACACTCCATGGTGAAGGACAACACCCATGGTGAAGGACACACACTCCATGGTGAAGGCAAACACACTCCATGGTGAAGGACATACACTCCATGGTGAGGACACACACTCCATGGACAGGACACACCACCCATGGTGAAGGACACACACTCCATTGTTGAGGGACACACACTCCATGGACAGGACACACAGCTTCATGGTGAAGAGCACATACTCCATGGTGAAGGACACACACTCCATGGTGAAGGACACACACTCCATGGTGAGGGACACACACTCCATGGTGAAGGACACACACTGCATGGTGAAGGACACACACTCCATGGTGAGGGAGACACACTCCATGGTGAAGGACACACACTCCATGGTGAGGGACACACACTCCATGGTGAAGGACACACACTCCATGGTGAAGGACACACACTCCATGGTGAAGGACACACACTCCATGGTGAGGGACACACACTCCATGGTGAAGGACACACACTCCATGGTGCCGGACACACACTCCATGGTGAAGGACACACACTCCATGGACAGGCCACACACTCCATGGACAGGACACACACTCCATGGTGAAGGACACACACTCCATGGTGAAGGACACACACTCCATGGTGAAGGGCACACACTCCATGGTGAAGGACATACACTCCATGGTGAGGGACACACACTCCATGGTGAGGGACACACACTCCATGGTGAAGGACACACACTCCATGGTGAGGGACACACACTCCATGGTGAGGGACACACACTCCACGTTGAAGGACACACACTCCATGGTGAGGGACACACACTCCATGTTGAAGGACACACACTCCATGGTGAGGGACACACACTCCATGGTGAGGGACACACACTCCATGGTGAAGAACACACCCTCCATTGTGAAGGACACACAGTCCAAGGTGAAGGACACGCACTCCGTGGTGAAGGACACGCACTCCATTGTGAAGGACACACAGTCCATGGTGAAGGACACACACTCCATGGACAGGACACACACACCATGGTGAAGGACACACACTCCATGTTGAGGGACACACACTCCATGGACAGGACACACACTCCATGGTGAAGGACACATACTCCATGGTGAAGGACACACACTCCATGGTGAAGGACACACACTCCATGGTGAGGGACACACACTCCATGGTGAAGGACACACACTGCATGGTGAAGGACACACACTCCATGGTGAGGGAGACACACTCCATGGTGAAGGACACACACTCCATGGTGAGGGACACACACTCCATGGTGAAGGACACACTCCATGGTGAAGGACACACACTCCATGGTGAAGGACACACACTCCATGGTGAAGGACACACAACTCCATGGTGAAGGACACACACTCCATGGTGCCGGACACACACTCCATGGTGAAGGACACACACTCCATGGACAGGCCACACACTCCATGGACAGGACACACACTCCATGGTGAAGGACAACACACTCCATGGTGAAGGACACACACTCCATGGTGAAGGGCACACACTCCATGGTGAAGGACACACTCCATGGTGAAGGACACACACTCCATGGTGAGGGACACACACTCCATGTTGAAGGACACACACTCCATGGTGAGGGAGACACACTCCATGGTGAAGGACACACACTCCATGGTGAGGGACACACACTCCACGTTGAAGGACACACACTCCATGGTGAGGGACACACACTCCATGTTGAAGGACACACACTCCATGGTGAGGGACACACACTCCATGGTGAGGGACACACACTCCATGGTGAAGAACACACCCTCCATTGTGAAGGACACACAGTCCAAGGTGAAGGACACGCACTCCGTGGTGAAGGACACGCACTCCATTGTGAAGGACACACAGTCCATGGTGAAGGACACACAGTCCATGGTGAAGACACACACTCCATAGTGAAGGACACACACTCCATGGTGAAAGACACACACTCCATGGACAGGACACACACTCCATGGTGAAGGACACACATTCCATGGACAGGACACAAACTCCATAGTGAAGGACACACACTCCATAGTGAAGGACACACACTCCATGGACAGGACACACACTCCATGGTGAAGGACACACACTCCATGGTGAAGGACACACACTCCATGGTGAAGGACACACACTCCATGGTGAGGGACACACACTCCATGGTGAAGGACACACACTCCATGGTGCCGGACACACACTCCATGGTGAAGGACACACACTCCATGGACAGGCCACACACTCCATGGACAGGACACACACTCCATGGTGAAGGACACACACCCATGGTGAAGGACACACACTCCATGGTGAAGGGCACACACTCCATGGTGAAGGACATACACTCCATGGTGAGGGACACACACTCCATGGTGAGGGACACACACTCCATGTTGAAGGACACACACTCCATGGTGAGGGACACACACTCCATGGTGAAGGACACACACTCCATGGTGAGGGACACACACTCCACGTTGAAGGACACACACTCCATGGTGAGGGACACACACTCCATGTTGAAGGACACACACTCCATGGTGAGGGACACACACTCCATGGTGAGGGACACACACTCCATGGTGAAGGACACACACACCATGGTGAAGGACACACACTCCATGGTGAGGGACACACACTCCATGGACAGGACACACACTCCATGGTGAGGGATACACACTCCATGGTGAGGGACACACACTCCATGGTGAGGGACACACACTCCATGTTGAAGGACACACACTCCATGGTGAAGGACACACTCCATGGTGAGGGACACACACTCCATGGTGAGGGACACACACTCCATGTTGAAGGACACACACTCCATGGTGAGTGACACGCACTCCATGGTGAGGGACACACACTCCATGGTGAAGGACATACACTCCATGGTGAGGGACACACACTCCATGGTGAGGGACACACACTCCATGGTGAAGGACACACACTCCATGGTGAGGGACACACACTCCATGGACAGGTCACACACTCCATGGTGAGGGACACACACTCCATGGTGAGGGACACACACTCCATGTTGAAGGACACACATTCCATGGTGAAGGACACACTCCATGGTGAGGGACACACACTCCATGGTGAGGGACACACACTCCATGGTGAAGGACACACACTCCATGGTGAGTGATACGCACTCCATGGTGAGGGACACACACTCCATGGTGAAGGACACACACTCCATGGTGAGGGACACACACTCCATGTTGAAGGACACACACTCCATGGTGAGGGACACACACCCCATGGACAGGACACACACTCCATGGTGAAGGCTACACACTCCATGTGAAGGACTACACACTCTGGTGGAGGACACACACTCCATGGTGAAGACACACACTCCATGGTGAAGGCACACACTCCATGGTGAAGGACACACACTCCATGGTGAAGGATACACACTCCATGGTGAAGGACACACTCCATGGTGAAGGACACACACTCCATGGTGAAGGACACACACTCCATGGTGAAGGACACACACTCCATGGTGAAGGACACACACCATGGTGAAGGACACACACTCCATGGTGAGGACACACACTCCATGGTACAGGACACACACTCCATGGTGAAGGACACATACTCCATGGTGAAGGACACACACTCCATGGTGAAGGACACACTCTCTATGGTGACTGACACACACTCCATGGTGAAGGACACACACTCCATGGTGAAGGACACACACTCCATGGTGAAGGACACGCACTCCATGGTGAGGACACACACTCCATGGTGAAGGACACACACTCCATGGTGAGGGACACACACTCCATGTTGAAGGACACACACTCCATGGTGAAAGCCACACACACCATGGTGAAGGACACACACTCCATGGTGAGGGATACACACTCCATGGTGAGGGACACACACTCCATGGTGAGGGACACACACTCCATGGTGAAGGACACACACTCCATGGTGAGTGACACACACTCCATGGTGAGGGATACACACTCCATGGTGAGGGACACACACTCCATGTTGAAGGACACACACTCCATGGTGAGGGACACACACCCCATGGACAGGACACACACACCATGGTGAAGGGCATACACTCCATGGTGGGGGACACACACTCCATGGTGAAGGACACACACTCCATGGTGAGGGACACACACTCCATGTTGAAGGACACACACTCCATGGTGAGGGACACACACTCCATGTTGAGGGACACACACTCCATGGTGAAGGACATACACTCCATGGTGAGGGACACACACTCCATGGTGAGGGACACATACTCCATGGTGGGGGACACACACTCCATGGTGAAGGACACACACTCCATGGTGAAGGACACACACTCCATGGTGAGGGACACACACTCCATGGTGAGGGACACACACTCCATGGACAGGACACACACACCATGGTGAAGGACACACACTCCATGTTGAGGGACACACACTCCATGGACAGGACACACACTCCATGGTGAAGGACACATACTCCATGGTGAAGGACACACACTCCATGGTGAAGGACACACACTCCATGGTGAGGGACACACACTCCATGGTGAAGGACACACACTGCATGGTGAAGGACACACACTCCATGGTGAGGGAGACACACTCCATGGTGAAGGACACACACTCCATGGTGAGGGACACACACTCTATGGTGAAGGACACACACTCCATGGTGAAGGACACACACTCCATGGTGAAGGACACACATTCCATGATGAAGGATACTTGCTAGGATCCATCAGTGCCAATGCCAGAGGTTGGCAAACTTCTCAAGCTCAATCCAGCTGCCCCTCTGACCTAAGGAGGAAGCCAGGGTCTTTGAGGCACCCACAGGATTACGATCAGCTGGTGCATACCACTGGCCCATTCACCCAGGTGAGTCTGGGAGTGTCCCACTGATCCAAATCTCCTCTTGCTTTGACCAGTTCCGCTCCAGCTCCACAGGCCGAGGAGTGTGGCATTGCCACACAGCACGACCCTGAGAACAGGCTGGGGCCCTGCAGGCCTTGGTGTTCCAGAGAACGCCCACGGAGGTGGTCACAGACAATAGGGGTGGCGAACAGCAGGCATCCTTCAACTCTGCTGTGGATGTTGGGGATACACCAAGACTTAGTGATAGGGTTAGAAAGGTCATGAAGCTCTAATTGCACAGTGTGTATATGGGTATTAAGCACTTGTATGTAATGTTCACCTCTGTAAATACACTCCCACTAATTGCACCCCATCTTTGTATCCTTATTCTGATGAGCTGTGTTCCTGTAGTCCTGACCTGAATACCTGATTCCTGCACCAGAAAAGACAGAGTGCTGAGTCCAGGACTTCCTCTCTCTGCTTTGTGCAAGATTTCCAACATGTTGGTGGTGTCCCCTCATGCTGACTGAACATCAGCCATGCCTTGTAGGAAATGAGGATGTTTCCCATAATACACAGGGCCAGCATCACTCATCCCAGTCATTGGCCATGTGTGCCCTCTGCACCTTTGAGCTGTGGCTGTCCCCCATCCCATCTCTCCCAGCCTCCGGTGACACTCAACCTCAAGACTACAGCTCGCAAAGCATGCCCCAGGATCAGGAGAGGTGAAACTTTCCCCACTGCGCCACTGTGATATGACCTTATTCATTGCGAGCAAGCGAGCTGCCATCAGCCATCATCAGAACTTCTATGAGGATCTGTGCATCATCCTCACTGCAAGTTGCCATCATCCTCCTGCAATGTAGGGGCTGTGGGTAATCGTAGCACTCCCCATGACAGCAGTCTTATCACAAAGGGTGTGCCGCCATCAGTCAGACGGGAAAGCGATGTTCCCAGACGTTATGTGAAGATAATGGGATGCTTTCTCTGGATCTCCTCATCACCCTCCTTGAATCTAGCAGCAATGAGCGCATTCTGAATATGACCTGAGCTCATCTGCCTCATCTGGACATCACCATGGCCACGTGACTGACATCCTCTTCCTGAAGAATGTCTTCAGCCTCACCCCCTTCGATGTTCTCCTGATCGGAGGAAATGTGCCACTCCTCCATCGGCTCCTCATACAGCTCCTCTGCCCGTTGCATCAGCAGCTTGTATTGGGTGCAGCAAGTGACCACAATGTGTGACACCCTCTGCAGGCTCCACCAAATCAGCCCAGGCACCGGAATCTAATCTTTAATCACCCGCGAGTCAGAGCTCAGTCTCCCCCTGAGCCAGACCCCAGTCTCCCCTGAACCAAACCCCAGTCTCCCCCTGAACCAAACCCCAGTCTCCCCCTGAAGCAGACACCAGGCTCCCCCCTGAAGCAGACACCAGGCTCCCCCCTGAACCAGACCCCAGTCTCCCCTGAACCAGACCCCAGTCTTCCCTGAGTCAGGCCCCAGTCGCCCCCCCCACCCCCCCCGAACCAGACCCCAGACTCGCCCCTGAAGCAGACCCCAGTCTCTCCCGCCCCCCCTTGACCGGACCCCATTTTAAGGGCAGCACGGTAGCATTGTGGATAGCACAATTGCTTCACAGCTCCAGGGTCCCAAGTTCGATTTCGACTTGGGTCACTGTCTGTGTGGAGTCTGCACATCCTCCCCGTGTGTGCGTGGGTTTCCTCCGGGTACTCCGGTTTCCTCCCACAGTCCAAAGATGTGCAGGTTGGGTGGATTGGCCATGATAAATTGCCCTTACTGTCCAAAATTCTATGATTAACCTAGGACAAAAGTTCGGCACAACATCGTGGCCCGAAGGGCCTGTTCTGTGCTGTATTTCTCTATCTATCTATATCTCCACCCTGAGTCAGACCCCAGTCTCCCCCCTGAGTCAGACCCCAGTCTCCCCCCCTGAACCGGGCCTGGAATGTCCCCCTGAGTCAGACCCCAGTCTCCCCCCTGAGTCAGACCCCAGTCTCCCCCCGAGTCAGACCCCAGTCTCCCCAGAGTCAAACCCCAGCTTTCCCAAGCTTCCCTCAGAGGTGAACTCGCTAGGTGTATGACTTTTGAAGCCAGTCACGAATCTTGCTGTTCTGACATAATAATAATCTTTTTTAATGTCACAAGTAAGCTCACATTAACACTGCAATGAAGTTACTGCGAAAATCCCCTCGTCGCCATGTTCCGGTGTCTATTCGGGTACATGGAGGGAGATTTCAGAATGTCCAAATTACCTAACAGCACATCTTTCGGGACATGAGGGAGGAAACTGGAGCATCCAGAGGAAACCCACGCAGACACGGGGAGAACGTGCAAACTCCACACGGCCAGTGACCCAGCGGCATGATAATCCGGGTGCTCCAGTTTCTTCCCACAAGTCCCTGTTAGGTGAATTGGACATTCTGAATTCTCCCTCCGTGGGTGTGGGTTTGTTGATGCAGGATACAGTTCTGGTGTATGGGTGCGATAATAAGGTGTAAGTGTATTATGGTGATCATCCCGATGTTGTAGAGCAGGAATCACAGCACGCCAGGGATGGGGACAATCGTGGCAAACTTTCACACCGTTGTAAAATGTAACTTTGGCTGTGGGTAGCTCGTTTCACCGACTGTGCCTGACATGGAAAATCTTGGCAATTATGTATGTCAATTGATGTTAGCGAGTGTTTCTTTTTGATGTCATTGAAGAGTGACATTGATTTTTTTGTTAAATTTAGAGTACCCAATTATTTGTTTTCCAATTCAGGGGCAATTTAATGCGGCCTATCCACCTAACCTGCACATCCTTGGGTTGTGTGGGTGAAACCCACGCAGACACGGGGAGAATGTGCAAACTCCACACGGACTGTGACCCAGGGCCGCGATTCGAACCCGGGTCCTCAGCGCCACAGTCCCAGTGCTAACCACTGCGCCACGTGCCGCATTGAAGAGTGACATTGATGACAATTGTCAAAGTTTTAAGCACCTATTGAAACAAAGAAAGGGAATTAACCAGTAAATTCTTCCGGCTTTCCGGCAACGTACAACATTTAGCAGTTTGGGTGACTGGAGCAATCATCAGAGAGATTGGCACAGCCTCACACTCCACTGCTGAGCAAAGCTTCTGGTTGTATGAAGAACATCTCAGGGTTTGCGTGCATACATCATGAATAAGTTAAATATATCTTATGATGCACTTGGGAAAGAAACCACAAATTTACACTGTGAAGACTGAGAATGTACTGATTATGGAATCAGGCCCAATCTCTAGTCCTGACTGAATTACCTCTGGGATTGAGTATTTTGCCATCAGCACTTTCCAATCCATCACTGCAATCAATGATGATAAAAGACAAACCACAAGGTCTGTAGGAGACGATTAAATCCCACAATAACTTGCCCAAACCTAACAAAACCCGTTCTTCCTATAAAAAGCTCTATGTTGAGCCTGTGAGTCATAATACCTCTCCCACATGGTCACTTAACGAACTGTGACTCATCTCTGTTTATATCTGCAATGAGTCACTCTAGTCAGAGGGTTCATGTGAGGGGCCAAAGCACTTCCACAGTGAGGCACCCAAACAATAGGAGGAGAAGAGACACTTACCTGGTTTAGTACAGGGATTAAGTGAAAATACCTCACTCGCGGGTCCACATTCTCTGAAGGAAATGCAGAACTAACTTCAACCTGTACTGTTCACTGTTAATTTTCTGAATTTGAAAGGGCAGCACGGTAGCATAGTGGTTAGCACAATTGCTTCACAGCTCCAGAGTCCCAGGTTCGATTCCCGGCTTGGGCCACTGTCTGCGGAGTCTGCACGCTCTCCCCGTGTGTGCGTGGGTTTCCTCCGGGTGCTCCAGTTTCCTCCTACAGTCCAAAAATGTGCAGGTTAGGTGGATTGGCCGTGCTAAATTGCCCTTAGTGTCCAAAATTGCCCTTAGTGTTGGGTGGGGTTACTGGGTTTCGGGATAGGGTGGGGGCGTGGCTTGAGTAGGGTGATCTTTCCAAGAGCCGGTGCAGACTCGATGGGCCGAATAGCCTCCTTCTGCACTGTAAATTCTCTGATTCTATGAAAGGACTCTGAGCTGCACCACTCTCCACTCCACATGGTACTCTCAGCATTTCCAGAGGAATGCCATGGTTTTTAAATTCATTTACAGGATATGGGTGTCACTGGCTAAACCAGCACTTATTGCCCATCCCTAATTGCCCTAGGGAAGGTGATGGTGAGCTGCCTTGTTGAATCCACTGCAGTCGCTGAGGTGTAGGTACACCTACTGTGCTGTTAGGGAGGGAGTTCCAGGATTTTGACCCAACGACAGTGAAGTAACGGCGATATATTTCCAAGTCAAGATGGGGAGTGACTTGAAGGGGAACCTCGAGGTGGTGGTGATCCCAGGTATCTGCTGCCCCTGTCCATCTAAATGGTAGTGGTCATGGATTTGGTAGGTGCTGCCTAAGGAACCTTGGTGAGTTCCTGCAGTGCATCTTGTAGATGGTACATGTCGATGGTGGAGGGATTGAATGTTTGTGAAAGTGAGAGCAATCCAGCGGACTGCTTTGTCCTGAATGGTGTCGAGCTTCTTGAGTGTTGTTGGAGCTGCACTCATCCAGGCAAGTGGAGAGTATTCCATTACACTCCTGACTTGTGCCCTGTAGATGTATGGTGGACAGGCTTTGGGGAGTCGGGTGGTGAGTTACTCACCGCAGGATTCCAAGCCTCTGATCTGCTATTGTAGCCACAGAATTTATGTAGCCAGTCCAGTTCAGTTTCTGATCAATGGTAACCCCCAGGATGTTGATAGTGGGGAATTCAGCGATGGCCATGCCATTGAATGTCAAGGGGCGATAGTTAGATTTTCTCTTACTGGAGATGGTAATTGCCTGGCATTTATGTGGCGCAGATGTTCTGCCATTCACCCCCTCAAGCCTGTTCCTTCATTCAGTTCGATCATATGCTGATCTACATCATGTCCATCTATCCACCTCGGTTAATAACGCTTAATATCCTTGCTTAAATCTGTTTCATGGAGGGATATTTTCAGTTTACCCCTACACAGGGTTGCCAATTCTAGCTGTTCATATTCTGGGAGATACTGGTGGAAGACATGGAGAGGCTGACTTCAGGAAAGTGGGTCCATGTCTCAAAAGGGACCCTATTTCCTAAACAATGTAGCCATTGGACAGAGACAAGTAACTGAACTGTCCCGTGCAGCTTGCTTGAGATTGACTGAAGAATGACACAGTGAAATTGGGATTATTTTAAAGTAAGAATTTTGAAAAGGAAACGAAAAGTATTTAGGAGATCATCACAGGCACAGGATTTTACCCTATTTTGTTTAATTGGCTGGGGATACAGTGCCACTCTCTGAGCTGGAGCCAGTGGGTTCCAGACACAGACTCCAATCTGCGCCCCTCCACGGGATCATAGACTCCATAGTGCAGACGGAGGCTATTCGGCCCATCAAGTCTGCACCGACCCACTTGAAGAGCTCCACCCTATCCCCGTAACCCAGTAACCCCACCTAACCTTTCTGAATACTAAGGGCAATTTAGGATGGCCAATCCAACTAACCTGCACAACGTTGGACTGTGGGGGAAACCGGAGCACCTGGAGGAAACTCACGTAGACCCACAGGGAGAAAGTGCAAACTCCACACAGTCACTTGAGTACGGAATTGAACCCAGGTCCCTGGCGCGATGAGGCAGCAGTGCTAACCACTGTGCCACCATGCCGCCCATCTCTGGGAAAATCAACAGCACCTCGGCAGCAATTTGGCAGTGGCTCCAGTTGTGGGGCTCGGTCTTGATCACTGCTCAGGAAAGGATGAGCTGGTGCCACTGACACCCGGTATCATGGATCCAGCTTTCCACTTGCTCCTCAGCAACCCATCAGTCAGTCCTGCTGGGACAGGGCAGAGGTGCTGCTGGGATAGTGCAGTGCAGGAGTGAGCCTCCTGCGCGTAACCCATTCCCGTGACCGGGACTACGTCGTGACCTCGTATTCCTGTTGAAGTGCTGATCCTCATCTCCTCGCACAGCACTGGCCCTAGGGGCAGCTGGCGAGCAGCCATCCCAAACACTTAGCAAGCAAATCAGCAGCCAGAGACGTGACACTCATGCCACCTGTTGCCACTTTAGCACAGTTGGCTGGACAGCTGCTTTGTGATGCAGAGCGAGGCCAACAGTGTGGGTTCAATTCCTGTACCGGCTGAGGTTATTCATGAAGGTCCACCTTCTCAATCTTACCCCTTGCCTGAGGTGTGGTGACACTCAGGTTAAATAACCACCAGTCAGCTGACCCCCTCAAAGGGGAAAGCAGCCTGTGGTCATGTAGGACCATTCCATTTTTTGTAGTCTCTTCCATAGCTACTCTTGCTGCAGCTCATTCACCATGGTGTAGGTTTCGGGAACAGGGGCTTCAGAGTTTGCTCCAGATCATTTACTGGGTGCCAGGTAGCCCGGCTAGGAGTTCCTCCGACTGAGAGGCAAATCCTCGACAACTACATGTGCAAACTTTAACCTACTCACTGGGAAAACAGGCCGTGACATTTCAGAGCACTTCTACACACATACATGACCCACATCAGCACTGCTCTGTGTGTCATTACCCGTGGACCATCAGGTCACCATTTTTCAACCAGCGATAGGTTCTTGTGAACAAATTATTGTACATATTAATTTATTTGCTTGAAATAATGGGCAGGATTATCCAGCTGTTCCTGCTGGTGGATTGTCCTGGTGGTGGATTGTCCGGTTACGCCGACTGCGACCCCTCGCCCTGTCTTGTTATGCTCTTGGTGTAGCATAAGCTGCTTCCTTGATGTTCACTCTGACAGTGAACACGGCTGTCAATGAGCGCACAGCAAGATTCCTGGAAAAGCAATGTGATGTTGGTTGAGGGATAACTATTGACCAGATACCTTCTCTGCTCTTCTTCAGAATAGTGACATGGGACCTTCCAGATCCACCTAGCCAGGATGATGGGGCTTTGGTGTAATATCTCATCTGAAGGACAGCCCCTCTGTCAGTACAACACCGTGTCAGTACAACACTGGAGACCAGTCTACATTTCTGTCTAGTCGTAGCTTAGTCTATGGAACCTGTCTGCATAATTTAACAAAGGATCATGGAATGATACAATGCAAAATGGGGTAATCCAATCTGTTGCATCTAAACTGGCTGTTTGCTATCCAATAAATCCCATTCCCTGCTCTTTTCCTGTTGCTCTGCAAATCTTTCCCATCAAATATTTATCCAGTTCCTTTTGAAATTACTATTGAATCTTCAAACACCTTTCAGGCAGCGCATTCCAGATCATAACAACTTGCTGTATAAACATATTTCTTTTAATCTCCCCTGTTATCTTAAATCCTCTGCTTATAACCCTCCTGCCACTGGAAACAGTCCCCCCCCCCCCCCCCCCCCCCCCCCGTCTCCTTTTGCCCTATCAAAATTGCACATAACTTTGAACACTTCACAGTCAGAATACATGAGCTTTCTTACATCCTGTGATCAGTATGTTTAGTGTAGAAAGAGGTGTGCCCTTTCTTATCCTGTTTAAGTGCATATCCCAATTAAATAATTCAGCAGCAAACTTTTGGGAGTTTAAAAATTAAAGAATGTTGTTTATTCTCATACACATGCCCCAAGTTAGTGTCAGACTCTCTCACACATACTTCTCACACACACATTTGCATGCACAAAGATTGATTAAAGATAAGGGCCATGCATTTTTGCAATCTCAGTCTCAGGTTTACAATCTTCAGTTTTGCCAATGGCAGACCTGCTGTTTCCTGGATGGTTCAGATGCTTTAGTGTTGAAGAAAAGGTTTTGTAAAGGGAAGGGTTCACAGCAGGTTGTGAGGTTGCTTATGGTTGGTTTTCTAGGCGATTGTTTTCAGGTGAACTCTAACAGGAAGCTGTTATGTACTCTGGCTACCTGATGACATACAGATTGTTTCCAAGCCTGGCTCACAGACTGACTGAACTGATGGGTCAATGGCTTTGGTGAAACTGTCTGCACACAGCTCTTAGCTGACTTTTAAAAGCAGTCACACCATGTGACTACCATAATTTCAAACCATTTTCCAATGCAGGGACGACGTTTATATTCATTGCATCCTGTCCTCTGAATGTTTGAGATGATCAGTGTCTTTGCTTTAGAATGATCCATTCAAATCAGATAATAATTTTGTGATTGGTTTTAGGGAGAGTATCGATGCACAGCAATCTGGAGTGTACTTTTTGTTGCCCCTTGAGACAGGAGAGTGGTTCAAATCCACAAAAGATTTTTTTTTTCCATTTAAGGGATGTGGGCATTGCTGGTTAGGCCAGCATGTATTGCTCCTCCCTTCAGAAGGTGGTGGTGAGTTTCCTTCTTGAACCACTGCAGTCCTTGAGCTGTAGGTACATAATTTAACAAATTGTGTCAAGTGTACTTGGGCGGCCATCTTTTCCAGCCTTTTTGTGTCCAGTTTTAAAATATAAAATTAGTTTGAAGTTCAGAATATGAAATACCGGTACCGGAGCATAACACCCTCTTCACATTCTCTTCTCTAAGCAGAATCATTCCAGCCTCTCCTGCCTCTCCATGTAACCAAAGTCCACTGCTTTCCACTAAAACAATTTCTTTCACAAGAAATCCAGCTAATGCTTGGTTAATTAACATTCCAGGGCTGGCGCCAGGAACTGAATTTCCACACTCCGAAGCAGAGGATTGACAGATGGCAGTTCCTGCCTCTCCACAAGGATCTGTTCCGGCCAGCAGAACATGGATTCCACAATGGTGCTGGTGCTACCTTGACACTCCTTAACCCTCGACGATGTGGTGTTCCCGATCTACCGTCTGGCAAATATGTCCAGCAGGACAACACCAAAAGGAAGAGACGCTTTGTGATTTCCGGAGAACGATGGAACAAAACTGATCTGACGTACAAGTAGGATATTCATCTTGGGGTAGCAAGGGGAATTACGTGGGATTACACCGTACCCTGTTCCGAGGGGATTTATACAGGATTACGCTGTACCCTGCCCCGAGGGGAATTACATGGAATTATGCTATACCCTGTCCTGAGGGGAATTACACGTGATTACGCTGTACCCTGTCCTGAGGGGAATTACATAGGATTACATTGTCCTAAGGGATATTATATGGGATTATGCTGTACCATTCTGAGGGGAATTATAGAGGATTACGCTGTACCCTGTCCTGAGGGAAATTATACAGGGTTATGATGTCCCAAGAGGGATTACTTGGGATTATGCCATCCCGAGGAGAATTACATGAGATAATGCCGTGCCCCGTCCCGAGCAGTAATATACTGTCCCAAGGGAAATGACACAAGTCTGCGCTATCCCAAGGGGAGTTACACGGGATTATGCTGTACCCTGTTCCAAGCAGGATTACACGAGATTACTCTGTGCCGTGGTGTCAGTGGAATTACACGGGATTACACTGTCCCGAGGGGAATTATATGGGATTACGCTGTCCCGAGGGGAATTATATGGGATTACGCTGTCCCGAGGGGAATTATATGGGATTACGCTGTCCCGAGGGGAATTACACGGGATTACACTGTCCCGAGGGGAATTATATGGGATTACGCTGTCCCGAGGCGGAATACACAGAATTCATGGAGAGCCAGTGGTGTAGTGGTTTTGTCACTGGACAAGCTATCCAGAGACCCAGGGTAATGGTCTGGGGACCTTTGTTCAATCCCACCAAGGCAGTGGAATTTTAATTCAATAAAAAAATCTGGAATTAAAAATCTAAAAATGACCATGAAACTATTGTCAATTGTTGTAAAAACCCATCTGGTTCACTAATGCTCTTTAGGGAAGGAAATCTGCCATCCTTACCTAGTCTGGCCTACATGTGACTCCAGACTCACAGCAATGTGGTTGACTCTTAAATGTCCTAATTGCTGAGAGGCAGTTATCTGTCAATCACCTGAGGCCTGTTTAGGGGCACATTGTATTCTTCTCTTTGAAGTTAAGGTATTTTTGAGTCATCGGTTAGCTGAGGTCTGTATAAAAGACAGACAGACAGCGCACACAGTAAGCTAGCACTTTTCCAGGAGACACATCCGGAGTGAGACTCATCCAGAGTGGGGATTGAAATTTGGTAATTTGGTGCAGTGAGGTAAATCAGCAAAGGTAAGTGGAAAATCTAATTCTGCTGTTTTTCAGTTAAAAGTGCAGTGTGGAGCTTAGTGTCTGATTGGTTGAAGCTGCCCCCACCCTAATTGCTGAGAGGCAGTTATCTGTCAATCACTTGAGGCCTGTTTAGGGGCACATTGTATTCTTCTCTTTGAAGTTAAGGTATTTTTTGAGTCATCGGTTAGCTGAGGTCTGTATAAAAGACAGACAGACAGCGCACACAGTAAGCTAGCACTTTTCCAGGAGACACATCCGGAGTGAGACTCATCCAGAGTGGGGATTAAAACTTGGTAATTTGGTGCAGTGAGGTAAATCGGTGCAGAGTGTGAGGAGGTGCTTTTTAACCCTGGTAAGTGACTGGTAAGTAGTCTCTCTTTTTCTTTTCATTGTCTAATTTATTTATTTTTATTTTGAAATTCTAGTTGTTTAGGTTTACCAAGGGTTTAAGACATGGCAGGAGATCCCAGACCCGTGTCATGCTCCTCGTGAGTGATGTGGGAGCTCAGGGACACGTCCACTGTCCCTGGCTCCTTCACGTGCAAGAAGTGTGTTCAGTTGCAGCTCTTGTTAGATCGCTTGACTGCTCTGGAGCTGCGGATGGGCTCACTTTGGAGCATCCGCGATGCTGAGGAGGTCGTGGCTAGCACGTTTAGCGAGTTGGTCACACCGCAGGTGAAGGTTACTGAGGGAGATAGAAAATGGGTGACCAAAAGAAAGAGCAAGAGTAGGAAGGCAGTGCAGGTGTCCCCTGCGGCCATCTCCCTGCAAAACAGATATACCACTTTGGATACTGTTGAGGGAGATGGCTCACCAGGGGAAGGCAGCAGCAGCCAGGTTCATGGCACCGTGGCTGGCTCTGCTGCACAGCAGGGCAGGAAGAAAAATGGCAGGGCTATAGTGATAGGGGACTCGATCGTAAGGGGAATAGACAGGCGGTTCTGTGGACGCAATCGAGACTCCAGGATGGTATGTTGCCTCCCTGGTGCAAGGGTCAAGGATGTCTCGGAGCGGCTGCAGGACATTCTGGGGGGGGAGGGTGAACAGCCAGCTGTCGTGGTGCACATAGGCACCAACGATATAGGTAAAAAACGGGATGAGGTCCTACAAGCGGAATTCAGGGAGTTAGGAGGTAAACTAAAAAGTAGGACCTCAAAGGTAGTAATCTCAGGATTGCTACCAGTGCCATGAGCTAGTCAGAGTAGGAACGTCAGGATAGATAGGATGAATGCGTGGCTCAAGAGATGGTGCAAGAGGGAGGGATTCAAATTCCTGGGGCATTGGGACCGGTTCTGGGGGAGGTGGGACCAGTACAAACTGGACGGTCTGCACCTGGGCAGGACTGGAACCGATGTCCTAGGGGGGGTGTTTTCTAGAGCTGTTGGGGAGGGTTTAAACTAACGTGGCAGGGGGATGGGAACCGATGCAGGAAGTTGGAAGGTAGTAAAACAGGGACAGAAGCAAAAGGAAGTAAGGGGAAAAGTGCAAGGCAGAGAAGACATAGTCAAAAATCTAAAAGGGCGACAGTACAAGGTACAGTGACTGAGGGGAGCTCAGTGAATAGGCCCAGTAATAACAAAAGAAATAAAACTGGAGATGTTAAGATTCAAAACAGAGGTAAAAAAACCAACATAAGTGTACTTTACCTGAATGCTCGTAGTATTCGGAATAAAGTAAATGAGTTGATGGCACAAATCATCGTAAATGACTATGATTTAGGGGCCATTACTGAAACATGGTTAAAGGATGGTCACGACTGGGAGTTAAATATCCGAGGGCATCAAACTATTCGGAAGGACAGAGTGGATGGTAAGGGAGGTGGTGTTGCTCTGTTATTTAAGGATGACATCCGGGCAATAGTAAGGGATGACATCGGTGCTATGGAGGATAAGGTTGAATCCATTTGGGTGGAAATCAGGAATAGTAAGGCGAAAAAGTCACTGATAGGAGTAGTCTATCGGCCACCAAATAGTAACGATATGGTGGGGCAGGCAATAAACAAAGAAATAACTGATGCATGTAGAAATGGTACAGCAGTTATCATGGGGGATTTTAATCTACATGTCGATTGGTTTAACCAGGTCGGTCAAGGCAACCTTGAGGAGGAGTTTATAGAATGTATCCGCGATAGTTTCCTAGAACAGTATGTAATGGAACCTACGAGGGAACAAGCGGTCCTAGATCTTGTCCTGTGTAATGAGACAGGATTGATTCATGATCTCATAGTTAGGGATCCTCTCGGAAGGAGCGATCACAATATGGTGGAATTTAAAATATAGATGGAGGTTGAGAAAGTAAAATCAAATACTAGTGTTTTGTGTTTAAACAAAGGAGATTACAAGGGGATGAGAGAAGAACTAGCTAAGGTAGACTGGGAGCTAAGACTTTATGGTGGAACAGTTGAGGAACAGTGGAGAACCTTCCAAGCGATTTTTCACAGTGCTCAGCAAAGGTTTATACCAACAAAAAGGAAGGACGGAAGAAAGAGGGAAAATCGACCTAGGATATATAAGGAAATAAGGGAGAGTATCAAATTGAAGGAAAAAGCATATAAAGTGGCAAAGATTGCTGGGAGATTAGAGGACTGGGAAATCTTTAGGGGGCAACAGAAAGCTACTAAAAAAGCTACAAAGAAGAGTAGATAGAGTGTGAGAGTAAACTTGCTCAGAATATAAAAACAGACAGTAAACGTTTTTACAAATATATAAGACAAGAAAGAGTGGCTAAGGTAAATATTGATCCTTTAGAGGATGAGAAGGAGTTTTAATAATGGGAAATGAGGAAATGGCTGAGGAACTGAACAGGTTTTTTGGGTCGGTCTTCACAGTGGAAGACACAAATAACATGCCAGCGACTGATAGAAATGAGGCTATGACAGGTGAGGACCATGAGAGGATTGTTATCACTAAGGAGGGAGTGATGGGCAAGCTAATGGGGCTAAAGGTAGACAAGTCTCCTGGCCCTGATGGAATGCATCCCAGAGTGCTAAAAGAGATGGCTAGGGAAATTGCAGATGCACTAGTGATAATTTACCGAAATTCACTAGACTCTGGGGTGGTCCCGGTGGATTGGAAATTAGCAAACGTGACGCCACTGTTTAAAAAAGGAGGTAGGCAGAAAGCAGGAAATTATAGGCCAGTGAGTTTAACTTCGGTAGTAGGGAAGATGCTGGAATCTATCATCAAGGAAGAAATTGCGAGGCATCTGGATAGAAATTGTCCCATTGGGCAGACGCAGCATGGGTTCGTAAAGGGCAGGTCATGCCTAACTAATTTAGTGGAATTTTTTGAGGACATTACCAGTGCAGTAGATAACGGGGAGCCGATGGATGTGGTATATCTGGATTTCCAGAAAGCCTTTGACAAGGTGCCACACAAAAGGTTGCTGCATAAGATAAAGGTGCATGGCATTAAGGGTAAAGTAGTAGCATGGATAGAGGATTGGTTAATTAATAGAAAGCAAAGAGTTGGGATAAATGGGTGTTTCTCTGGTTGGCAATCAGTAGCTAGTGGTGTCCCTCAGGCATCCGTGTTGGGCCCACAATTGTTCACAATTTACATAGATGATTTGGAGTTGGGGACCAAGGGCAATGTGTCCAAGTTTGCGGTTGACACTAAGATGAGTGGTAAAGCGAAAAGTGCAGAGGATACTGGAAGTCTGCAGAGGGATTTGGATAGGTTAAGTGAATGGGCTAGGGTCTGGCAGATGGAATACAATGTTGACAAATGTGAGGTTATCCATTTTGGTAGGAATAACAGCAAACGGGATTATTATTTAAACGATAAAATATTAAAGCATGCCGCTGTTCAGAGAGACTTGGGTGTGCTAGTGCATGAGTCACAGAAGGTTGGTTTACAAGTGCAACAGGTGATTAAGAAGGCAAATGGAATTTTGTCCTTCATTGCTAGAGGAATGGAGTTTAAGACTAGGGAGGTTATGTTGCAATTGTATAAGGTGTTAGTGCGGCCACACCTGGAGTATTGTGTTCAGTTTTGGTCTCCTTACTTGAGAAAGGACGTACTGGCGCTGGAGGGTGTGCAGAGGAGATTCACTTGGTTAATCCCAGAGCTGAAGGGGTTGGATTATGAGGAGAGGTTGATTAGACTGGGACTGTACTCATTGGAATTTAGAAGGATGAGGGGGGATCTTATAGAAACATATAAAATTATGAAGGGAATAGATAGGATAGATCCAGGCAGGTTGTTTCCACTGGCGGGTGACAGCAGAACTAGGGGACATAGCCTCAAAATAAGGGGAAGTAGATTTAGGACTGAGTTTAGGAGGAACTTCTTCACCCAAAGGGTTGTGAATCTATGGAATTCCTTGCCCAGTGAAGCAGTTGAGGCTCCTTCATTACATGTTTTTAAGGTAAAGATAGATAGTTTTTTGAAGAATAAAGGGATTAAGGGTTATGGTGTTCAGGCCGGAAAGTGGAGCTGAGTCCACAAAAGATCAGCCATGATCTAATTGAATGGCGGAGCAGGCTCGAGGGGCCAGATGGCCTACTCCTGCTCCTAGTTCTTATGTTCTTATGTTCTTATGTCCTCAGGGAAAGGCAATAAATGCTGGCCCAGCCAGCGCGCTCACATACTATGAATGGATAAAGAAGAAAAGGGGTATTAGATGGGATTACACTGTGCCTATCTCGAGGGGAATTACACGGGATTAGGGGAGGGGGGGTGAGGTCGCAAAACCCAGCAATGGGGGGGGGGGGCAGCAGTGAAGAAGGGGGGGGAGGGAGGGGGGCAAGGGGCAGAACAAAAAAGAAGAACCAGAAGGGGGAACAGATAATGAAACAGAAATGGGGGAGGATGGGAGGGGGGGGGGGGGGGGGGGGGGGGGGGAGAGCACAAGGAAAGACTACAGTGGCAGCAACCACAGCACGGTGAGAGAACACAAAGAAAAATGGGAAGGGGAAACAAGCAATGGCCCAGATAGATGATCGATAAAATGGAAAGAAGAGAGGGGTGGAAAGACCCCTCATGTCCGGGTATATTTCCTGGAGCCGATGTCTTTGGCTTTGTAAGGTATATACCTGTATCCACAATTATTTAAAAAAGGGAGGGCATCAGGGGGGATGGGCGGGGGGGAGGGGGATCAGGGAGAGGGGTGCTGTAGGGGGGTGGGGGGGGGGGGGGTAGGGAGGATTGTACACTGAGCCTGGCGGCAACAGACTATAAATAGAGAAGCCTTTTTGTACTGTACAATAATTGAAAACAAACGGCAATGTATATAATTTTGAAAATGCCAATATAAGGTTTTTTAAAAAACATAAGGGGACCAGCTGTTTCCACCCTGTCCATGCCCCTCATAATCTTGTACACCTCGATCAGGTCGCCCTTCAGTCTTCTCTGCTCCAGTGAAAACAACCCAAAGCCTATCCAACCTCTCTTCATAACTAAAAGGTTCCATCCGAGGCAACATCCTGGTGAATTGCCTCTGCACTGCTCCAGTGCAATCACATCCTTTCTATAATGTGGCAACGTGAACTGCACACAGTATTCCAGCTGTGGCCTCACCAAAGTTCTATATAACTCCAACATCACCTCCCTGCTTTTGTAATCTATGCCATGATTGATAAAGGCAAGTGCACCATATGCCTTTTTCACCATCCTATTAACCTGACCACCTGCCTTCAGAGATCTATTTACAAACAAGCCACGGTTTCTTTCTTCCTCAGGAGTTCCCAGTGTGGTGCCATTCATTGAATAACAAAGTGTTGCTGCATCCTGTCCCGAGTGGAATTACACAAGATTTCGCTGTGACCTGTCCTGAGCGGGATTACACAGGATTACCCTGCACCGAGGGAAATAACGGCCGGGATTCTCCACTACCCGGCGGGGCGGGGGGTCCCGGCGTAGCGGAGTGGCGCCAACCACTCCGTCATCGGGCCTCCCCAAAGGTGCGGAATTCTCCACACCTTCAGGGGCTAGGCCCGCGCCGGAGGGGTTGGCGCCCCGCTGATGGCGCCAAAACCGGCGCCAACGGCCTTTGGAGCTACGCCGCCCAGCGTCGGGGCTGGCCGAAAGGCCTTCGCCGGTCCGCGCATACGCCGGTGCGTCAGCGGCCGCTGACGTCACCACTGGTGCATGCGCGGTAGGGGGGGTCTCTTCGGCCTCCGCCATGGTGGAGGCCGTGGCGGCGGCGGAAGAAAAAGAGTGCCCCCACGGCACTAGCCCGCCCGTCGATCAGTGGGCCCCAATCACGGGCCAGGCCACCGTGGGGGCACCCCCCAAGGCCAGATCGGCCCGCGCCCCCCCCAGGACCCATGGGGCCCGCTCGCGCCACCAATCCCGCCGGCACCAGAGGTGGTTTAAACCTTTGACTCAGGTAGTAGTCAAAAAATATTGGGGCAGGGCTGTCTGAGGGAAGGACGGAGGGAGACTGTCCGAGGGAGGGAGCAAGGCTGTCCAAGGGAGGGAGCGCAGAAGGCTCAATACATAAAATGATGGCATCGCTGGAGCTACTCTTCAAGATGCTTCTCAGTGAGTGACATCATTGTGACATAGCTTCTTGTGCACATGCTCATTAGAGTTAACTCTTTATTCTCCATTTCCCCCAAGTTCACTCTTCCTACAAACTGTACCTCATGTACTATTTACAACTTCCATCCAACACCTACTTCCCTCCCACCAAGTCACTTTTGCCAAAGGTTTCAATCCCTAACAGTGTTGCCGGTTCTGTTGGAGGACGGGAAGGACATATGTGTTCCCGCGTTGTCTCCTTGACAGTATATTGGTGGAGTGGGACAGCAGCCTCTCCTGACAGCCTGTTCCTGGCCTCTGATACTTACCTGAATATAAAGACAGTGAAAACCAAATGAGGAAATACTGAAAGCTCCAGGACTCAAATGATCAGCAACTTCTGAGGCTATATAAGGCTCTGGTCAGACCCTATTTGGAGTATTGTGAGCAGTTTTGGGCCCCGTATCTAAGGAAGGATGTGCTGGCCTTGGAAAGGGTCCAGAGGAGGTTCACAAGAATGATCCCTGGAATGAAGAGCTTGTCGTATGAGGAACGGTTGAGGACTCTGGGTCTGTACTTGTTGGAGTTTAGAAGAATGAGGGGGGATCTTATTGAAACTTACAGAATACTGCGAGGCCTGGATAGAGTGGACGTGGAGAGAATGGTTCCACTTGTAGGAAAAACTAGAAGCAGAGGACACAATCTCAGACTAAAGGGACGATCCTTTAAAACAGGGATGAGGAGGAATTTCTTCAGCCAGCGGGTGGTGAATCTGTGGAACTCTTTGCCGCAGAAGGCTGTGGAGGCCAAATCACTGTATGTCTTTCAGACGGAGATAGATAGGTTTTTGATCAATAAGGGGATCAGGGGTTATGGGGAGAAGGCAGGAGAATGGGGACGAGAAAAATATCAGCCACGATTGAATGGTGGAACAGACTCGATGGGCCGAGTGGTCTAGTTTTGTTCCTATGTCTTATGGTCTTATGACAATCTCTTGAAAAGGAAGACAGTGAACGTGAATTCTCCTTGTCAGCCCCTCCCTGGCACACACTGGGGAAAGGTGAAGGAACCAGCTTGACAAAATGAGGCACTTTGGGCTCCTCTGAAAACTTTGCAACTGTATTGTTCACTGTTGCTGCGACAACGAGAGAAGAATTCAATAGCTGAGCGAGGAATGAATCTGGTAGACGAAGAAATGGAGAAAGAACATTCTGAAGACGCTGCTGGAGGTGAGGAAAGGAGAATTTCCCTACTCTTAGATTAGGAATTTCTCTTTCTGTAGGCAGTGGTATAACTTCCATGCTTTGCAACGGTGTGGTAAATCGCCACTGCAGACAATGAGACCTCAGCTGTGAGCACTCAGTATTTATCGGTGTGATTAGTTGACAATTACCAGGTCCTTCGTGCCTTAGATTGAATGGCAAGTTTGGGGAAATTCAGCGAATCTGTGGATCAGTGTTCTCTGTAGCTTCTGTTTGCTGTGTCAGACTCATTGTATTGCATGGTCTTTCTAAGATTACTACAGAGCTGTGTCAGGGCATATCTTAAAGTGAACATTGCTTGTATACAACCTGTTCATTCCCTATCTGGCACATTCCTAAATGTCCTGTGGAAACATTGCTGTACATGTGTTGTTAGGTCTGAATGTTGCTTAACATATTGCTCAGTAAGAAGCCTTACAACACCAGGTTAAAGTCCAAAAGGTTTGTTTCAAACACTAGCTTTCGGAGCATTGATCCTTTCCCAGGTGAATGAAGAGGTATGTTCCAGAAACATACCTCTTCATATATATGTTTCTGAAACATACCTCTTCATTCACCTGAGGAAGGAGCAGTGCTCCGAAAGCTAGTGTTTGAAACAAACCTGTTGGACTTTAACCTGGTGTTGGAAGACTTCTTACTGTGCTCACCCCAGTCCAACACCGGCATCTCCACATCATAACATATTGCTGAAATTGATTATGCAATATATGAATTTTTAAAATTCATGTATGGATCGGGGTGTCATTGGCTGGCCCAACCCTAACTGCTCTCCATTCAGGGGGCTAAACTGTGGGTCTGGTGTCACATATGGACCAGACCAGGTCAGAACGGCAGATTGCCTCCCTAAAGGACATTAGTGAACCCGATGGAGTTTTAGAACAATTGGCAATGGTTTCATGGTCATCATTAGACTTTTAATTCCAGATTTTTATTGAAATCAAATTTCACCATCGGCTGTGGTGGGATTCGAACTAGATCTTGCCCTGTTTTTTTCTGGCTTACTAGTCCAGTGACAATACCAATACGCCATAAATTACAAACTGTCCTCTTCTGTAAGGGTTCTGCACTACCAGCTGAATAGGTCTCGGTTAACCAGGCTTCCAGCATTACTGACATAAAAGCAAATTATTGCGAATGCTGGAATCTGAAAACAAAGAGAAAATGCTGGAAGTTTGTGGATGTTGGGAACTCATGGATATAAATAAAGCTGCAAGATTGCCGCACATCTGACTGGACCTCTCTTGTGCTAAACAATCATTGCGTTTTTTTCCTTCTTCTAGAATCGTGCGATTTCCTTGGCAACTGAGCAAAGAGAAAGTCAGACGCACTATTGCTGAAGCAGTGAGCGTGTGGAGTGAAGTCACCCCCTTAACATTTACAGAGGTACAGGACATCGAGGCTGACATTATCATTGAGTTCACACGGTAAGAGTTTCTGGAGGGAGAGAAAGAGCTCTCTGATTTAGAAGTCATCATCATAATCCACATGCAGTAGAGCAAATGCAAAATATCCCCCCAATAAATACTCTTAACCTGGACTCAGAACCGATGTAAAGTTGTCATTCCAAACCTTCACTGAACAACTGAAGAAGTGCTGGAAGGCAGCTATCCAATTGGGCTGGGCCAGAGGGCAAATCCAGCCATTAGTGTGTGGATTCAAACATAGCAGCAAATGACTGCGGATGCTGGAATCTGAACCAAAAACTGAAAAAGCTGGACCATCGCAGCAGGTCTGACAGCATCTGTGGAGAGAAAAGGGAGCTAACGTTTCGAGTCTGGATGACTCTTTGTCGAAGTGTGTGTGGATTCATACAGGCAGCAGGAAGCACACTGAACCCATTGCTACCTGGTAATGTATTGGGGTCTCACAGCTATTGTGGAACCCTCACTCAGACATCTTCATAACATTTCCCTTCTGAATTCCCCGCTATTGCTGGTTGCCATTTGAAGGTCCACAATGACTCTCTGATTGCACATCCCTTCACTGCACCTTGGAAATTTGCCGTGCTTTCAATAAGTATAAAATGTTCCCCAGAGGCAGTGTCCTGCTGGGTAAACCCTGTGAGCTGTGCCTGCAGTAAACATGGGATTCAGACTTCCACTCATGTCAAACATCAACACCAATACAGGCTAGTTTGGCCAAACAGCCTGTCTTGTCATTTCTGGATGTTGGTATGCTATCATATGGGCAGCACAATTAAACAGTATGTGCTAACAGGCAAAGACTCTATGTACAGCTTGAAATGGAAGCTCTCACAGAGATTGCATCTCCCAGTTTAGGATGCTGCCATGTTGAGTGGGTCCCACAAGAACGTGCAGCAGAAATGGAGAGGCAGATACACACCAATGAGAAAGAAACATCCCCCGGGAGGACCCGTCATCTGTGGTTAACAAAATACGTTAAAGACAGTATTAAACTTAAAGAAAAAACATGTAATTGCGCAAAGATGGGTGGCACATCAGAAGATTGGAAAGAAAAGCAAAGAATGACAAAAAGGTTAAGAAGGAGGGGAAAATGAGAGTGAGAGAAAACTAGGTAGAAATATAAAAACAGATAAAGCTTTGCTCAATATTTAAATAAGATAAGAGTTAACCTATAGAAAGTAAGTCTGGGTAATTAATAATGGAAAATAAGGAGATGGCAGATGAATTGAACAGGTTTATTGGGCAACCTAGGTTAGTGAGTGGGTCAAATGAATGGCCCTTCTTCATCTCAGTGAGCCCAGAATGTGAAATTGGGCTTGTTCACTAACCATCACCCCATGAATGAAATTAAATACATTTAATACATGTCAAATATTTCATAACAAGTTATAGAAAATGTTTAATCATTTAGATATTACTAGAAAATCATCAACTTCAAATGGTAAAAACAAAATAAATATTTACACTTTGGACACAGAGAGGTGCAGCCTCTCACAGTCAATATTGTGAGTGGTCAGCACACATCTCACTTCACCTGCCCTCACTTTACGTGTGAAACACTTCAGTCATACCGGGAGGGAAAAAATCTACACAGATGGAAATCAGTGAAATGTGGCGCAACCCTTCGCATGGACAACTATCAACAATATGTCTCATGGACCATACTCAGAACCTAGGGGGACCCTATATGGTCCCAGGTCGAAGGTTTCCCACCACAGCTGTATATTAAGGACACAAGTAACATCCCAGAAATCAGGAAGTAAGAGGGAGGGAGGAACTCAGGAAAATTACGATCACCAGGGAAGTGGTATTTAGTGAATTGTTGGGTCTGTGGGCTGACAATCCCTGGGTCTAGATGGACTTCACCCTAAGGTCTTGAAGGAAGTGACTAATGTGGTCTTGTGGTTCCGTCAGTAGTGTCCCTGCCTTTGAGCCAGAATCTCTGGGTTCAAGTCCCACCCCAGGACTTGATGGCGGAGGAAGGTGCGTCCATAACGTGGACAAAGAGGTTGAGTGACAACTTGCAAATCCTTCCCAACAAGCCAATGGCTGGCCCGCTAAGAGTGGGAGACACTCCTGGTCAACTACGTTTGATGTGGAATGCGCCTCTCAAGTGATAAACCCTTGCCGATGAAGGTCTCTTAGCGCGGGAAGAGAATTGGAATTGGAAAGAGGACATAAGAAGGTTACAGAAGGATAGAGATGGTTAGGTCAGTGGGCAAAGATCTGGCAAATGGAGTATAACGTGGGAAAATGTGAAATTGTCCATTTTAGCAGGAAGAATAAAAAAGAGGCACATGATATAAACTGTGAGAGATTGCAAAGTTCTGAGGTGCAGAAAAGTCCTAGTGCATGAATCATAAAAAAGGTATAGTCAGTAATTAGTAATAGAGTGTTATGATTTATTGTGAGATGAATTGATTACAAAGTCGGACAGTTATGCTTCAGTTGTACAGGGCACTGGTGAGACCACATCTGGAGTATTGTGTGCAGTATTGGTCTCCTTAGAACCATAGAATCATAAAAAAGTTACAGCACACAAGGATGCCATTCGGCCCACCTTGTCCATTCTTTTTTTTAATCATCTTTATTGTCACTGCAATGCAATGAAGTTACTGTGAAAATCTCCTAGTCACCACATTCCGGAGCCTGTTTGGGTACACAGAGGGAGAACTCAGACTGTCCAATTCACCTAACAAGCACGTCTTTTGAGACTTGTAGGAGGAAACCGGAGCACCTGGAGGAAACCCACGCAGACTCCACACAGTGACCCAAGTCAGGAATCGAACATGGGACCCTGGAGTTTTGAAGCAACAGTGCTAACCATTGCGCTACCGTGTTGCCAGCCCGAGGACACCCAGAAGCACTTTCTAACCTGACCTTCCTGCACCCGGTCCATAGCCCTGTAGCTTATAGCACTTAGGGTGCAGATTCTGGTACCTTTTAAAAGCGTTGAGGGCCTCTGCCTCCACCATCATCTCAGGCAGTGAATGACAGGCTCCCACTACCCCTGTAAAAAAAGTTCTTCCTCATGTCCCCTCTATGCCTTCTGCCACTTATCTTAAATCTATGTCCCCTGGATCTAGAATTCACCCTCAAGGGAAGCAATTTAATCCTGTCCATTCTATCAATTCCCCT
This sequence comes from Scyliorhinus canicula, assembly GCF_902713615.1. Taxonomy (NCBI): domain Eukaryota; kingdom Metazoa; phylum Chordata; class Chondrichthyes; order Carcharhiniformes; family Scyliorhinidae; genus Scyliorhinus; species Scyliorhinus canicula. Next base: position 82,148,374 of record NC_052146.1, on the reverse strand, counting down.
CGATCAAGTCACCCCTCAGCTTCTTTGTTCCAAGGAAAATTACCCCGACCTGTCCAATCTCTCCTCGTAGCTACACTTTTCTAGCCCTGACAACATTCTTGTAAACTCCTTCTGCACTCCCTCCAGAGCAATTGCGACCTTCCTGTAATGTGGTGACCAGAACTGCACACAATACTCTAGTTGTGCATCACCAGTGTTTTATACAATTCCAACATTATATCCTTATTTTTATATTCTAACCATTTGCTAATGAAGGAGAGCATTCCATATGCTTTCTTTACAACCTTGTCTACTTGAACTGCTGCTTTTAGGGACCTGATTACTTGTACGTCAAGATCTCTCATTTAATCTACCCCTCGTAGTATATTCCTATTTATTGCATACTCTCTATAACTGTTTGACCTCCCTCCATGCATGGCCTCACACTTCTCTGTGTTAAATTCCACCTGCCCCTTTATCGCCCACTCCACCAACCCATGTATATCATTTTGGAGATTATAGCTATCCTCTACACTGTCCACTGCTTGCCATTCTTTGTGTCGTCTGCAAATTTCCAAATCTTGCTCTCCACATTCACGTCCAAATCATTAATATATAACACAAACAGTAAGGGTCCCAACACCGAGCCCTGTGGAACACCACTTGAAACAACTTTCCATTTGCAGAGTCAGCCATCGACTATGGTAATATGCCTGTAGACAATATTGTATATAGTTGTAGTGGGACCACCAACCAGCAGGTGGCAGTAAAGATTTACCATGCAGTCTGGAGTCATCAGTCAGATGACATCCGGCCACCAGCAGATGGTTGTAAGGCGTATATGAGGACAGTCACACATAAGGGTAATTCCAGGAGAGTCTACTGTAACTCAATGATAACTTGGTCTGTATTGATTCCGATCATCACCTTACCATGTGTAAATCAATAAAGCGTTGTTCTGGTTAAGTCACCAGCAGTTCTGTAGATTCATTGCAAGACAAGATCACAGAAGACAACATCGACCATTACACTTTGTTTCCTGTTACTAAGCCAAATTTCTATCCTGTTTGCCACATCGCCCTGTATCACAGGCGCTTTTACTTTTTTGACCAATCTGTCATCTGGGTCCTTGACAAACGCCTTGCTAAAATCCATGTACACAATATCCACTAACTTCATCAAACCTTCTTGACACTTCCTCAAAGAATTAAATCAAATTTGTGAGACGAGACCTTCCTTTAAAAAATCCATGAGACAATCCCTGACTAGACCATGCCTTTCTAACAGTAAGACTGCAGGAGAAAGATGAAAACAGTGAGACTTCAGGAGACAGAGAAATTAAAACAGTGAGACTTCAGGAGAGAGAGAGATTAAAACAGTGAGACTTCAGGAGAGAGAGAGATTAAAACAGTAAAACTGCAGGAGAAAGATGAAAACAGTGAGACTTCAGGAGAGAGAGATTAAAACAGTGAGACTTCAGGAGAGAGAGAGATTAAAACAGTGAGACTTCAGGAGAGAGAAAGATTAAAACAGTAAGACTGCAGGAGAGAGAGAGATTAAAACAGTGAGACTTCAGGAGAGAGAGATTAAAACAGTGAGACTTCAGGAGAGAGAGAGATTAAAACAGTGAGACTTCAGAAGAGAGAGATTAAAACAGTGAGACTTCAGAAGAGAGAGATTAAAATAGTGAGGCATCAGGAGAGAGATTAAACCAGCAAGACTTCAGGAGAGAGATTAAAACAATGAGACTTCAGGAGAGAGAGAGTAAAACAGCGAGACTTCAGGGGAGAGATTGAAACAATGAGACTTCAGGAGAGAGATTAAAACAGTGAGATTTCAGGGGAGAGATTGAAACAATGAGACTTCAGGAGAGAGATTAAAACAGTGAGATTTCAGGAGAGAGAGATTAAAACAGTGAGATTTCAGGAGAGAGAGATTAAAACAGTGAGGCTTCAGGAGAGAGAGGTTAAAACAGTGAGACTTCAGGAGAGAGAGATTAAAACAGCGAGACTTCAGGAGAGAAATTAAAACAGTGAGACTTCAGGAGAGAGAGAGATTAAAACAGTGAGACGTCAGGAGAGAGAGAGATTAAAACAGTAAAACTGCAGGAGAAAGATGAAAACAGTGAGACTTCAGGAGAGAGAGATTAAAACAGTGAGACTTCAGGAGAGAGAGAGATTAAAACAGTGAGACTTCAGGAGAGAGAAAGATTAAAACAGTAAGACTGCAGGAGAGAGAGAGATTAAAACAGTGAGACTTCAGGAGAGAGAGATTAAAACAGTGAGACTTCAGGAGAGAGAGAGATTAAAACAGTGAGACTTCAGAAGAGAGAGATTAAAACAGTGAGACTTCAGAAGAGAGAGATTAAAATAGTGAGGCATCAGGAGAGAGATTAAACCAGCAAGACTTCAGGAGAGAGATTAAAACAATGAGACTTCAGGAGAGAGAGAGTAAAACAGCGAGACTTCAGGGGAGAGATTGAAACAATGAGACTTCAGGAGAGAGATTAAAACAGTGAGATTTCAGGGGAGAGATTGAAACAATGAGACTTCAGGAGAGAGATTAAAACAGTGAGATTTCAGGAGAGAGAGATTAAAACAGTGAGGCTTCAGGAGAGAGAGATTAAAACAGTGAGACTTCAGGAGAGAGAGATTAAAACAGCGAGACTTCAGGAGAGAGATTAAAACAGCGAGACTTCAGGAGAGAGAGATTAAAACAGTGAGACTTCAGGAGAGAGATTAAACCAGCAAGACTTCAGGAGAGAGAGATTAAAACAGCGAGATTTCAGGAGAGAGAGATTAAAACAGTGAGGCTTCAGGAGAGAGAGATTAAAACAGTGAGACTTCAGGAGAGAGAGATTAAAACAGCGAGACTTCAGGAGAGAGATTAAAACAGCGAGACTTCAGGGGAGAGAGAGTTTAAAACAGCGAGACTTCAGGAGAGAGATTAAAACAGCGAGACTTCAGGAGAGAGATTAAAACAGTGAGACTTCAGGAGAGAGAGATTAAAACAGTGAGACTTCAGGAGAGAGAGATTAAAACAGCGAGACTTCAGGAGAGAGAGATTAAAACAGCGAGGCTTCAGGATAGAGAGATTAAAACAGTGAGACTTCAGGAGAGAGAGATTAAAACAGTGAGACTTCAGGAGAGAGAGAGATTAAAACAGTGAGACTTCAGAAGAGAGAGATTAAAACAGTGAGACTTCAGAAGAGAGAGATTAAAATAGTGAGGCATCAGGAGAGAGATTAAACCAGCAAGACTTCAGGAGAGAGATTAAAACAATGAGACTTCAGGAGAGAGAGAGTAAAACAGCGAGACTTCAGGGGAGAGATTGAAACAATGAGACTTCAGGAGAGAGATTAAAACAGTGAGATTTCAGGGGAGAGATTGAAACAATGAGACTTCAGGAGAGAGATTAAAACAGTGAGATTTCAGGAGAGAGAGATTAAAACAGTGAGGCTTCAGGAGAGAGAGATTAAAACAGTGAGACTTCAGGAGAGAGAGATTAAAACAGCGAGACTTCAGGAGAGAAATTAAAACAGTGAGACTTCAGGAGAGAGAGAGATTAAAACAGTGAGACGTCAGGAGAGAGAGAGATTAAAACAGTAAAACTGCAGGAGAAAGATGAAAACAGTGAGACTTCAGGAGAGAGAGATTAAAACAGTGAGACTTCAGGAGAGAGAGAGATTAAAACAGTGAGACTTCAGGAGAGAGAAAGATTAAAACAGTAAGACTGCAGGAGAGAGAGAGATTAAAACAGTGAGACTTCAGGAGAGAGAGATTAAAACAGTGAGACTTCAGGAGAGAGAGAGATTAAAACAGTGAGACTTCAGAAGAGAGAGATTAAAACAGTGAGACTTCAGAAGAGAGAGATTAAAATAGTGAGGCATCAGGAGAGAGATTAAACCAGCAAGACTTCAGGAGAGAGATTAAAACAATGAGACTTCAGGAGAGAGAGAGTAAAACAGCGAGACTTCAGGGGAGAGATTGAAACAATGAGACTTCAGGAGAGAGATTAAAACAGTGAGATTTCAGGGGAGAGATTGAAACAATGAGACTTCAGGAGAGAGATTAAAACAGTGAGATTTCAGGAGAGAGAGATTAAAACAGTGAGGCTTCAGGAGAGAGAGATTAAAACAGTGAGACTTCAGGAGAGAGAGATTAAAACAGCGAGACTTCAGGAGAGAGATTAAAACAGCGAGACTTCAGGAGAGAGAGATTAAAACAGTGAGACTTCAGGAGAGAGATTAAACCAGCAAGACTTCAGGAGAGAGAGATTAAAACAGCGAGATTTCAGGAGAGAGAGATTAAAACAGTGAGGCTTCAGGAGAGAGAGATTAAAACAGTGAGACTTCAGGAGAGAGAGATTAAAACAGCGAGACTTCAGGAGAGAGAGATTAAAACAGCGAGGCTTCAGGATAGAGAGATTAAAACAGTGAGACTTCAGGAGAGAGATTAAAACAGTGAGACTTCAGGAGAGAGAGAGATTAAAACAGCGAGACTTCAGGAGAGAGATTAAAACAGTGAGACTTCAGGAGAGAGATTAAAACAGTGAGACTTCAGGAGAGAGTGAGATTAAAACAGTGAGATTTCAGGAGAGAGAGATTAAAATAGCGAGACTTCAGGAGAGAGAGATTAAAACAGCGAGACTTCAGGAGAGAGATTACTGTGAATTTGCTAGTTTTCTTGTTGTGATTTTGCCAGTTGCTACAGATACCATTTTTGTTGAAAAACGACTTGCCAGTGTCTGAATGGAATAATGTCAGGTTGTTTCTTTATTGCCTTGCAGCTATTGGCACGGAGATAACCTACCATTCGATGGCCCTGGCGGTGTGTTAGCACACGCTTTCTATCCTCAAACCCCACAAGCAGGGAATATTCACTTTGACTATGATGAACTGTGGACCACTGACAGTAGCAAGGGTAAGTGAGCTCACAACTGGACTCAGACATCCTTATCTCCTCTGAAAATAGAGGAAGGGTATAAATATTTCCCAGCAATAAATACTGTAATTCCCAGATACGCTTACATCCCAGTTATACATTTAAAAGAGGTTTGACTGCCAAGAGAATTGAAACATAGAAAATAGGATCAGGAGGAGGCCATTTGGCCCTTCAACTTGCTGTGCCATTCATTATGATTATGGCTGATCATCCAACTCAATAGCTTAATCCCGCTTTCACCCCATATCCTTTGATTCTTTTGCCCCAAGAACTATATTTAACTGCTTTTTTAAAACATTCATGTTTTGGCCTCAACTATTTACTGTGATAACGAATTCCACAGGCCGACCTGTTTCTGGGTGAAGCGATTTCTCATCACCTCTGTGTTAAATGGTCTACCCTGTATCCTCAGACTGTGACCTCTAGTTCTGGATACACACACCGTCGGAACTATCCTTCCTGCATAGAACAAGGCCAGCAGCGCGGGTTCAATTCCCGTACCAGCCAGGAGCCGGCATGTGGCGACTAGGGGCTTTTCACAGTAACTTCATTGAAGCCTACTTGTGACAATAAGCAATTATTATTATTATTACCCTGACCTGTCCTTTTACAATTTTTATAGGATTCTATGATATCCCCCACTCATTCTTCTGAACTCCAGTGAATACAATCCTAACTGATTCAATCTCTCCTCATACATCAGTCCCACCATCCCATGGATCATTCTGGTAATCCTTCGCTTCACTCCCTCTAGAACAAGAACATCCTTCCTCAGATAAGGAGACCAAAACTGCACACAATATTGCAGGTGTGGCTTCACCAATTTCCCATTTAATTGCAGTAAGACATCCCTGTTCCTGTACTCAAATCGTCTCATTATGAAGGCCAGCATACCATTTACCTTCTTTACCTCCTGCTGTACCTGCTTGTTTACCTTCAGTGACTGGTGCACAAGGACACCCAGGTCTCCTTGCACATTCCCCTCTCCTAATTTATGTCCATTCAGAGTCTGCCTTCTCATTTTTGCTACCAAACCTTGCATTTCTCCAAATTATACCGCATCTGCCATTAATTTGCCCACTCACTCAACTTGTCCAAATCACACTGAAGGATCTCTGCATCTTCCTGTCACCTCACCCTCCCTCGCAACTTGGTGCCATCAGCAAATTTAGAAATATTACATTTTGTTCCCTCATCTAAATCATTAATATATATTGTGAATTTCTGGGGTCCCAGCACTGATACCTGCGGTATCCCACTAGTTACTGCCTGCCAATTTGAAAAACACCCCTTAATTCCTACCATTTGTTTCCTGTCTGTCAACCAGTTTTCTATCCATCTCAATACATTACCCTAATCCCATGCACTCTAATTTTACATGCTAATCTCCTAAAGGGGACTTTGTCAAAAGTCTTCTGAAAGTTCAAATATGCCACATCCGCTGGCTCCCCCTCATCAACTCTATTAGTTACGCCCTCAAAGAATTCCAATAGATTTGTCGAGCATGATTTCACTTCATAAATCCTGCCACTGTTTTCTAAGTGCTCTGCTATAAAACCTTTGATAATGGATTCTAGAATTTTCCCCACTATCAACGTAAGGCTTACTGGTCTATAATTCCATTTTTTCTCTACCTCCCGTTTTAAACAGTGGTTAATTGGTTACACTTCAATCTGCAGGAACTGTTCCAGAGTCTATGGAATCTTGGACGATGACCACCAATCAATCCACTATTTCTAGAGCCACCTCCTTCAGTACCCTGGGATGTAGATTATCAGGCCCTGAGGATTTATCAGCCTTCAATCCCATCAATTTCCCTAACATCATTTCTCTACAAATATTGATCTCCTTCAGTTCCACCCACTTACTAAACCCTGTGTTCCCCAGCATTTCTGCTATCTGATTTGTGCCCTCATTTGTGAAGACAGAACCAAAGTATGGTGAAGGCACCAACCAACCCCTCTTCTGCACTCTCTACGTCCATCTCTTCTGGCCCCTTCCCCACCCTGACCAGGTACCGCACGGGAATTCAAACCAATATGAGGAGTGAAATTCTGTAGCAAGGGTTCCAGATTGGGTATTACTGGCAGGAGGGGTCAAGCCAGAGGACCAAGACCCTGAGTGGATCTCCCTCCTGGCGAGAGTCCACACTGAGGCACAAGTTCACCACAAATGCACAAAATCAGAAGCCAGCCCATGAGTAGTGAATTGCTGAACTGGTATAGACCGGCAGGAAATCTTTCACAGAATCTGGAAAATGGGGCTGAATTTTAAACTCCCCACATGGTGGGTTTGAGGCCAGGGTAAGATCCATTGAACAACCCACCTGCTGCCTACCTGCGCAGGTGTTGGCTGGCCTGGTTGCTAGTGAATCAATTGAATCCCTTAAATGGGGATTTCATTCCACCCTCATCCTGGCCCCATAAGGATTTAACTGGTAGCAGGAGGTCTGTGCCCAATGCCCAGTTTGGCTGATTTCCCTGCACGAATTGGTGTTGGGCAGGGGAAGGGGTCCCTCCTTAACAGGCTGCTCCCCTGCTTCCCCACCAAAGCGCATACAAACCCCTCCCGGTTTCTTTCTGCCCCAAGCCCTGCCCAGCCTTTCCATTCACCCCTCTTACTGTGACCTGTCAGCTCAGCACCAAGGGAGACCCCTGATTCACCTGCTGGACTGATCCAGCACAGTTCACCACATTGCAGCCGAGCTGCAGTACCAACATTGGCCTCCCCTCTTGGTGGCCCTGCCATTAGTGTAAACTGGCCACACTCTAATTGGTCAGCATTTCCACAAGGCGGGATGTCCTACTTTTGAGGGACAGAATTCCCATCTCACCTCCCTTAATTGGTAACCAGGTCTGCTGGACTGGCTTCTGCGGCCTGATTATTTTCCATGCTGGGGAGAGTCAGACTGTGAATTGAGTGTGAATGTGTGTATGAAACAGTGAGTGTGTGTGCACACGGCTGGGCCTATGTGGGTGTATGTATAAAACAATGTGTGTGTGTGTGTGTGCATGTGGGTGGGTCTGTGTTGATGTGTGTATGAAACTGTGAGTGTGTGTGCACATGGGTGGGTCTGTGGGGATGTACATATAAACCTGTGGGTGTGTGTGCATGCGGGTGGGTCTGTGTGCATGAAACTGTGTGTGTGTGTGTGTGTGTGTATGCAGATGGATCTCTGTTGATGTGTGTCTGAAACTGTGTGCATGTGGATGGATCTCTGTTGATGTGTGTATAAAACTGTGTGTATGTATGTGTGTGCACGTGGGTGGGTCTGTGTTGATGTGTGTATGAAATTGTGTGTGTGTACATGCAGATGGATTTCAGTTGATGTGTGTATGTGTGCACATGGGTGGGTATTCGTGGGTGTGTGCCGGGAAGCATGCATGTGTGATGCTGTGCGTGAGGATGTGGCTCTTTTATTGGAAAAGCCCATTGACATCATTCACAGCTTCACACATGAAAAGATATCAGGGAGGGGAAAGTTGGAGATTGTGGGAGTAAATTGGATATGGGATTCAAAGGGCACCTTGAACCTTCAGAAGAGACAGCGATTAAGATTACTGTGAACATTGCGGTGGTGTTGTCGTGGACACCAGGTCGGTGACACTCTGGCCTTTATTCTATGGACAGGTACTGACCTCCTTCAAGTCACAGCTCACGAGTTTGGCCACGTCCTTGGACTGCAACATTCAAGAATCCCAAAATCCTTGATGTCACCTTATTACACTTCCCACTACCCACTGGGTCTGGCCGAGGATGACAAACAAGGGATACAGTATTTATATGGCAGCTCTCGGAACAATGGACATGAGCACTTTGACCAGGACATGGAAACCAATGAATTGCCCAGGGTTGAACGTCACGGAAATGAGGTACAGTGACAGAAACCTTGACACAGGACCATGGGAACAGGAGGAGGCCATTCAGCCCTTTTAGTATGTCAACCATTCAGTTAAGTCATGGCTGATTGATACCTCAACTCCATTTAGGTAACTTTACCCTCTAACCCTTGAAATTCTTAAGCAACAAAAATCCATAAATCTCAGTCCAGAAAGTTTCAGTTGTCTCCCAGCACCCATAAATCAGGAAGCAATTAAACTTTGTGTTTCAGATTGTACTCCTAAACAGTGTCTCTAACTTTAAGGTTATCTCTCTTTGTTCTGGACTCTTCCATCAAAGGAAATAATTTCTAGTTACCTTATTAAATCATCTGGAAAACATCTAAATAAATGGAGTTCAAACTTTAACTCTGCCTCCATGAAAGGGACAGTTTCAGCATTTCTGTCACTGGTAATTTTACTGAATCATATCCTGCCAGAGCTTCACTGGACACTGGACACCCTGTTTGAGCACCAGGGCGTCATGTCCACTAGAACTCCAGCCAACTTTCTCCTGTAGAGGGGAGAGCGAATTGGAGAAAATCCCAACTTTCATTGTTTTGTTATGCTCTTGATGTAGCATAAGCTACTTCCTTGATGTGCACTCTGACAAAGGAAGGTTCAGACTTGGAGATAGCTTTAACACATTTATTAAACTGTTAATAATTCTCCCATTTGGATTCGACTCTCCTGTTAATCCTGCTATAGCTACTCAGACTGACGAACCAGTCTGCTACAATCCAGGTGGTGGGTGTGATGTGTTTCAAATCAACCCTGTGTACTCACTGACAGTCTCCACTGGAAAGAGGAAGATCATGTATGCTGTGTCCTTTTATATGGGTTGGAGTAATGCCCTCCTATGGTAGTGTCACCGCTGTGTGTATCGTGAATGCCCATTGGTCGTGTCCTATCTTACTGGCCTATTGGTTGAATGTCTGTGTCATGATGTCTCCGGTGCTCCCTCTCGTGTCCAGCTAGTCTATGCGTATTTACATTAACCTCTTGTGTATTTACAGTGATGCATATCACCACAAAACTAAAACAACCAATCATATTGGAGATGCTATCAGGTTTTGGCAATGGCTGTGCCCACAGTGATGCATTAACCAACGGGTCAGTCACATTACAGATACTCACCGTCATGGCAGCGTGAACACCCACTGCCAGTCTATCTTGTCATACAATCATCGGGGCCAACATTGTCATTGACACCTCAAACCTGCATCAGTTCCATGTAATAATGCTTCATTGGGTTATACAAGTGAACCTGTACATCTGTGGACACTAAAGGGCAATTTATCATGGCCAATCCACCTAACCTACACATCTTTGGACTGTGGGAGGAAACCGGAGCACCCGGAGGAAACCCACGCAGACACGGGGAGAATGTGCAAACTCCACACAGACAGTCACCCAAGGTTGATATCGAACGCTGGCCCCTGGTGCTGTGAGGCAGCAGAGCTGACCACTGTGCCATCCACTTTTAGTTTCATTCATTTGTTATGGATGCTTGGTCAGATCTCAACAATGGCTAAGAGACTGGACCAGAGTCATAACTTCTTAAAGTTTTAAGAGGGCGTGGAAAGACCGATTCATTCCAGTAATTATAAGATAAGAAATATATTGGTTATTTTATAACAAACTTTATTAAAACGAAAGAAAAAACAGCAATATTTAAACTTTGAAACTTCAACCCGAACAATAACAGATTAGATGTAGGGCTGGAATCTCTGGCCGCGTCCCCCCCCCCGGGTGACTGGAGAATCCCGCCCGAGGACTATGAACCTCTCCATATTCCGCGGCTCACCCGTAGTGTTCTTGCGGTGGGTGGGGCGGAAGAATCCAGCCCGTAGTTTCTTAACGTTAACACACTAGTTCCCATTAAATAGCACTTTACCAGAACATGCAGCTCTTGTTCTACTTACACAGGCAGACAAAGGGTATACCTGCATTTATGAAGCAATTCTTCTTCTGTTAGGGTAATTTATTCAGAACCCTTTTCCAAAGCCTGCCTCAGTGGCAACCTCCCTCGGTTGATTTCCAAAGTCTTCTCCTGTGTAACTGTTCAGAACAGCATTCTTTCTCTAAGCTCCATCCATCCCCTCCAAAAAAGGTTCTTTGGGGTTCCAGGCTTGAACCTATCATCGTTATCTTGACTGTTTGATTTCTCACTCCTGTTTAACAAAAGAACAGAGCCATTCTATTGATAGGCAACTTAACCTTTCAGTGATGGATAAAGAAGCCATCAGACCTGTAATGAGCTAATAGCTGTTCAGGCAGGAGTATCCCAAAGAACAATGGATCTAGGGCATTCTGTGTATTACTACTAACGAGTTTAAGTCTGACTGGAACAATGTAACTTGGCCAGGTATAGGCATATCCCACTAGTAGTCAGTTTAACCCCTAAATTGCCTGCTACATGTTTGATATCATTTCTGGACCCAATTTCCTCAAAGGTCCCTCGAGTAACATATTGCAAACTTCACACAGTCACCCAAGGTCGTAATCGAACCCGGTCCCTGGTACTATGAGGCAGCAGTGCTAATCACTGTGCCACCCACTTTTAGTTTCACTCATTAAACAATGGGCATTATCATCAGGCTTGTGTCTTCAGGCTTGTGTCTTCAGGCTTGTGTCTTCAGGAGACTCGCTAATGAGAGTCTCACTGGCAAAGCAAAAATTTATTACCCATCCTTTGTTGCCCTTGAGAAGGTGGTGGTGAGCTTCCTTCTTGAACTGCCACTGTCCATGTGGTGTATCCATATGCTGTCAAAGGAACCTTAGTGAGTTCCTGTAGTGCATCTTGTAGATGGTACACATGGCTGCCACTGTGCGTCAGTGGTGGAGGGAGTGGATGTTTGTGGAAGGCGTGCTAATCAAGTAGGCTGCTTTGTCCCAGATGGTTTTGAGCTTCTTGAGTGTTATTGGAGCCGCACGCATTCAGGCAAGTGGGGAGTATTCCATTCCACTTATTATGATCTTAGACCAGACCTCCAAGCTTTTGGTAAGTTCCTTTTAGGAACCAATAAAAGTTTGGTTAAAGTAGACAAAATTTGAGATTCAAGACAACTGCTCAGAGAATAATTCCACAGGACTTTGTGTTTTGAACAAGCAAAAATAAACTTTACAATACAAGGTCAGAAAGATAAAACAATTTACAACATCTAATTTCTACTCTAACATTCGGGGTTAATGTGAGTTACACATAAATTAACAGGTAAACTCTAGTTGAACGCACCACACGGCACAATAAATGGCAAATGCAACCAAAACTGATCCCATGGATTTCTCAACAACCCACTCAACTCTCAGTAAGCACTGTGAGTCAACCAACTTCATTGAAACTCTGGGCGGGATTCTCTGTCCGTTCGCGGCAGCGGGATTCTCCAGTCCTGCTGCAGTGAATGGGAGATTTAGCTGAGTGCCAAATACTCCATCCTCTTAGCAACAGTAGTGAGGCAGACTCGCAACTGGGAATCCCAGCCTCTGTCTCTCACGAGGGACTCCACATTTTTCACTTTTGAAGATCTAGCCTTTGTATTCCCTCAGTGCTGCTCCAACTCAGACTGCCTCAATAACTGCACGCTTCCCAAGATTTAAATCTCATCTCATGAGACTATATTCCCCTTATTTTCTGAGTCTGCACTCTAGCCTCTACATACTTGTGCAATCGCAGCTCTTTAATAGATGGCTGGCATCACTGGGCTGGCCCTGCCTCTGAGTTTCACCAAACTCCAATCTCCCCAGCAGTCTCTTTCAGCATGGAGCCAGTGACTGTCTTCCACCTTCTCAGCTCCCCAGGACTTCTCCTGAGCCCTAACTGCACAGAGCTCTCAAACGTCTCCTGGGACGTCCCCTGAGCCCCTACAGCACTGAGCCAGCTAACAGGAACACATTTTCTGCCTGGAGCCTGCTCACGGCAGCAGTTTTTCCGCTAATGTCCTTTGTCCTGCCGTAGGCCATTCACTCCTCCAGCAAAAACACAGATAAATTGAATCCCTAGAACTTCCTTAAGCTTCACCCACCTTTATGATGATGTGGCCTTCCAAGACTCAATGAGTACTTTCTAAATCAATTGAAGCTTTAACTCTCAAAACAAAACAACTCCTTTGACTACATTTATTTGCCAGTTGTGTAGGCACACCCATCTCCAATTCTCCAGCTGGGTAAGCCCACCTACTGCATTTTGATCTTACCTTTCCAGCTGTTAACCCCTTAGGTCAACATGGCCCCAACCGTTTATGTGTAATAGTCTTCATGCTGCTTTGGTTGCATATCCCATTTTCAACAGTTAAACCTTTTTTTAAAAATAATTTTTATTGAGAAATTTTGATTTTATACAACATTGACGCACCTTAGTAAAATACCGAAAATAACAATAATATTAACAATCATATACATTCGCCCCATCCCCATGAACAACCCAGCATTTTAACAACAACGCAAATTAACACACTATAAAGTTACAGAATAAACACTACAATAATGCACCCCCCCCCCCCCCGGTTGCTGCTGCTATTGACCCAGTTACCTATCTCTGAGCCAGGAAGTCCAGAAAAGGCTGTCATCATTTATAGAACCCTTGTATTGATCCTCTCAGGGCAAATTTGACCTTTTCCAATTTTATAAATCCCGCCATGTCACTGATCCAGGTCTCCACGCTTGGGGGCCTTGCATCCTTCCATTGTAACAGAATCCTTCGACGGGCTACTAGGGACGCAAAGGCCAGGACACCGGCCTCTTTCGCCTCCTGCACTCCCGGCTCTACCGCAACTCCAAAAATCGCGAGTCCCCACCCTGGTTTGACCCTGGATCCAACCACCCTCGACACCGTCCCCGCCACCCCCTTCCAGAATTCTTCCAGTTAAACCTTAATCATCCCAGAACTAAACATTACCTCTAACAGGTTTCGACGAGCCATGAACTCGATATTTATAACATGTGTCTTTGGAGGTAGTCTTTGGAGACTCAGGAGATGAGTTACACTCTGCAGAAGCTTCAGCCTTGTTCTTGTAGCCAAAATATTTATAAGGCTAGTCCAGTTGAGTTTGGGACCATGGTGACTCGCAGGATGTTGATTGTGTGGGTTGAGCAATGATAGTGCGATTGAACTTCAGAGGCAAATGTCTGGGCTCTCTGGTCATTACTGAGGAACAACCCCAATGAGAACATCATGGCAGGGATCTGAACTGAATTTTGAAGCAATGTGTGTGGTATGGGCTTCCTGTAATGATGCTAGGTGGTGACAGGTGGCAGCACTATGGAGTCACTGGAACTTTGTGATAATTGTTTATCCGGATTTCTGTAACCGTTATCAATTATTCATTTGCAGTTAAATGCCTGTGAGACTGACTTTGATGCTGTGTCAATGATCCGTGGAGAACTCTTCTTTTTTAAATCCAAATATGTGTGGCGATTGAGAGACCGACACTTGCAGCCTGGTTACCCAGCACTGGCTTCCCGACACTGGTGGGGAATTCCTGACCACATCGATGCTGGATTTGAGGACTCAGCGGGGAACTTTTGGTTCTTCCAAGGTTCGATTTCCTTTCTGATCATTTAATATATTTAAAATCGCCCCTTCAATTTTTTAACCTTTGAACCCATTATCTTCTCCAAACCACCTCAGGGTGAGCTAATTAAAAAGACTACCTGTGTGAAATGGTGCACTTGTCCAGAGATACCAGTCAGTGGTGGGGCTGGAGGGGTCTATGGGTTAGTACTGGTCAGTGGTGGGACTGGAGGGGTTTATGGGTCAACACTGGTCAGTGGTGGGACTGGAGGGGTTTATGGGTCAACACTGGTCAGTGGTGGGACTGGACGGTTCTATGGGTTAGTACTGGTCAGTGGTGGGACTGGAGGGGTTTATGGGTCAACACTGGTCAGTGGTGGTACTGGATGGGTTTGTGGGTCAGTGATGGTACTGGAGGGTCAATGGGTCAGTACTGGTCAATATTGGGACTGGAGGGGTTTCCGGGTTAGTACTGGTGGTGGGACTGGAGGGGTTTATGGGTCAGTACTGGTCAGTGGTGGGGCTGGAGGGGTTTACGGGTCAGTACAGGTCAATGGTGTTACTGGATGGGTTTATGAGTCGGTGACGGTATTGGCGGGTCAATGGGTCAGTACTGGCCAGTATTGGGACTGGAGGGGTTTATGTGTCAGTACTGATCAGTGGTGGGACCCTCAGAGTGTCACCGACTCAGAGGTCATCAACTAAGAGCACCATAGCAGGGATCTGAACAGTCTTTCTCTAACTTTGCTGAAGCTATAGATATGATGTAAGATCTGTAGGCAGACTGAAAGGCGGAGATGGTAGAATAGTGGAAATGTCACTGGACTTGTGGCCATGATTAATGCTCTGGGGACATGCGTCCAAATCCCCCAAATTAAATAATTAATCATTCTAGAATGGAAAGTTAGTATCAGTAATAGTGACCATAAAACTATTGATTATCATGAAAACCCACCTGGTTCGCGAATGTGCTTTGTGAAGGAAATCTGCCATCCTTACCTGGTCTGGACTAAAATGCGGTTAACTCTGAACTCTTCTGAAGAGTAATTAGGATGGGCAACAAATGCTGGCATTGCCAGTGAAGCCCACATCTCCTGAATGGGCAAAAGTACACATATAATTCACCAAGGATATGCATATGGATGTTTGCTGTCTTTCCTTTTGGCATCGAGATGCATAAAATATATTCAGTTGCACAACTTCCTGTGCCTTTCGCTCTCTCTCTCTCTCATATAATAGCCTTTCACACCTTTTGTTCTCTCTGGGGACTGCCATTAGCACTCTTTCCCCGTGGTTCCCCGTGGTTTCTGGTGCTATTAGCACCCTATTTCCCTGGTTTCTTTTGCTATGACTCACCTTTCATTCTCACTCCACAGTATAAATATTTCCCACTTTCTCTGTCTTTAGATTTGGCAAAGGGTCATCTGGACTCGAAACGTTAGCTCTTTTCTCTCCCTACAGATGCTGCCAGACCTGCTGAGATTTTCCAGCGTTTCCAAAGGGGCCTCACGGTAGCATGGTGGTTAGCATCAATGCTTCACAGCTCCAGGGTCCCAGGTTCGATTCCCGGCTGGGTCACTGTCTGTGTGGAGTCTGCATGTCCTCCCCCTGTGTGCGTGGGTTTCCTCCGGGTGCTCCGGTTTCCTCCCACAGTCCAAAGATGTGCGGGTTAGGTGGATTGGCCATGCTAAATTGCCCGTAGTGTAAGGTTAATTGGGGGATTGTTGGGTTACGGGTATACGGGTTACGTGGGTTTAAGTAGGGTGATCATTGCTCGGCACAACATCGAGGGCCGAAGGGCCTGTTCTGTGCTGTACTGTTCTATGTTCTATGTTCTCTTTAAGCTCTCTCTCTCTCTCCTTTGCTCTCTCTCTCTCTCTCACTCTCTCTTTCTTAGTCGCTGGGTTGTAACATTGTTTTCTGTTGGTTGTTGGTGATCAGGAAGTCCTGAACTGACGGGATCAGCGGCGGGAAGAGGGCCTGTTGAACTTTGAGTGACTGGTTGGTTAAAGGGCTGCTTTGTGTGAGATAGGAAGGGTAGAGGTTGCTGGGGGTTTGGGGGGGGGGGGGGGGGGGGGAGGGGGGGTGGCGGAACCAGTTTCTTCCAGTGACTAGCTGCAGCTTAACACATCCCTGAGCAACAATGTCAGTATTCTCTCTCTCTCTGACTCTTTCCCTCTCTGCCTGTCTCTGTCTCCCTCTCTGTCTCTCTCTGTCTGTCTCTTTGGGTGAAATCTATCTGTCGCACTGCACCCAAAAAGCAGTGCAACCCAGCTAGTAGATGCCGGAAAATCCCACTTCCTGATGCTACCTGGCTTGCCGGGCTTTGCGAGATCTAACACAATCTTGCGACACATCACAATTTGTATGTAAGAATGAGACAGCTAGTCGGGCGACACAATGTCACAGTTGCTAGCACTGCTGCCTCACAGCGCCAGGGACAGGGTTCACTTTCGGTCTTGGGTGACTGTCTGTGTGGAGTTTGCATGTTCTCCCCGTGTCTGCGTGGGTTTCGTTCGGGTGCTCCAGTTTCCTCCCATAATCCAAAGGTGTGCAGGTTAGGTGGATTGGCTATGCTAAATTGGCCCTTGGTGAGGTTACGAGGATGGTATGGGGTTTGGGCCGAGGTAAGGTGCTGTTTCAGAGGGCCAATGCAGACTCAATAGTATGAATGGCCTCCTTCTGCACTGTAGGGATTCTATGATAATATGCATTCCCGAGATCTAACCAAGGAGTAGGATCTAACTCCCTCGCCTTGGAGACCTTGGGCAAGCCCTGTTCAGTGCTGATCTCCACAAATAGGGGCCAAACAGAACCAAGGTGCCCATGTGGCACTGACAGCTGGCAAGTTGACATTTTTCACATGGCGGGCATAGGACCAAGGGTGCCCTCCAGGGTCTATGGGTTCAGGACCACCTTGTATGTGAGTTGGGGCTTGGGGGAGTTCAGGGGTCATATGATGAAAAATGAAATGAAAATCGCTTATTGTCACGAGTAGGCTTCAATGAAGTTACTGTGAAAAGCCCCTAGTCACCACATTCCGGCGCCTGTCCGGGGAGGCTGGTACGGGTACGGGTATCAGGGGCTCAAGAGATTGGGACACCATTTGAAAACGGGGTCCCAATCTCTCACTGCACTGAGGTGTTCCGGTGAGCGGAGCTACTCAGTGCAGGAAACGGGACTAAGTGTGGTTCAGGCACATTCCCCGCTGTGGCCCCCCAGCTACCTGGATAGGCAATAGATAGTGTGGTGTTTCTCAGTGCTCCGAGCGCCAGGAAACACCTAGCTAATCGCACGCACTATGGGACTCTGCCCCCATTTGGCTAGATTGCACCCTCTGTCTCTGGCGTTCCCTCTCTCTCTCGCAGTCTCGCACTCTTTCTTGATCTCTCGGTCTCAAACTCTCTCTCGCTTGCTCTCTTGCATTCGCTCTGTCTCTCACTATCTCTCTTGCTCGCGCTCTCACTCTGTTGCTCTCCCTCTCTCGCTCGCTCACGCTCTCTCTCTCCCGCTCTCTCTAGCATTCTCTCTTTCGTTATTCCTTTCTTTCTTTCCTGTTCTTTATCTCTTTCATATTCTTTCCCTCCTTCCTTTCATCGTGTCTCTTACTGCTACACAATATTGTGCAGAGCACCGCACATCACAACTATTCTGGAGATTGTCATTGGCTGCTGCGAGTTTCCAGGCAAGTGAAGAACATTTTCAATTTGCCAATGACACATCTGTGAAACTTGCACGTGACATATTGCTACTGGGCTACTTGGTTCGATTCCTTTCAGATGTTACGGGGTAGCTTTGAAGAGCATCTAGTTTGTTTCCTTCAAACTGTTCCAAGTTCAAAGAGTTTGGAAAGCTAGAATCCCTCAGGATAAAGGCATCCTGGCAACTCCCCGGGAACCTGTTAAAAATCTGCCGAAACCTTTTCTTGTGGTTGAACAGCAGCTGCATGTTGGTGGAATGAACATTTAGAAATAATTTTGAATTCCCTCTGGCCACAGGAGAGGTGCGTGATGACAGGAAGATAGTCAATGTGGTACCATTATTCAAGAAGGAAGCAAGGATAAACCAGGAAACTACAAGCCAGTTAGTCTAACCTCAGCGGTGGGGAAACTATTGGCAGCGATTCAGAGAGACAGAATTATCCACATCTGGAGAGGCAGGGATTAATCATGAACAGTCAGCATGGTTTTGTTAAGGGGAGGTCATGTCTGACCAACTTGATTGAATTTTTCATAGAGGTGACCAGATATGTAGGTGAATGAAATGCATTTGACGTAGTCAAGGACTTCGGCAAGACTTTTGATAAGAGACTGATAGCGAAGGTAAGAGCCCATGGGATCCAAGGAAATTTGACAAATTGGATCCAGAATTGGCTGAGTGGCAGGAAGCAGAGGGCGATGGCCAAGGGGTGTTTTTCTGACTGGAAGCCTGTGTCCAGTGTTCAGGGATCAGTGTTGGGGTCCTTGCTGTTTGTGGTTTATACAAATGATTTAGATCTGAATGTAGGAGGGTTGATCAGTAAGTTTGCAAATGATACAAAAAGTGGTGGGGTGGCAATTAGTCTATTACAGGAGGATATAGATGAGCTGGTCAGATGGGTTGATCAGTGACAAATGGAATTCAATCCGGATAAGGGTGAGGTGATGCACTTGGGCAGGACAAAGAAGGCAAGGGAATACATTTCAAAACCCTGGGAAACACCGAGGATCGGAGGGACCTTGATGTGCATGTACTGCAGTCCCTTAAGGTAAGAAAGCAGGTTGATACAGTGGTTAAGAAGGCTTATGGTATACTTGCCTTTATTAGCCAAGGCATAGAGTTCAAGAGCAGGAAGATTAAACGGCAACTGTATAAAACGTTGGATTGACATTATAGGAGGGATGTGATAGTACTGGAAAGGATGCAGAGGAGATTTACCAGGATGTTGCTGGGACTGGAGAGTTTTAGTTATGAAGAGAGATTGGATAGACTTGGATTGTTTTGTTTGGAGTCTGAGGGGGGACATGATTGAGATGTATAAAACTATGAGAGGCATAGATAGAGTAAACAGGAAGAAACGATTCCCCTTGGCGATGGGTCAATGACCAGGGGGCGTAGATTTAAGGTACGGGTAGGAGGTTTAGAGGGGGTGTGAGGAAAAACCTTTTCACCCAGAGGGTGGTGGGAGTCTGGAACTTGCTACCTGAAAGGGTGGTGGGATTAGAGACCCTCAAATCATTTAAGTATTTAGATGAGCACTTGCAAACAAGGCTATGAGCCAAATGCTGGAAAAAGGGATTAGAATAGTTAGGTGGTTGTTTTTGACCGGCACAATAAAAGACAATAGCCTTTTCTGTGCTGTATGATTCTAAATGCTGCTGGTTAATCTGGTGGTGCCTGGATTGTCACATCTGTGCAGTTAGTCACATTCTGTAGTTATGGAAAGCTAAGGCACATAGCAATTCTGGTGCCACTTTATTTTTACTGTTGTCATCACAGAAGAAGTTAATGGTTAAACATAAACCATTTATTGGTAATCTATACATCTCCTAGGGTCTGCCATGCATGGGGGCTGTCTCTGAGCTGCCTCCTTACAAACTCTACCACACACAGTCTACCATCATGTGAATCTCTACATCATACTGTGGGCGGTTCTGCTCTCCAGTCCAACATTAACTGTTGCCCTGCCAGACGCCCCTACCAGCTACCAGCTCCTGCAGGTAACAGATCTTCCTCTAGGAGGCAGTTTGTTACCACTTGATGTGGTAACCTCAGGCTCCAGAACCACTACCCTTCTCAGAATTCAAGGAAACAGAACCTCTGTCTGTAACCCTGTTGGGGGCAATTACATCCCATTCCATATTGATCAGAGACAAGGCAAAAAGATTCAAAGTGTCAGTGATGGAACAGAACAGACTTTTGGGTCAGTGCTTGCAATGATGGAACAGTAGTGTCTCTATGGGTCACAATTGGTCAATAATGGGCAGGAACAATTATTCGAGAAATTATAAGTGGTCACATGGAAAAATGTGGGTTGATTAAGAAAAGCTAGCGTGGATTTCGAAAGGGGGAAATCATGTTAAACTAACTTGCTGGAGGTTTTTGAGGAGGTAACAGAAAGGGTCGATGCACCATAACAATTCTGTGATTGATTTAATTTGAGCTGCTCCTCAGGTGCCCATCCTTCCAACAAGCATTTTGAAACCCTCTCCCAGCTTTAGCAATTCTATCTGAGAGGATATTAGTCTCGGTCTTGTTAAGGTGTAACACTGCTGCCTCACGGCGCCGAGGTCCCAGGTTCGATCGCGGCTCTGGGTCACTGTCCGGGTGGAGTTTGCACATTTTCCCCGTGTTTGTATGGGTTTCACCCCCGCAACCCAAAACATGTGCAGGGTAGGTGGATCGGCCACGTTAAATTCAAGTCTACAAGATTCTTAAGGGGGAGGGTGAGCAACCAGAAGTCGTGGTCCAAATAGGCACCAACAATATAGCTAAGAAAAGGGATGAGGATCTAAAAAGTGATTTTAGGGAGTTAGGTTGGAAGCTAAAGAGCAGGACAAACAGAGCAGTAATCTCAGGATTGCTACCGGTGCCATGTGCTAGTGAGGCAAGGAACAGAGAGCGAGTGCAGCTGAACACGTGGCTACAGGTCTGGTGCAGGAGGGAAGGCTTCAGATATGTGGATCATTGGGATACCTTCTGGGGAAGGTGGGACCTGTACATGAAGGACGGATTGCACCTAAACTGGAGGGGCACCAATATCCTGGGTGGGAGGTTTGATAGAGCTCTTCGGGAGGGTTTAAACTAGTTTGGTAGGGGGATGGGAACCAGAGCTATGGATCAGAAGATAGGGTAGCTGTTGAACAGGCAGAAATAGTATGCAGCAAGTCTGTGAGGAAGGATAGACAGTTGATAGGGCAAAGTTGCACTCAGTGGAATGGGTTAAAGTGTGTCTGTTTCAATGCAAGGAGTGTCAGGAATAAGGGAGATGAACTTAGAGCATGGATCAGGTCTTGGATTTACCATGTTTTGGCCATTACAGAGACATGGATTTCACAGGGGCAGGAATGGTTGTTAGATGTTCCGCGGTTTAGATGTTTTCAAAAGAATAGGGAGGGAGGTAAAAGAGGAGGGGGAGTGGCACGGTTAATTAGGGAGTTCATCACAGCTGCAGAAAAGGAGGTAGTTGAGGAGGGTTTGTCTACTGAGACAGTCTGGGTGGAAGTCAGAAACAAGAAAGGAGCAGTCACTTTATGGGGAGTTTTCTATTGATCCCCCAATAGCAGCAGAGAGATAGAGGATTGGGCGGCAGATCTTCAAAAAGTGCAGAAGTAACAGAGTTGTTGTCATGGGTGACTTCAACTTCCCTAATATTGACTGGGGCCTCCTAAGTGCAAATGGTTTGGATGGAGCAGATTTTGTCAGGTGTGTACAGGAAGAATTCCTGACACAATATGTAGACAGGCCGACTAGGGGAGAGGCCATATTGGACTTGGTGCTCTGCAACGAACCAGGCCAGGTGTCAGATGTCTCGGTAGGAGACCATTCCGGTGACAGTAACCACAATTCCTTGACCTTAACCATAGTCCTGGAGAGGGATAGGAACACTCAGTATGGGAAGACAATTAATTGGGGAAGGGGAAATTATACTGCTATTAGACAGGAGCTCAGGAGCATAAAGTGGGAACAATTGTTCTTGGGGAAATGCACAACAGTAATGTGGGGATTGTTTCAGGAGCACTTGCTGCGAGTGCTGAATTATTTTGTCCCACTGAGACGAGGAAGGAATGGTAAGGTGAAGGGGCCTTGGATGACAAGAGAAGTGGAGCTTCTACTCAAGAGGAAGAAGGAAGCTTACGTAAGGTTGAGGAAGCAAGGATCTGACTCGGCTCTAGAGGGTTACAAGGTAGCCAGGAAGGAACTCAAAAGTGGACTGAGGAGAGCTAGAAGGGGGCATGAAAAAGCCCTGGCGGGAAGGATTAGGGAAAACCCCAAGGCGTTCTACACTTATGTGAGAAATAAGAGGATGATCAGAGTGAGAGTAGGGCCAATCAGGGATAGTGGAGGGAACTTATGTCTAGAGTCTGAGGAGATGGGGGAGGCCCTAATTGAATATTTTGCTTCAGTATTCACAAGAGAGAGGGATCTTGTTGCTCATGTGAACAATGTGAACCAGGTTAATAGGCTCGAACAGGCTGATATTAAGAAGGAGGATGTGCTGGAAAGTTTGAAAAGCATGAGGATAGATAAGTCCCTTGGGCCTGACGGGATATACCCTAGGTTACTACGGGAAGCGAAGGAGGAGATTGCTGCGCCATTGGTGATGATCTTTGCGTCCTCACTCTCCACTGGAATAGTACTGGATGATTGGAGGGAATAGGGAAATCCCTGGGAATTACAGACCCATCAGTCTTACGCCTGTGGTGAGCTAAATAGTGGAAAGGATTTTGAGAGATAGGAGCCGGGATTCTCCCCTACCCGGCGGGGCGGTGGGTCCCGGCGTGTTGGAGTGGCGTGAACCACTCTGGCGTCGGGCCGCCCCAAAGGTGCCGGCCAACGTAAGTCCGCACATGCGCCGGTGCGTCAGCGGTTGCTGACGTCATACCTGCGCATGTGCAGGGGAGGGGGTCTCTTCCGCCCCCACCATGGTGAAGACCATGGCGAAGGCGGAAGGAAAAGAGTGCCCCCACGGCACAGGCCCGCCCGCTGATCGGTGGGACCCGATCGCGGGCTAGGCCACCATGGGGGTACTCCCCGGGGTCAGATCGCCCCCCCCCCCCCCCAGGACCCCGGCGCCCACCCGCGCCGCCTGCTCCCGCCGGTCAGGTAGGTGGTTTAATCCACGCCGGCGGGAGAGGCTTGT
The DNA here is from genome assembly GCF_902713615.1 of Scyliorhinus canicula. NCBI lineage: Eukaryota > Metazoa > Chordata > Chondrichthyes > Carcharhiniformes > Scyliorhinidae > Scyliorhinus > Scyliorhinus canicula. The sequence continues at coordinate 82,125,220 of NC_052146.1, read as the reverse complement.
TAGCGGCGGGACTTCGGCCCATCGCGGGCCGGAGAATCGCCGTGGGAAGCCCACCGACCGGCTGCAGGGCGCCCGCCGACTGACGCGGCGCGATTCCCGCCCCCGCCGAATCTCGGGTGCCAGAGAATTCGGGACACGGCGGGGGCAATCACTGCCCGTCTGCATCTCATGATATACATGAGTGGATATTATGACAGGAAGGATGTGGATGCTTTGGAGAGGGTACAGAGGAGATTTACCAGGATGCTGCCTGGACTAGAGGGGATGTCTTATGAAGAAAGGTTGAGGAAGCTAGGGCTTTTCTCACTGGAGCGAAGAAGGCAGAGAGGTGACTTGACAGAGGTGTACAAGGTGATGAGAGGCATGGATAGAGTGGATAGCCAGAGACTTTTCCCCAGGGTGGAAATGGCTGTCACGAGGGGACATAATTTTAAGGTGATTGGAGGAAGGTATAGGAGAGAGGTCAGAGGTTGGTTCTTTATACAGAGAGTGGTGGGTGCGTGGAATGCACTGCCAGCAGAGGTGGTGGAGTCAGAGTCATTAGGGACATTTAAGCGACTCTTAGACAGACACATGGACAACAGTAAATTGAAGGGGTGTAGGTTAGGTTAAGCATACAAAGTGGCAAAGATTAGTGGGAGACTAGAGGACTGGGGAATCTTTAGGGGGCAACAGAAAGCTACTAAAAAAGCTATAAAGAAGAGTAAGATAGATTATGAGAGTAAACTTGCTCAGAATATAAAAACAGATAGTAAAAGTTTCTAAAAATATATAAAACAAAAAAGAGTGGTTAAGGTAACTATTGGTCCTTTAGAGGATGAGAAGGGAGATTTAATAATAGGAGATGAGGAAATGGCTGAGGAACTGAACAGGTTTTTTTTGGGTTGGTTTTCACAGTGGAAGACACAAATAACATGCCAGTGACTGATAGAAATTAGGCTATGACAGGTGAGGACCTTGAGATGATTGTTATCACTAAAGAGGTAGTGATGGGCAAGCTAATGGGGCTAAAGGTAGACAAGTCTCCTGGCCCTGATGGAATGCATCCTAGAGTGCTAAAAGAGATGGCAAGGGAAATTGCAAATGCACTAGTGATAATTTACCAAAATGCACTAGACTCTGGGTGGTCCCGGTGGATTGGAAATTAGCAAACGTGACACCACTGTTTAAAAAAGGAGGTAGGCAGAAAGCGGGTAATTATAGGCCAGTGAGCTTAACTTCAGTCGTAGGGAAGATGCTGGCATCTATCATCAAGGAAGAAATAGTGAGGCATCAGGATGAAAATTCTCCCATTGGGAAAACGCAGCATGGGTTCATAAAGGGCAGGTCGTGCCTAACTAATTTGGTGGAATTTTTTGAGGATATTACCAGTGCGGTAGATAACGGGGAGCCAATGGATGTGGTATATCTGGATTTCCAGAAAGCCTTTGACAAGGTGCCACACAAAAGGTTGCTGCATGAGATAAAGATGCATGGCATTAAGGGTAAAGTAGTAGCATGGATAGAGGATTGGCTAATTAATAGAAAGCAAAGAGTGGGGATTAATGGGTGTTTCTCTGGTTGGCAATCAGTAGCTAGTGGTGTCCCTCAGGGATCAGTGTTGGGCCCACAATTGTTCACAATTTACATAGATGATTTGTAGTTGGGGACCAAGGGCAATGGGCGAGATTCTCCGCAAATGCGGAGTATCGTAAAGGCTGCCGTGGGACAGGCCGTGACCCACGGCAGCCTTCACGGCCACTTCCGGGGCCGATTCTCCCCCCCCCCGGGCAGGGCTAGGAGCGCGGCCCCGTGCGTCACGGCGGCGCGGCCTTGACGATGGTCGTCAAGGCAGCACGTCAAGCGTCACAGCGGCTGAGGCGGCCGATGACGTCAGCCGCGCCTGCGCAGGTTGGACAACGCCAACCCGCGCATGCGCAGTTGGCGTCTTTCTCCTCAGCCGCCCGGCAAGACGTGGCGGCTTGATCTTGCCGGGCAGCGGAGGGGAAAGAGTGTGTCTGTTTTGGATGCTGGCCCGACGATCGGTGGGCACCGATCGCGGGCCTGTCCCCTCCCGAGCAGAGTCTTGGTGCTCCCATGCCAATCGGGCCTCCAGATGCCCCAAACGGGCATCTGGCGCCCGTTTCACGACGGCAGCGAGCAGGTGTGTTTGCTGCCGTGGTGAAACGGGCATAAGGGCCAGCCACTCGGCCCATTGGCATCGGAGAATCGCCGCTCGCCGTAAAAAATGGCGAGCGGCGATTCGTGGCGTGGGTCGGCGTGGGGGGGGGGGATAGCGGGAGAGCATGAAAAATATCGGGAGGCCCTCCCGCTATTCTCCCACCCGGCGTGGGGGGCGGAGAATCGCGCCCAATGTGTCCAAGTTTGCAGACGACACTAAGATGGGTGGTAAAGCAAAAAGTGCAGAGGATACTGGAAGTCTGCAGAGAGATTTGGACAGGTTAAGTGAATGGGCTAGGGTCTGGCAGATGGAATACAATGTTGTCAAATGTGAGGTTATCCATTTTGGTAGGAATAACAGCAAAAGGGATTATTATTTAAATGATAAAATATTAAAACATGCTGCTGTGCAGAGAGATGCTGTTGTGCTAGTGCATGAGTCGCAAAAAGTTGGTTTACAGGTGCAACCGGTGATTAAGAAGGCAAATGGAATTTTGTCCTTCATTGCTAGAGGGATGGAGTTTAAGACTAGGGAGGTTATGCTGCAATTGTCTAAGATGTTAGTGAGGCCACACCTGGAGTATTGTGTTCAGTTTTGGTCTCCTTACCTGAGAAAAGACGTACAGGCACTGGAGAGTGTGCAGAGGAGATTCTCTAGGTTAATCCCAGAGCTGAAGGGGTTGGATTACGAGGAGAGGTTGAGTAGACTGGGACTGTACTCATTGGAATTTAGAAGGATGAGGGGGGATCTTATAGAAACATATAAAATTATGAAGGGAATAGATAGGATAGATGCGGGCAGGTTGTTTCCACTGGCAGGTGAAAGCAGAACGAGGGGGCATAACCTCAAAATAAGGGGAAGTAGATTTAGGACTGAGTTTAGGAGGAACTTCTTCACCCAAAGGGTTGTGAATCTATGGAATTTCTTGCCCAGTGAAGCATTTGAGGCTCCTTCATTAAATGTTTTTAAGATAAAGATAGATAGTTTTTTGAAGAATAAAAGGATTAAGGGTTATGGTGTTCGGGCCGGGAAGTGGAGCTGAGTCCACAAAAGATCAGCCATGATCTCATTGAATGGCGGAGCAGGCCCGAGGGGCCAGATGGCCTACTCCTGCTCCTAGTTCTTATGTTCTTATCTTAGATTAGAATAAATGGTCAGCACAACATCGCGGGCTGAAGGGCCTGTACTGTGCTGTACTGTTTTGTGTTCTATGTAAATTGCCCTTAATTGGAAAAAATGAATTGGGTACTCAAGATTTATTTTTAATAAAGGTGTAACACATCCATTTTGTATAAGTCCCACCTTCCCCAGGACCAGTCCCAATGCCTCAGAAATCTGATGCTCTCCCTCCTGCACCAATTTTCCAGCCACATGTTCAATTGATCAATGGTCATATTCCTATGCTCATAAACATTTGGCACTGAGAATAATCCTGTGATTACTGTTCTTTAATTTCTTTCCTGCTTTTTAGTTTCCGTCTTAACTCCCTAAAGTCTGCTTTCAGCATCTCATCCCTCTTCATGCCTAAGTCGTTGGTCACAATGTGGGAAATGACCTCTGGCTGTTCACCGTCCCTCAGAAGAATGTCCTGCAGTCACTCTGTGGCCTCCATGACCTGGCTGCAGAAATGCCAGTCTGATCCCCTTGAATCCCCACCAGTAGTTCTATCCCACTCTTCCTTCCCGCCTGTACAGCTGAGGTGTTGTGGGCTTGATTTTATTTTTGGATTAGTGTTTAATTCGCTGCCACTTCTCTTCGAGGAAATCCTAAATTGAAGAAGTTCTGTTCTTCTCTCTGACAGGATTTCTGCTTGTCTCTTCTATCCTGTTCACCCATTTTTTATTCCTCTTCTCGTGTTTGGTCAGGAATCTACCAAAACCTACATCTCCTTCCTCACTGGATTCAAACTGAAATCCCACCTTTCATACTCGGGGTCCTCGCAGGATTACAGGTATCTCTGGTATATTCAACAATCATCAAACTGCCGTTGTCACAACACCCTGAGATCCACACTTGAAGGGTAGTAAGTTTCACCAACTCCTGGGTACCAGCATCCCTCTGGAACCTTCTTCCCCTCCACTTCCTTCTAACTTCATCCCTTCTTTTAATCAAACTTTACTACATATTCATCATAACCTCCAAACTTCCACTCTCTGATCCTAAATGAATTTCATTGGAAAAGGCCTCATCTTCATTCCCTTATTCCCCATTCTCTGCTCTTCTTCCATCACACCCACATTCCTGCTCACTCCTTTGGCCAGGGCTCCTTGCCCTGATCAGCAGACCCTTTCATCCAGCTTCAGTGTTCTCTCTCAATCTGTACAACTCTCGCCTCTTATCCTCTTTTGACCTTTTCATTAAGAACTGCCGGCATGACATTGACTGTCTCAATTTGTCTGGACCCCTCACCCACTCTAATCTATCTCCATCTCAATTTGCTGCCACTCCGTTCACTCAGGACCAACCCTGACATCATTATCAAACCCGCTGACAAGGATGATGCTGTTGTTGTCTGATGTACTGACCTTTAACTAGCAAATACCGAATGTCAACTCTCCAACACTTTTTTTTAAATTTAGAGTACCCAATTATTTTTTTCTCCAACACTTTTTGATAAATTTAGAGTACCCAATTCATTTTTTTCCAATTAAGGGGCAATTTAGCGTGGCCAATCCACCTACCTTGTACATCTTTGTGTTGTGGGGGCAAAACCCATGCAAACAGAGGCTAGTTTAGCACAGTGTGCTAAACAGCTGGCTTGTAATGCAGAGCAAGGCCAGCAGTGCGGCTTCAATTCCCGTACCAGCCTCCCCGAACAGGCGCTGGAATGTGGCAACTAGGGGCTTTTCACAGTAACTTCATTGAAGCATACTTGTGACAATAAGCGATTATTATTATTATTATTATTATTAATGTGCAAACTCCACATGGAAAGTAACCCAGAGCCGGGATCGAACCTGGGACCTCGGCGCTGTGAGACTACAGTGCTAACCACTGCGCCACCGTGCTGCGTGAACTCTCTCACACTTTCTCCTATCTCGCTGTGGATCATGACTCCTCCATCAAGCCATTGTTTCCAGAACTACCACTGACCTCATTGCCTCTGGAAATCTTCTCTTCACAGCCTCAACTTCAGAGGCCCACATCTCAATGGTCCACTTCTATTTCCTGCCCCTAATTTACAAACAGGACTTGTAGACCCAGGGCAGCATGATGGCACAGCTGCCTCACAGCACCAGAGACCAGGTTCAATTCCAACTTTGGGTGACATGTCTGTGTGGGTTTCCTACGGATGCTCTGGTTTCCTCCCACAGTTAAAGATGTGCAGGTTAGGTGGATTGGCCATGCTAAATTGCCCTTAGTGTCCAGGGATGCACAGGTTAGATGGGGTTATTAGGTTACGGGGATAGGGAGGGGGGAGTGGGCCTAGGTGGGGTGCTTTTTCAGAGGGTTGGTGCAGACACGGTGGGCCGAATGGCCTAATTCTGCACTGGAGGGATTCTATCATGTTCTTGCTACGCTAAACTGGTATGTCCTATCTCAATTAGATTTTTTTCCCCCTTGCACAATCTTACCCCACCGGCACGTGTGACTTTTCTAATGTTCTCCTTCACTTTAACAGTTTCCAATTTCCTGTCTGTCTTCAGCATAGTTGTCCAATCCCTCTACACCTCTATCCTCTGCCAGGACAGTATGAGGGCTCCCTGCTTCTTGCTTGAATGGAGCACAGCCAAGCCCCATCAATCACCACCCTCATCTGCCAGGCAAATTGTTTTCTCACTTTGAACAACTTCTCTATGAACTCCACTCAGCTCTGAGCTGTGCCTGTCTTTCTGTGGGAAATGGAGAACATTCCTCATTCCATTCAAGCTCAGTCTTCCTTTTTCATTTCTTCTACCAGTTTGTCAGGACTATATCAGTGCTGATACCTGCTCTTGCCCTGAACTGGAAAATATTATTGGCCTGAATTTCAGGCTTGCAACGTGTGCGAAGTTGACGGGCTTGCAGCGGATGTAGAATCTGCTCCGGGGCGAGATCGTGCTTTCAGCATGATTCCACACTGGGTGACCAATTAAGGCTTGCTCAGTTTGAAACATCATCCGTTTGACCTCACAGCGTGGTCAGGGATGGGAACCAGTTGGGCACCAGATGCCGGGGGGGTGGGTGTTATTTTGTTTGTGGTCCATTGCTAACTCGCAGCCTGGTGGAGATTGTTAATCTCCTTGGTCCACCTGGTCACTCTCTCAGAGCTGACTATGCTTCTTCCCAGACGGCACCGGCTGGCCTGTGGCTGACCCTCTGAGACCCTTGGGGGAACAGGGCATTCCGTCTGGCCTCAACCATGTCCAATAATCTGCCCAGGTCGGCATTCCTGAATTGTGGGGCTGGTCATCTTGGAGGTATGGCTGTGAGCCGTGTGGGGTTGGCTGTGCAGGAGTGGTTGAAGTGCTGCTCACTCTTGTTAACGGGGGGGGGGGGGGACTGGCAAGTGCGGTCCTGACGAATCAGCCGGCGGGACCATCATTTGCGGTGTGAAGAGCGTGGGGCCTCGTTAAGTGGACCGATTAATGTTTCATAGCGGTGACGACCGCGTTGAGCCGAGCGCCAGGAAGCTCACAGAAGTTCCCGCTCGTTACCACACTTAGAAACCTTTTTAAAAATAAATTTAGAGGACCCAATTCTCTTTTTCCAATTAAGGGACAATTTAGCGTAGCCAATCCAACAACCCTGTGCATCTTCTTGGGTTGTGGGAGTGAGACCCACGCAGACATGGAGAGAATGTGCAAACGCCACACGGACAGTGACCTAGAGCCGGGATTGAATCTGGGTCCTTGGCGCCATGAGGCAGCAGTGCTAACCACTGCGCCACCGTGCCACCCTCACACTTAGAAACCTTTATATTAAATCACGCCCACAGAATAAGATTTCAAAATTTGATTATGATATCACATTGGAGGAGTAGCAAATAGCGAGGGTAATACCAATGAACTGGAACCTGGCAGTAGAATGGGCAGAAGGAATTTAATACAGAGAAGTGCGAGGTGATGCATTTTTACAGAGTGATCCTGGGTTCCTGTGCATCAATCTTTGAAGGTGAAAGGTCATATTGAGTAAATGGTTATCAAAGTATATGGAATCTTGGGCTGCATAAACAGAGATATTGAGTACAAAAAGGGACGTTGACAAGTTAACCAAATGGGCAGACATCTGGCAAATTAATTTCAATGTAGAGAAATGTGAGTAATGCATTTTGGGAGAAGAAACACAGGAGACAATATAGGCTCAATGGTACAATCTTAAGGGGAGCAAGGGAGCAGAGGGACCTCGGGATTCAAGTGCATAATTCTCTGAAGGTGACCAGGCAAGTTGAAACAGTTGTTAAGGATCCTAGGGTTCATAAGTAGAGGCATAGAGTATTGAAGCAAGGCAATGATACTACACCTCTACAAATCATCGGTCAGACCAATTTGGAATATTGGGCAGGATTCTCAGGTCCCCCAATTTGGAATATTGGGCAGGATTCTCAGGTCCCCCAGCCGCGTGTTTCTTGACGGCGCGCCATTCGCTGGTGGCGGTATTCAATGGAATTTCCGACCTTAACCACTCCACTCTGCCGGGAAACCCACTGATGTGGAGATGCTGGACTGGGATGGGCACAGTAAGAAGTATTGAAACACCAGGTTAAAGTCCAACACGTTTATTTGAAATCACTAGGTTTCGGAGCGCAACCCCTTCGGCAGGTGAGTGAAGAGGTGGTATATGTGTTTGTGAAACCCACCTCTTCACTCACCCAAAACCTAGTGATTCCAAATAAACTTGTTGGACTTTAACTGGGAAACCCACTGGCAGTGGTGCACTACCAGCGGGAAATGTGATTCGCAATGACCAGAGAATTCTGGCCTTTGTGTTCAGCACCGGAAACCTTATTTAAGGAAGGACGTTAAAGCCCAAGAGTGCAAAGGAAATTTACTACAGTTATGCCAGGAATGAGGAATTTTAGATACAAAGAAAGATTGGAGAAATTGGGCTTGTTCTCCTTGGAACAGAGAAGATTAAGAAGTGACCTTATTGGGTTGTTCAAAATTATAACAATTTTGACAGGGTGAAGAAGGATATTCTGCTTCGACAAGTCGGTAAGTCAGTGACGAGGGGGGTCACAATTTCAAGATGGTCATCAAGAGAGCTAGGAGTGAGATGAGGAGAAACCTCGTTACTCAGAGTTGTTGGGGTTTGGAATGCGCTGCCTGGGAGAGTGGTGAAGGTGGATTCTGTAGGTTTCAAAAGAGAGATGGATATATATTTGAGGGTTACGGACATGGGGATGAGAATGGGAATAGCTGGTAACTCTTTTGTGAACCGGTGCAGATTCAATGGGTCGAATGGCCTCCTTCTGTGGTGTAAATTATATGACTCTATTCTATAAAAACACGGAAATTATGCTGAATCTTTATAAAACTCTGGTTAAGCCACAGCTGGACTATTGTGTCCAGTTCTGATCACCACACTTCAGGGAGGATGCTAGGGTCTTTGAGAGGGTGCGGAGAAGATTTACCAGAATTATTCCAGGGTTGGGGGATTTTAGTTCCAAGGTTGGATTGGTGAAGCTGGGGTTGTCTTGTAGCAAAGGAGATTGGCAGGGGGGGGATTTGATAGAGGTGGACAAGATTATGACAAGTGGACAAGGAAAAGCTGTTCCCATTGGCTGATGGTACATGGACTGGGGGGACACAGATTTAAGATTTGGGGCAAGCAATCCAGGGGCATGTGAGGAAGGATTTCTTTTACACAGTGAGTGTTAATGACTGCCACATGGAAGCAGAGACGATCGATGATTTCAATAGGAAATTGGATGGGAAATGGAGGGAAATAAACCTGCAGAGCGGGGGAATGGGACTGACTGGATTGCTCTGCAGAGAGCCAGTGTAGACTCAATGACTGGATGGCTTCTTTCTATGCTGCAATGTCTCTCTGACTCTGTCAATCTCAGATGTGTTATATCCAGGTTTCTAGTGAAAAGGACATGTTCACCCCAATGCCCTGACCTACTGTCCACCCTTGTTATCCTTTCCCCACTCTCAGCGCCATTAATCATCTTCATTTGCTTCCAGGCTCAAATTACTGGATCTATGAAGGAGAAAACCAAGTTTCTGGGCCCAAATTAATCTCTGAGCTTGGAATGTCTATGCTGGAGGTCGAGGCTGCTCTGATGTGGGGCTTAGAGGAGAAGAAGATCTATTTCTTTAAAGGAAGCAATTATTGGCGTTTTGATGTGAACCAAAATGTTGTGGACAGTATCTATCCACGCAGTACCAACGACTGGCATGGTATCCCTGCCAACATTGATGGGGCATTCCAGGATGAGCATGGTGAGTAGCCCTTGCCATGGTCCAACCAAGTCTGTAGTTGATGCCAACTGCAGACATTCATCTGGGGTGGAGGGGGATTGAGTTGGGAAATCTTGTTCACCAACAAATGGATTTTAAATATAGGGCATGATTTTACTAAAAAGGGAACAAAGTCCCATAGCGAGCGTGTTTAGCCATGTGTTTCCCAGCACTCACAGCGCCGAGAAACACATGGCTAAAAAGCAAAACGCCACTCACGTTAGATAAGAGGCCTCAGCAGAGAACATGAGGCTGAGGCTGCACATAACCCCGTTTTGTAATCTGAGGAACTCGGCTGGCTGGAATCCACATTTCTCAGTAGAGGGAGAGATTGGCACACCATTTTAAAACAATCTTAGAGACCCACGACCCCCCCCCCCCCCCCCCCCCCCCCCAAGCCCCAACACACTATGGGAGGATTCCTGGCCCCTGCACCCCCCAACAACCACACAGGGCACCCCGACCTGATCACCATCACAAATAAATGCCAGCTTGGCACTTTGCCAGTGCCACCCTGATACCGTGGCAGTGACCTTGCCAGCTGGAAGTGCCACCTTGGCATGTCAGGCTGGCACCAGCAGTGTCAGGGTACCACCACGCAGCCCAGTGAGCATGCACCTCGGGGTCTCGGATCCCCTGGGAGACCCCCACGGGTGCCGTTCCATTTGGTCCCCGTTTCTGGAAACCAGTACTGAACAGCATTCACCCAAGGTCTCCGAGGTAAAGGGGGGTAGATCCCACACCTCAGGTAACTTGGGAATCTGCACATTAAAGTGAGACTTGCTGTCTCGACTTAATATGCAGATTTTCTAAAAAGTATGGGCAGGATTTACTTCGCAACATCTCGCTAGATCTGTCCAGATGTTGTGAGCCAGGTAGATCCCGGGAGCGGGATCTCCCGGCTTCTATCAGCTATGTTAGATTGTGCGCTGTTGGCTGCTTTTCTGGCGAAGGGTGGCCGTTCAATCACACACATTATGTCTTCTCCCCATATATTCCTACTTTATGTTTCCTGTCTGCGAATCAATTCTCAATCCATGCTCATATATAATAATAATCTTTATTAGTGTCACAAGTAGGCTTACATTAATACTGTAATGTAGTCACTGTGAAAATCCCCTAGTCTCCACACTCCGGCGGCTGTTCTGGTACACTGAGGGAGAATTCTGAATGTCCAATTCACCTCTTACCCCCAATCCCATGTGCTTTAAGTTTGCAGACTACTCTCTTGTCTGGGACTTTATCAACTAGTCCCTGGTTTGTGGACTTGGTGATGAGGAAAGACTGGGGCCGAAATTACATGTCTGAAAGTCACGTTATCCAAGTTCAAAGGATATGAATATTATAGAAGGGCTGTACCCAAAACAGATTTCACAACTAAACTGTGAGGCAAGAGAGGAGATAAAAGCAAGTTGAAGACCAAGTCAGGAAGGATTTCACACAAGGAGGGATCTCTGTGGAGGGATCTTAGTGGAGGGATCTCCGTGAAGGGATCTCTGTGGAGGGATCTCCGTGGAGGGATCTCCGTGAAGGGTTCTCTGGTGGAGGGATCTCTGGTGGAGGGATCTCCGTGGAGGGATCTCCGTGAAGGGATCTCTGGTGGAGGGATCTCTGTGAAGGGATCTCTGTGGAGGGATCTCCGTGGGGATCTCTGTGGAGGGATCTTAGTGGAGGGATTTCTGTGGCGGGATCTTAGTGGAGGAATCTCCATGGAGGGATCTTAGTGGAGGGATCTCCGTGAAGGGATCTCTGTGGAGGGATGTACTAGCAACTCTGGAATCCTTTTCTAAACATCAATGGGTTGAGGAAGAGACTTGCAGGTTTCCCAGTTGTATGAGCTCGATGACAAAATGGCCTCCCTCAGCCAATGGTATCTATCCTCTGACCTTGTGAGAATTGGCACTTCCCAGGAGCGGTTTGAGATGAAAGCTTCTCTACTGGCCCATCCGATCTAAATTATTCATTAAATAGAAAACTGAAACAAACATTTGCTGTTAAGATGTTCTCTGGTTTTTTGCTACGTGTGCCATCCAGGAGCATGGTATACACTCCACCTTGTCCACCCTATCCTATTGAAGAGGTGTTGTGGAGAAGAATAGAAGTAGAGGTTGTGTTGGACTGGGACTAGTGCTGGATTCAGAGAGGTCAAGGGTATGTGAGTTGTGGAGAAGAGTAACTGGTGCAGAAATCACACCTTCAGCCTGGTTCATCTTGGAGCGATCAGCATACTGAGACATATTGCTGACCGATTGTCCCTTTCACACTGTTAACATGATAAAGGCTTTCACAGTGAATCATAGCCTGGAACTTTCTGCTTCATATTCTAACTGTATTCTCTTTGTTGATAGGTTATGCTTACTTTCTGCGAGGAAGATATTATTGGAAGTTTGACCCTGTGCAGGTGAGGGTGCAGGAAGGATACCCACGGCTGATCGCCCATGACTTCTTTGGATGTGCCTCCTCCCCTCAGCCATACACATGACTCCAAAAGATGTTCAAGGCTGCTGGAGCCACTCATGGAGATTCTTCTGAACCCAATACTGCAATCTTCCTGGCTACCTTTCCCTCTGGGTCTTTCCCATTTTCGCACTTAATTTCTGGGATTTTCTTCTGGACAATGTTCCAGAGTTGGGTTGAATCTCAATTTATGGCAAGGTGGAGAAAGATTCGGCACAAGTTTGTTCCTGTAATCTTGGAATAACTGAGGGCCCCATTTCTTAGGATAGCTGCTCTTATTATACATAACTGTAGAATGTTCTGGAAAGCCTTAAGAGCACCCTTCAGAAGAAAGCTAATATTGAACAAATCACTCTTTTCTAGCTTGCCAGAACCGATTACATTGTCTGTATTAGTTGATACTCTCTAGGCCTGGGCATTATTTTGAGGAGGGAAATTCTTTGCCTTTTCATGTAAAGGTCTGTAATCAGATTTGGGAGGCTCAGCGTTGATAAACAATTCAACAATTATTCCCATAGGAGTCTATGAGCTGGGGCAACATGTGGCTTGGACACCCGCCTGCCTGGGCAATTATATTGGGAACCGTGGCTATGTTCACAGAATTGTCATAAACACGTTCACAATGAACAGGGATCCATCAGCATACACACCAGTGGCCCTCTAAGTTCACAGCCAGGTTGTCAGAAGAATAGAGATGTGATGAAACCCAGGTTTGTCTGCTCGTCAAGCTTGCCAGCATTGGCTGCTTCCTAAAACCACATTATGTTAAGTTAATTCATGTGCTTCAGTGGTTATGCGCAGCCTCATTATGGTGCTGACCTCAAAGATCACTAGGTTGCAGGTTCAATCTCTGGTGCCTGCTGAGGTTGGCAGCTGCAAGTGGCTTCAACTCACATTTTCACCATTAATGAACAGTGCCAGGTACTCCCACTTCACGGTGAGGGCAACATCAGGTGGGGGTTGAGGGGTAATCCTCACCCACTGCTTGATCCACTTCCCCCCCTACCCTCACCCTCTTTCCTTTGCCGCTGCATGATCCTATTCTCGCCCCCTGTCCTCACCTCCTGCCCTCACTCATGCACCTTCCTGGAAGGATCCCTGAACAGTAAACAGGGCTCAAACCCCTGGTTAATTATCCATTCCCTAACCTGAGCCATTCAACCCCACATTTCATTGCACAAATCACAGATCCTCACAGAAAATATATCTGGCAAAAGAGTTTAGGTTTAACCCTGATTCACTCCAGCTGATTCCTGATTTACATTTAAATATCTGGTGATGTTTTAAGGTGTGTCATCAGTAAACCGAATAGAACCCAGGCAGTAATTCGAGTAAAGATCAAGTTGGGATTGTAAATGACGTTATGGGCTGGATTTTCCCCATTGTGTTTCAGGACGCCAATGCGGGATCAAATGGGGCTCCTGAATCCCGCACAGGCCGGGAGCGAGAACAGCTCAGTAATCCTCTGGGAGGCAGTATCCTTAATGACCATCTCCAAGCTCACCGGTCAGGCAGGCTTTCAATACCAACAGCTCTGCAACTGGGAGAGGTGGGCACTGCTCACTGGGCATCGGGGAGCCATCCGGACATGACAGCCCCTAAATTCCCACCACTCCCACCCCCAAACATTCCATCACAGGTCTAGGAAAATTTAGCCCAATGTGTCTTCATTAGAAGGCGAGGATGCAAAGAGGGAGGAGGATGTGGGGCGTGGAATTCACTCGCTTTGAATGTTATCATTTGGTTAAAGCTGAATATTAACTGATTGCCTAGTATCAGGTTACAGACTATTTTGCCACATGTATTCGAAACAAAGGGAAGTGTTTCTCTCTGGGAGGTTTTATGGACTATAATAAAATATCAGACCTATCCTGATTGACCTCTGATGGGCTTGTGAACAGTGAGCCTCACATGCTTGGACTGTGCCGAGTCTCAGACCTGGGAATAACAACTTTCAAACCCTCCCAATATGTCTCTGGAACAACATTTGTTTTTGTATTTTTGACAATAAATCATGTTTTCTACACAATTCTATGTTCTCTTATTGGTATCAATCTTCCCCTCACTCATTGTGCTCGCATTTTGGAGGTGATACTGTGCTCTAGACTCTGTCAGTATAAGAGAGCTGATAACACCCAGTGGAGCAAATGGAGCAGGAATCTCAGTCGCAGAATCAATTATCTACAAGGCTTGCTGCTCCTCATCACCTAGTGTCCTAGGATGTACGGACTGGTTCCCAGATAACAGCAGTGGTCTTGGCTTGTGGGAAGTAGCTGCTTGGAGGGGATACTTGTTATCACTGGAAGAAACTCAATAAAACTCAGTCAGTGTGAGTGAAGGATGTCTCCATTCACAGTCAAAGGGTTCTGCTGCTACTATTGGATGGGTTTAAGAGGGGATCTCCAAACAGATTCCTGATATGACAATTTATTTTTAAACTTTATTACTGGGATATGGCTGGAGTACTGAGGGGATTACGGTGCCAGGTGGAATTTCAATCATGGCACGCCGATCCCAATGGCGGCACAAGAAGTAGGCCCCATTTCCTCTCTCCTGTTCTTTTCCATTTAAAGTGCTGCCGGTGTGGAGGGAGGGAGGTGCGGCACGCAGTTCCATGGCGTGAACGTTTTCATGCTGACAATGCAGGAGATACAGGTGGGCTTTGAAAAAGACTCCTGGACAAACAAGGAGACTCTGGATCACAACTTTCCTGATCAACTCTATCGCTATTAACATAAAACTTATTAGGAGAACAAAGGTGGTACAGGTATTTTTCAAATTTAAATTCCACTTGTTTAAATTTAAATTTCACAATACATTGGTTTCACTTTATTCATGTGTACATAATGGTTGGTTATTGAGACGAGCTTACTCAGAGAGGTACGTCTCATGGTTACCACACATTGATGGCTACAGGAAAGTTAGAGACATTTCTGTTATTGTGGAGGAAACAGGGGCTGGATTCTCCATCCCCCGGCCGTGTGTTTCTTGGCATTGCACCGTTCGCTGGCAATGGGATGCCCAGTTCCCACTGCTTGTCAATGATATTTCCCGGGGAAGCCACCCCATGATGCACTGCCGGCAGGAACAGAGAATCCCAACGGCCGGAGAATTCTGGCTACAATGTTTCCATTTGTTCCTCTTCATTTAATGTTTGTGTCAGCACCCGGTGGTGAACTTGCCATCAGTGGACATGGCTGAACTGCCGCCTCAGCTGACCCTTCCTTCTATGTATTGCAATGGGCATTGTCCAAGATCACTCTCAGTGTGGGTAATTGAAAGGTTGTTGGTGAACTCGGGTGTAGGCCATTAATGACTCTGCTCACCAGTACCCCGAGATGGACAGTCGTTTGGACATTGCTGACACTGCCCTTTAGGCCACTCATTTTTTACATTGACTGGCTGCTCCCTCACCCCTCACAATGAGAGTTTGGCTCAAGTTAGAATCAGAGCTTGATGGGAAATGGAATGAGAGTTTGGTCAAGTTAAAAATCAGAGCTTGATGGGAAATGGAATGTCAAGTTTGTATACGTGCATTGTGAAATGAATAGCTTCTGTGAGAAAGCGTTATCACGGCCTTGGCTGTCTGGAAAGCCTGTGAACCATCCGTGGGAGACTGTAAATGTTTGTGAGAACTACACTCCTCAGGACTGTCGATAAAGACTTGCTATACTATGAAACATGTGAACTGACTATTATTAATGATGGGAAGAAATAATTACATGAAGGAGGGTGTAATGAGCTAATTGTATGATTAATGATTGAAAGGCTTGAGGGGTTTTGTAAGAATATATAGTCAACTGTAACTTAGAAAAATTTGCTTTTCCACTTGCTGTAACTCTGAGTTACACTTATGCTGCAGCCCCGCGGTAAATAAAAGGTTGATTTAAGTTATCTGGTGTTCGACTGCTGATTACCTCTGGACTGCAAAAATTTAGTATTATCATTTGGTGGAGAATGCGGGCATCTCTTGTGCGTCGACAGAAGCAGACGGTGTAAGCAGCAGATCGTCTCCGGATGCATAGGGGAAAATAGGGCCCCCAATTGTGAGTATTTATTCACTTTGGTTTTTCCCCTTCACTGTCCCGGTCGCGAGCCTGTCCTACTGCCTGCTGCTGGAGATGTCCCTACGAGATTCAGGTCAGTCCAGCGAACCCCAGAAACTTAAAAAAGCTTGGGTTTGAGTCCCTGAGGTTAGATTCCTCTAAAAGCTACGGGTTTGAGTCCCTGAGGTTAGATTCCTCTAAAAGCTACGGGTTTGAGTGCCTGAGGATCAATTCCTCTAAAAGCTACGGGTTTGAGTGCCTGAGGATCAATTCCTCTAAAAGCTACGGGTTTGAGTGCCTGAGGATCAATTCCTCTAAAAACTACGGGTTTGAGTCCCTGAGGATCAATTCCTCTAAAAGCTACGGGTTTGAGTCCCTGAGGATCAATTCCTCTAAAGCTACGGGTTTGAGTCCCTGAGGATCAATTCCTCTAAAAGCTACGGGTTTGAGTGCCTGAGGATCAATTCCTCTAAAAGCTACGGGTTTGAGTGCCTGAGGATCAATTCCTCTAAAAGCTACGGGTTTGAGTCCCTGAGGATCAATTCCTCTAAAAGCTACGGGTTGGAGTCCCTAAGGCTAAAATTCCTCTAAAGAACCGGGTTGGAGTCCCTAAGGAATAGTTAAAGGAGGTAACGAGATATCAATGCCAACATGGTCCTTGTTATTACCTAAAACCTTCGCGATAAAAGGTTCCCATTAACTTTGTAAGGCGGGTGACATAGAATCTTTACGGTGTCACCTTCGAGCTGTTGATTGGCTTGTACGGAGCGCGATTACTCCGTGATTTAAATTATATTCTCCTGCAGATGCGGATAACTCTGCTTAACAACACATAAACAGGGCAAAAAGCGTGCAGACCCTGACATAAAACACCACACACGTAATTTCCTTAACCAATTGGAAAACAGGGCAGGATAACCCTGTAATAAATTCAAAATTGGATTAGTGATCTAGGATCGCTATTAAAATTGTAATCAGAGGACCATCTGGCATCAGATAAGGGGTATAATGGGTAATACGTTAGACACCACTTTTGAAAGTGGCAGTGCACTGTAAACGCTTTGTGAACAGTATCCGGAATACTCTAAGCAGCTGAGATTATTATGGGGGGTATTGCATAAAAATTTAGGAGAAGAAAAATGGCCACTGGGGGGAAAACTAATGCATTAAAATTTGGGTATAAAATTGACAGAGAAAGGAATAGTTAAAACAGCCAAGGTCTTAAAAAAAAAAAGGAATGCGCATATGGGAAAAGAACCAAGTCATTAGGCTATCTGCCTTGAATCTGTATATTAATCCATGTGAGTTTAAGCTTAAGTGGGATAAGGTGCTGTCAGGGACTGCGACGTTCCCAGATCTTATCTCCCAGAATTCTGACATAATAAACTGCTTTGTTATTGATACTCAGGCCTTCGTGTGAATATTTTCACCCGTAACATTTAGTGTAAGTCTGGAAGGATGTTGCTGAGCTGGACGCCGCTCGAGCCGGTGGACAAGGCGAGTAGTCAAACCTTTGACCGCCAAAAATTAGAGTCACTCGGCAAGGCGGACAGACGGTGAGGTAACATCTAACAAATTTGGTATCAAGGCCAAATGAGTAAAAGAGTCAGTTTAAAATTTCTTTTTTTTTGGTTTTTAAAGAGCAAAATACTCTGGTTAAAAAAAACAATGATCAAAGATGGGTGTGATTTCTGTGGAACAGAGAAAAATGGTGAGATACAAGAACTAAGGATAAGACAAATAAAGTTAGAAGCACAAATGACATAAATTAAACCTTCACACCATTTGGAAGACAGGCTAGTTTAAAGGAATTGAGCTCCTTTAAGCATAGCAATAAAGCGGATAAAGATAGCGGCAGTACAGATTGTTCAAACTAGCAAAAGACATCACAAAACTGCCAACAATTATGGCTAATGACTGTCCCGGAATGTCTCAAGGAGAAAAAAAAAAATCAAATTAAGTGAAATCCAAAAGATCAGAAAGGGGCTAGAACACTCAATTAGTTTTGTTCAGGAATATCTGAGGATGACTAATCCCCCTCCCAAAACGAAAAATGGGGAGGAAAGTCAATACAAGATTACGGTTAGAAACTTAACAATGGATACATGTCGAGAATAACTTCAGATCGTTTCAAGCCGTCCAGATAAATTCGGCAGTAATTCAATTAATTTGAAATAAAGAAAAATAAACATCCAGTAATGTCTCTTTCCAAAAACCGGTTAAATAACGAACATTAAAAATTGAAAGAAAGGATGGATAACGTCTGAGGTCACGTAACGGATGGAGATGGCATCATGCCAAGTTCTCCACCACTTTCGATTCTGTACAAAAATGTAACCATTTCAGCAAGCAGGTCATCTGCACAAAGAAATATACGTCTCTAAGAATAGCTAATGCCTCTAAAATTAATCAGTGGAAATTGACTTAAATGGAATAACACAGATAAAGTTTTCGAAGGAGAATGAAAAAGTTTGTTCAGTATTTTAATTGAGCTATTGTGAAAATTCTGTCTCTTTACTCTGATATTTGTGACCTGTGAGAATGTGTATGCTTGGTCTGTGAATGTTGATATCTCTCTGCTACGATTTATCTTCTGAGAAAGTAACCATGGGTTTATAATCTGGAATTCTAGAATAGGCTCCAGAAGGATTTTTACTTAACTGTAGAAGCCAGGTATTTCTACCATTGACGATTTTGCCGCCATTTTAGAGAAAGAGAGAGAGGGTTAGAGAGAGAGAGAGCCAGAGACAGAGAGAGGGACTGATAGAGACAGCGAAAGTTGAGAGAGCGAAAGAGAGCGAGTCAGGGAGAGACAGAGACGGAGAGGTAGTTAGATAAAGAGAAAGAGCGACAAGAGTTCCAGAGACAGACAGAGTTACGTAGAGATAGACAAAGAGAGAGAGAGAGGGAGTTTTAGGCATCTGTAGAGAGGGAGTTTTAGTCTGAACTATTCACTGTCTCCGTATTCATGTTTCATTTTCAGACTTTGCCTTCAGACTTTGACTTTTAAAAGTTTTGTTACAAGCTGTGATTATTTGAAAGCTTCAAATTGTCTATGCATTGCCTTTTCGAGATTATAGTTTGAGTACAGTTAACAATTTTTTCTTTTCAAAGGCTATCATTGGCATTTCCAGGGTAATTTTGATACACAAGGAATTTTAATCAGGCAAAATCACGTATGTAATAATAAGAAAATATTAGTTTTATGGTGTTCAGTGGAGGTTAGGATAGTTGAAATACATATGACAAATATGATCAAGCCGGTGTTTCATTAGTTCAGGGTTAAAACTTCCCTGACTCAAATAATCATCAGTAGGGTAAAACTAACCTGTGTCACAACACAGATGTTTTAATTATGAGATTGCAGAATTAAATATAAAGAACAGATGGGTAAATAAAATATGTCCATGATCATGTTCGTCTGGGAAAGAACCACGAAACAGCGCAAAACTGGTTCAGTCAGAGATTCAATAACATATTGTGTTTGATATTTTAAAATAATTGTTCAAAATTAGCTTGGAAATTAAAACTTCAGAAAATTAACTCTGATTAAAGCAACTCCATAGAGAGCACATATCATTCTGAGAGACTTGATAACGGGAATTTGGCAGCAATCCAACTTTTACTCCCAGTCCATTTGAGTGAAAAATATAAAAAAAAACGTTTAGAGATGCGAATGGCATCATTCCAATTTATCCACCCACTTTACACCCCTTTTTGTCTCTGCAAGAAAATTAACCCTTTCAACAAGCTTTTGTGTATAATCCAGAAGATGTCTTGACACTCCCAAGCTGGGTTTGCCTGTGAGCTCTGGCCTTTTTAATTCTGATAAAGTAATGAAAAGTCCACACAGCTGAAGATGCATTTTAATTGGAACTTACAAATCTTAAGTTTTGAATTTTCAGATTTTTTCAGGTTAATTAAGCCACTCTGTCCCATGCAGAATGGATCTTTGGTGTTAGAACATAGGACGTATAGTGCAGAACGTTACAAGTAACTATAGGTGCCACGATATTTGCAGAAGTTTCAGGAATTTGAGACAGTTGAGTTATTATAAACTGGCTAATTAACCAGGCAAATGCACGTCAAGGTCGGGTTGAAATGCAACATAACTAGGAAAATGGATATGAAGGGTTTGGAATATAAATATACTAACCCCTGCATAACACAAGCGTTCGGCCCATACAGGAAAAGTTTCATACGGACAACATCTAACACCTGGTGACGACCAGGACACTTTTCCTTTAAATTTTTAGGTTAAACATTTCGGAAAGGCTGGCATGACAGCAGCACCTGTGGAGATTTGTGATGATTCTTGAGATCTCAGAACCACTACGAGCACTTCAAGGCGCTTAAACATCATTGACTTCACGTACACAGGATGCATGTAGCTACATGAACTATGCGGCTTTATATAATTTTATTAATGGGATATGCATTCCATCAGTCAGAGACTGGAACAAGGATATAGCTTATTTTAATGCTTGACTACAGCTACATGCGGGGACAGATATCGGACGCGTAAACAACTTGTGTCTGCTTCTCGCGCGTTCCGGTATTGTTTATAATATTAATTAAATATGTACAGTGTTTTAAGTAAGGTTGTTATGAAGCAGGCTGCCAATGACACGGGTGCCATGAGATTTTGAGGGCATGATGACCTACACAGAGTTAGAAGAGGTATAATCAATAATGTAGTGACTTGATTTAAGACAGAAACTTCTATGGTAAATTTGCTAGACATGCAAAGGTTGAATGCGAAGGTAGAAGAACTTAGATATTAATGACACAAAATGGCTGAACAAGCCACATTCCCTGTAAACTGATGAGACCCAAGCATGGGTATGTACAGGCAGTATCCGCTAAAACAACAAGCTTTTCCCAACCTGGGCTCTCATTCAGTCACGGCCTTACTAGGCCAGCTCCAAACTCAGCATCTCACCATGGCTCAACAGAACAAGTATGAGATTTATCTCTTGAACAATCCAAAGCTCCAATTCCACCATTGCACCACTATTAATCCTGCAAATTTTCTCACCAATCCACCCCTTGAGCAATAACACCCTGGACACGATTGCATGTCACTTATAAAGGACGATTCATCTGTCAGGGAGGACCTATCGGATGCCCCTCTTAACGACCCAGACCTGACCATGTTCACAGATGGAAGTGCTTCCATCGGTGAAAGGGGGGAGCGATTCTCAGGATAAGCTATAGTAAATCAGGACGGGAAAACCTTGGAGGCAGCAGCCTTTGAAACCCCGTTCTCAGCCCAACAAGCCGAGTTATTTGCCCTAATTTGTAAATCCAGAAGGGATTTAAGGGTGACTATTTATACAGACTCTAGATATGCCTTTGGAGTCACGCATGACTTTGGCCAAGTATAAGGAAAAAAAATAGAGAATTTTTGACATCCGCAGGCAAACAAATTTCATACAAGGCATTCGTTTCTCACTTGCTACAGGCCCTGATGTTGCCCAAACAAATGGCGGTTATAAAATGCACTGCCCATACATCGGGTAAAACCCCCAACAGATGTAGGAAATAGACAGGCAGACAACCAAACCAAAGAAGCTTCCCAATGGAAGGAGATGGTGGTGCCAAAAAATTATGAGTCAGACTAAAAACATCACCAAGCCAGTCTCCCTCGGAAAAGCCAAAGCCAACTATTACCGACGTCGTTAAGTTGCAGGATGCTCCTAAAAGTATGAAAAAGTTGTGGGAAGAATTGGGGTGTCATTATGATCACGTAACTATGTTGTGGGTCACCCCGGAAGACAAACTTGTATGACCGACGCCTTGGCAGCCTGGGTCACCGAATGTGTTTACTTTGCAACTCATTGTGGTGCACGAGCTACGGGTGATATATTGCTGAAGACTTGGTGGCATCTTTCCAAGCTGCAGGAAATAGCACAAAACATTAGCAGTCGTTGCCTGGTATGTCAGCGATATAACCCTGGGAAAGCAATACCCTGTGAAATGGGTAAAACCCCGTTACCGGAAGGTCCCTTTGAGACACTCCAGATGGATTACATTGAGTTGGAAAGATGCCAATGTTATAAACATGTATTCGTTATTGTTGATGTATTTAGTAAATGGATAGAGGCTTACCCCACTGTAGATAACAAAGCTTCCACAGTAGTAAAAGTTTTGATGCGAGAAATTGTTCCTAGATTTGGGATTCCACATCCATTAAGCTCTGATAATGGACCTCATTTTGTGGGACAGATCAATAAGGAATTTTGTACTCAGCTGGGAATAAAACAACAATTACATTGCGCGTTACGACCCCAGGCAGCGAGAATGGTAGAAAGAGCTACCAGACATTAAAAACGAAACTGGCAAAACTACAGGCAGAGGCTAGAGACTGGAGCCACTTGGCTCAAATTATTGCCTATTGCCCTCTTCCAGATACGTGCAAACCCCGCCGGAAGACACGACTGAGTCCTGCCGAAATTCTATACGGCAGACCCTTTCACACCCCCTGGGATCAAGAAAACAATAACTACTGAAATGGCCAACAATGTGATAACATTAACTAAGGTGTTGAAAGGCCTCCATTCACGGGTGCGAGCTGCTTATGAGGAAATACCTCTCTTCTGTCACCATTAATCCGGGAGAGTATGTTCTGATTCGTAATTGGATTAGGAAAGGACTGGGAAAAAATGCCTGAACTAAGGCCTTGAAGTAAAATGAAAAGTAACCCTTTTTGTTTCCAAGCCCTAGGTTACAGTTCCACCCAGCCTGTAGGATGAAGTACCTACTTATCACCGTAGTCCTGCTGGGAATCTTGGAGACAAATGGGGAGGACAAGCAAAGAACCTGTGGAGGTAGAGGAAAACGAGTCCATCACCTGTGTCGGGACGACACTTTATGCTGCATCAACAACGACCATGAGGAAGGAGGATCCTGGAATGTGACCCCGGTGGACGGATGTTCGACCTACGTGTGACGACCGCACCAAACCCTGCTCCTTGATGGAAGAACTGAAGGAAGATTGCCCTGCCATCGGATTGGATGTAGATGGGACTATAGTTGCAAAAACAGGCATAGTACTGCCAGGACAAAAGTATAAGGGAGAGATGTGTTAGTGAAGAACAACCCTTCAAAGGACAAGGCATAACATTAACGAAAGGCAGAAAAGGGAATTACTTATAACACGTATCTGGGCGGATCATAGGGGTCTTACCTGGTGCATTGATTAATGATCCTGGGAGTGATAACACTTATAATAATCATGCTTCGCTTCCTAATGAAATGCTTGTGTAAAAGTGTCTGTGAAGCAGTAATTCCCCAACAGTTAATACAGCAACATGAAGTGAGCCTAATGGATGAGAAAGAAGATGCAGAGGGAAGGAGGAAAATGATAGAAGTGCAGATAGAATGGGAAAGACTGAGACAAGTGGCTATGGATTAGAAGTTATCATGAAATGATAAAAGGGGGGAATGAGAGTTTGGCTCAAGTTAGAATTAATTTAATGGGAAATGGAATGAGAGTTTGGTCAAGTTAAAAATCAGAGCTTGATGGGAAATGGAATGTCAAGTTTGTATAGGTGCATTGTGAAATGAATAGCTTCTGTGAGAACGCGTTATCACGGCCTTGGCTGTCTGAAAAGCCTGTGAACCATCCGTGGGAGACTGTAAATGTTTGTGAGAACTACACTCCTCAGGACTGTCGATAAAAACTTGCTATACTATGAAACATGTGAACTAACTATTATTAATGATGGGAAGAAATAATTACATGAAGGAGGGGCGTAATGAGCTAATTGTATGACTAATGATTGATTGTAACTTAGAAAAATTTGCTTATCCACTTGCTGTAACTCTGAGTTACAGCTGTGCTGCAGCCCCGCGGTAAATAAAAGGTTGATTTAAGTTATCTGGTGTTCGACTGCTGATTACCTCTGGACTGCAAAAATGTAGTATTATCAACCACATCCAGGATGCCAGACTCTTCCCACTTCACTCCTTTATCCCCACTCTACACCTGCTACCCTGCCCCTTACCCGCCCTGACCATTCATGCAAGCTGCCATTCGCCTGCTCCCCTCCCCTCTGACACAAGATGGTGTGAGGCCCAACACGCCACAAACATTGACTAATCCCTGCAAGTTAACTCACCATCGGAAGACCAACATTTTGACTCCCAGCCAATTCAGTCACCCTGCATTCCACATTTCTCAATCTTGCAGGCTCCATGAAACACCCCCCACACAGTCAGCACAGCAAGAAGCTGGCTGCTCACCCCATTGAGTCAATGCCCCAACTCTCTGTAGAACAATCCCGTCAGTCCTTTTTCCACACTCTATCATCATAGCTCTGAAAATGTATTTCCCGCAAGTACCTATTCTGTGGAAGTTTAACTCCAGATGGGGTTGGGCCCAACAGTGAACAAGTTGGGTTTGTACAAACAGCCCAGAAGGTCATTTTTCCTGCCGTCAGCCAGAAATTACTGTTTTGATTGAATGGGGTTATTTGATAAAGTACCAGAAAAGATCGATGACACAAAGCTGGGAGGGTGAGCTGTGAAGAGGATGCAGAGATACCTCAGTGTGATTTGGACAAGATGAGTGAGTGGACAAATGAATGGCAGATGTAGTATAATGTGGATAATTGTGAGGTTACCCATTTAGTAGCAAAAACTGGAAGGCAGACTATTATCTGAATGGCCGTAAATTAAGAGAGGGGAATGTATGGATGTTGGAGGTGGGCTTCACCTAGGGACCGTGGTTTAGCCAGTGCACACCGCTCCGGTGTCCACCCAACCCTCCACCCCACCCTACCATCCCCACCACCGCCATCCCATGGATTTGGTGCGACCATGTGATGGAATGACCAGCTCGCTTGCAGGGATCACCCAGCCAGGTGGACGGTGGAAAGTGCTACTGTGGGCAGGAGTCAGATGCTGTCAGACAATGAGGAGTACCGGAGCTCATCACAGAGCAGATTGTCATCATCCTCCACCCCATGGGCAGCACCGTAGCACAGTGGTTAGCACTGTTGCTTCACAGCTCCAGGGCCCAGGTTCGATTCCTGGCTTGGGTCACTGTCTGTGCGGAGTTTGCACGTTCTCCCCGTGTTTCTGTGGGTTTCCTCCGGGTGCTCCGGTTTGCACCCACAAGCCCCGAAAGACTTGTTTGTTAGGTAATTTGGACATTCTGAATTCTCCCTCTGTGTACCTGCACAGGAGCTGGACTGTGGCAACCGGGGCTTTTCACAGTAACTTCATTGCAGTGTTAATGTAAGCCTACCTGTGACAATAAAGATTATTATATTATGGGCCATACCCACTGTTGGTGCCAACTCTGGGCCCGCACCCAGTAGTGCAGCAGGTATGTATCACAGAGGGTGTTGCAGGCCGGGGAGGGGGGGGGGGGGGATGCGTTGTCCATGACCCTGGCTAGTCCTAGTCCCCCACTCCCCCAGTCAGTGTACTGGAGGTGATCAGAGCATCCCATGTGTGTTGGCCCTGGTACACAGGTTGTGCGGTGGCCTCATGTGCCTGCTCGGACTCCATGTCCTGCCAATCCGCCCCCTCCCCGACATTCTCCTCATCGGACGAGGACTGACATTCATCCTCCTCCTCCAGTACGTCGCTCCTCTGCTGCGCGATGTTATGGAGGACGCATCAGGCCACCACCACGGTGCGGGCGATCCTCCCAACGCAATACTAGGGGGTCCCACCAGAGCAGTCCAGGCACCTGAACCAAATCTTCAGGATGCCGAAGCACCACTTGATCATGACCCTGGTCGTGGCATGGGTATCACGGTAGCAGGTCTCCATGTCGGTCTACAGATAGGCGTCATCAGCCACGATGCAGCCCAGGAGCCAACCTGCTAGCCTCAAAGTGGCCAGGAACCATTGAGTGTGTCAGGATGAAGGCGTCGTGCACAGGCGTGCATGGTGCGCATCTGATGGTCACAAACCAGCTGCACGTTCATCGAGTGGAACCCCTTTCAGTTTGTGAAGACCGGCCTGTCATCTGCAGATGCTCGTAGGGCAACCCATCGATCACCCCCTGGACCTGGGGCATGTCAGTGATGGTGGCGAACCCCACTGTCCGGTAATCCTGGTGGGCTCGGTCCACATTGAAATGGATGTATTGTGCCGACTGGGCATGTAGGGCCTGCGTGATGGCGTGGATGCACCTGTGCACCAAGGTCTGTGAGATCCTCCTCCTTGGCCTGTTGGGCAGCCAGCTCTCCATCCTCAGCATCTGCCTCTTGTTTCATTAGGGCAGACTTCGCTGCTGCAGCTTCCTCCTCCTCCAGCAGCTCCAGCTCGTACAGCCGCAGGGCATCCCCCAGGGCTGTTGCAATCAGGAGGAAGGCCACCATTGCTGGTTGAATTCCAATATCTGTTGTGTGCAGGGGGTAAAAGACTGACATGTTAGCATGGGGCGTATGCCTGTGCCCAACCAGGTTCAACAGGCTACATGATGGCCCCGGTTGGCACTGCGGACTCTTCCCCCACATGTCCTTTCCCCCTCCCACACCCCTGGCCCTGTTAGTGCCCAGCACTGTGGAGGTCTCTGGCTCTAGCACCTATCCCTGCTGTCAGGGGTACCATTGACAGCAGGAACTGTGTACAGTTCTGGTCATCACACTATGAGAGGGAAGTAATTTCACTGGAGAGGGTGCGCAGGAGATTCACCAGGATGCTGCGTTTCAGTGGTCAAGAGAGACTGGATAGGCTGGTTTTATTTTCCTTGGAGCAGAGGAGGCTGAGGGGAGAGCTGATTGAGGTTGTCATAATATACATCTATGTATATAATGGAGTGCAGACAGGCAGTGATTGACACACAGGATGACCAGTAAGCACACAGAACACAGCAGCCAATCACCAGACAGGACACGACCACTATAAAGCCAGAGGGCACCAGTTTTCCCGTGCTCTCGGGACCAAGCCTCTGAGACAGTCAGAGCTCATGAGCTAGCCAGTGCAAACACAATGTGGTAGCTAGTAAGTCTGGTCAGACTAGTGTCAGGTCTCCATTCAAGTCAGCGTAGTGTCGGCCCACAGTTGATCATGTATTATAGTTTAGATGTTCAATAAAATCGTGTTGCATCTCATCAAGTGTTGGAGGTCTGTCTCTAGCTTCACTGCATCAAGTGCAGTTCACATCGACCCAGCCTGCCCAACACATCATGGTACCAGGTTTGGATGCTGAAAATTGACGGACCTACCTTGAGTGAATCAGCATTGACCAGCAAACAGCCATCCGGTGACATGGAAAACGTCCGCCCTCCTCCGCAGCTCCGCATCGCCGGCAACCTCGGTGCAAATTGGAAGATCTTCAAACAGAAGTTCCAACTCCATCTCGAAGCCACCGACCTCGAGGCCGCATCGGACGCCAGGAAGTTCGCACTATTCCTCTCCACAGCCGGGGACCACGCCATCCACATCTACAACTCCCTTACATTCGCTGAAGGCAAAGACAAGACGAAATTTAAAACAGTCCTGCTGAAGTTCGACAGCCACTGCGACATTGAGGTTAATGAGAGCTTTGAACGGTACGTTTTCCAGCAGAAGCTTCAGGGTAAGGATGAACCTTTTCAATCCTTTTTGACCCATCTCCGCATCCTCGCGCAGTCATGTAACTATGACTCCACAACTGATTCCATGATCGGGGATCAGATCGTTTTCGGGGCCCACTCCCATTCCCTTCACCAGCACAATTTGAGGATCGTGGGACTGCCGGAGGATAGCTAGGGAGCAGATGCCGGCGTGTATATTGTTCGAATGTTTGAGAAGCTGCTGGGAGATGGGGCATTGGGAAAGCCCTTGGAAGTGAACCAGGCACACAGGGCACTGATGAGGAAGCCACAGGGGAACGAGCGATGGTGGTGCCCCTGCACCGGTTCCTGGACAAGGATCGGATCCTGAGCTGGGCCAGGCAGACAAGGCGCTATACCCGGGAGGGCAGCGAGCTGCGTGTACACCAGGGCCTGGGTGCGGAGTTGGCTAAAAGAAGAGCAGGCTTCAATAAAGTGAAGGCGGCCTTCTTTAAGAAGGGGGTGAAGTTTGGCATGTTGTACCCGGCGCGTCTGTGGGTGACCAGGCTGATCACATGGAACGTGCAAGGGCTGAATCGTCCGGTCAAGAGGGCCTGTGTGTTTGCACATTTAAAAAGTCTAAAGGCGGACATGGCTCTGTTGCAAGAGACACACCTGAAGGTGGTAGATCAGACGAGGTTGAGGAAAGAGTGGATAGGGCAGGTATTTCATTCGGGATTAGATTCTAAAACGAGGGGGGTGGCAATTTTGATTAATAAACGGGTGGCGTTCGAAGTGGGGAGTATGGTGGCTGACTCTGGGGGGAGACATGTGATGGTGAGTGGGAAATTGCTGGTGGTGTTGGTGAATATTTATGCTCCGAACTGGGATGATGTGGAGTTTATGGAAGATCCCCGATCTGGATTTGCATCGGCTGATAATGAGGGAGGATTTTAATACAGTTTTAGACCCAAGGTTGGACTGGTCGAGTTCGAGGTCGGGGAGGGTGTCGGCAGTAGCAAAGGAGCTGAGGGGGTTTATGGAGCATATGAAGGGGGGGGGGGGGGATCCGTGGAGGTTTGGGAGGCTGAGGGCGAAGGAATTTTCATTTTTCTCACATGTGCACATGGTGTACTTCGAATTGACTTTTTTGTCTTAGATAGGACACTGTTGGCGGGAGTGGTCGATGTGGAGTACTCGGTGTGGGGGGAGGAGGGGTTGAAAAGGAGAGGCAAGAGGGGTTGGGTAAGGTGGGGGAAGGTTGGTGGGGAATTGGGATTGGGGAGTTGTTTATGTCAGCCATGTTGGCTGGGCTTTGTTGATTTGGTGTGTTGATGCTTATTTTGTTAAAATTTAAAATACAATGTCTTAACAAAATATTTTTCAAAAGAGTGGTCTGGAAGGGTCGTAGTACATTAGCAGCCTCGAGTGCGACAGCTGTTGCTTCACCTTGGCAAATGCCACTTCTCGTGCCACCCACCATGCTCAGTCCTGGTGTTTTTTAAGGCGAACATACAGCGGCTAAGATGGTTGGCAAGTTTGGGATGAATTTGCCGTAATAATTTGAAAGTTTGAGGAACAGATTCGGATGCATTCTCAGGTTTGTGCTGGGCAGCACGGTGGGTTAGCCCTGTTGCCTCACGGCGCTGAGGTCCCAGGTTCGATCTCGGCTCTGGGTCACTGTCCGTGTGGAGTTTGCACATTCTCCCTGTATTTGCGTGGGTTTCGCCCCCACAACCCAAAAGATGTGCAGAGTAGGTGAATTGGCCACGCTAAATTGCTCCTTAATTGGAAAAAATGAATTGGGTACTCTAAATTTAAGAAAAAAGATTTGGGAGCCTTGGGTGCAAGTGTGATGTCAAGAAATAGCTGATGGCATTGGATACTGTAAAGACTATGGGCCCTGACAATATTCCGGCAATAGTACTGAAGACCTGTGCTCCAGAACTTGCCGCACCCCTAGCTAAGCTGTTCCAGTACAGCTACAACACTGGTATCTACCCGGCAATGTGGGAAATTGCCCAGGTGTGTGC
Organism: Scyliorhinus canicula; assembly: GCF_902713615.1. NCBI lineage: Eukaryota > Metazoa > Chordata > Chondrichthyes > Carcharhiniformes > Scyliorhinidae > Scyliorhinus > Scyliorhinus canicula. The sequence goes on along the minus strand of NC_052146.1, from coordinate 82,095,640 downwards.
TATACACAAGAAACAGGACAAATCCTACCCAGCCAATTACCACCCTATCAGTCTACTCTCCATCATCAGCAAAGTGATGGAAGGAGTCACCAACAGTGCTATCAGGCGGCACTTACTCAGCAATAACCTGCTCACAGACACTCAGTTTGGGTTCCGCCAGGGTCACTCAGCTCTTGACTTCATTACAGCCTTGGTTCAAAATGGACAAAGGAGCTGAATGTCAGAGGTGAGGTGACTGCCCTTGACATCAAGGCAGCATTTGACCGAGTATGGCATCATGTCTCAGAGAATCAGGGGTAAACTCTCAGTTGGTTGGAGCCATACCTGACACAAAGGGAGATGGTGGTGGTGGTTGGTGATCAATCATTTCTGCTCCAGGAGATCACTTCAGGAGGTCCTCAGGGTAGTGTCTTCGACCCAATCAGCTTCAGCTGCTTCATCAATGATCTCACTTTCACTATATGGTCAGAATTGGGGATGTTTCCAGATGAAAACCCCAAGGTGTTCTACATTATGGTAAATTCTCCCTTATTGTCCAGGGATGTGTAGCCATGATGTGGAGATGCCGGCGTTGGACTGGGGTGAGCACAGTAAGTAGTCTTACAACACCAGGTTAAAGTCCAACATGTTTGTTTCAAACACTAGCTTTCGGAGCACTGCTCCGAATTAGGGTTGCCTGACCTGAGGAAGGAGCAGTGCTCCGAAGGCTAGTGTTTGAAACAAACATGTTGGACTTCAACCTGGTGTTGTAAGACTTCTTACAGGGATGTGTAGATTAGGTTAAGGGGTTATTAGGATAGGGTGGGGATGTGGACTTCTATGATTCCATAATCAGGAACCCTGGGAATATGATCTCTTTCGCATGAAAAACACACTTACCGCTTTTAGGCGGATGCCTGCCTCAGAGAACCAGTGGAGGACTTCCTATAAGTTGTCCAGGTGCCCGTTTTCAGTGGCTCTCATAATCAGGACATTATCAAAATAAATCCCAACCCTTGGAAGCTCTTGGAGGATGCGTTCCATGACCCTCTGAAAAATCGCACAGTTAGAAGGCACACCGAATAGAAGTCTTGTATATTCGTAAAGACCCCTGTGAGTATTGATGGTCACAAATATTCTGGATGCCACATTTAGCTCCAACTGGAGATGTGCGTGGTTCATGCCTAGCTTTGAGAAGCAGTGCCCCCCCCCCCCAGCCAACTTCGCATAGGGATCCTCCATACACAGCATCAGGTACCCGTCCAGCCATGAGGTCTTGTTCACTGACTTGTAATCACCACACAGGCCAATGGTTTTATCAGGCTTTAGCACCGGGACTACAGGTGCTGCCCACTCCACGAACGGCAAAGGACGAATGATTCCCAAGATTTCCTGTCAGTTGAGCTTGTTGTCCACCTTCGTCAACAGTGCCTAGGGAACTGGGCAGGCCCTAAAATACCTTGGTTGAGTCTCTGGGTCAACGTAGAATTTGTCCATGGCTTATTTTTCCCAGGGTATCCTGGAAAATGTCCACATATTTCCTTGAACCGCATACAATTCCCAAGAGCCCATCTTGAAAATCTGCTGCCAGTCCAGGTGGAGCCTCTGCAGCCAGTCGCAGCCCACCAGACTGCGACCCGGCCCTCAAACAACTATCAATGGTAACTGGATCGACAACCACCTGTAGGCAACTGGAATCATTGTCGTACCGGCGATGGCCAAGGGTTCTCCAGTGCACATTGCCAGACATGCCTCAGTGTCCCTCAGGTCCAGATGCTGATTTCTATCTGGAATTTCTCCTATGTTTGTCATCCTATTACCAAGACAGCAGCCCCAGTGTCAATTTCCATTTCAAGTGGGTGACGTTAACCAGGGCGGTGACTTTGATGACCGCATCATTCTTGGTGCGATGATACAGTTTACCTGCATGCACTTGTCCTCGTCGGACTGCACCAGGTGTAAAGCCCTGGCTCTGGTTGGGTGTGTCCCCCGACCTTGGCGGCGCACTTGTTAGTGGTTCTGGTGTTCTTGGTCCCCATGGTTCCTCCAATCACAGGTGCAACATCACTGTGAGTCCTCCTCCTGGGGTTCAGGGGAGACGACTCACTGGGCTGTAGAGGCCCTTGACCAACGGGCCATCGGACCTAGCCCTGATGTTGCTTGGGCAGTCGCTGGGTCACTGAAGCTCTACTCCTAGAGGGTGTTGTCTGTCTGAATGGGGGGCACCCAATGCTGTTTGCCTCCATCTCTAGCGAGCCCTGGAGCTCCTGGACTCCCTTTTCTGTGTTTTCACACGAGAGAGACATCAGGTCCAGTGATGGCTTGGCCAGCAACTTATGTTGGGTCGCCAGATTGTTGATTCAGCACATAAAGCGATCCCTCAACATCTCCAGCAGGGATGGCCCATAATCGCATTGCTCGACCAGCTTGTGTAGGTGCACCAAACATTCTGAGACCAACTGCACGGCGCTCGCCTGGTCTTCTAGAATCTCTACCAATCACCAGTGGTTTGGGGTCCTAGTGGTCCATCATGAGTGCCACCAGCTTGTCAAAGGTTTTGGAATCTGGGGCTGCATGGTAGGCCAGGCTTTTGATGGCATTAAAAGTAGAGGCCCTCCAGGCAGTCAGGAGTATCACCTTCTGGTCATCATCGCTATAATGGCGTTTGCACTAAAAAAGTAACACATTCGCTCAGCATACTGTCTTCTACGCTCGTGTCAAAAGCATCCCGAAGAGTACCATTTTATAATCTGTTCTGACTTTGCTCCTTTGTAGTGAGATTCAGCCGTGGTCCGGACGTCCAGAATCACCTCCTGTAGTTCCTTTCCTCCTTGTCGCCACTATTACAATTACATGAGTCCCGAGAAGGATTCAAATAAAAGGTTTATTCAACAAGCCGAAGCAAAGCCTCAAATCGGAAGGGACTACAACTGGCCCCAACTGGGACCATCCAAAGATGCCTGTTCGCTTCCTGGCAGGCTTTTATCGGTGGGTTTTCACGAGTCCCACTGTTAGACCTCCACCCCTCAGCGGGGGAACTCATATTCCACAAGCCCCATGGGCAGATCAATCGTGGGTCTCATGGGGGTTATTACAGTAGGCTGCAGAATCAAGCCTGCCTTCCTGATCACTGCCTGAGAGGTGGTGACAGAGGCAGTCAGCACTGCCAGCCTCATTAGGAGGAGGCAGCTGGTAATCTAGAGGGGTGGAGGTCACTAGTGAAGCTCTGCCCTGAGAGGGGTAGAGAACCAGGGAGGGTTCCAAAGGCCACAGGTGTCCTCTGGTTGGGCTGAGCTCTGCTGATCCTCTGTTTCCTCTGCAGTGGGGCAGCACTTCTGAGGAGTGCCAACACCTGGTGGATCCCTGATTGAGCTTGGCGACACAAATTCCCAAGATGAAACAGCTAGGTATGAGAGTGTCTAGAGGGGTGGCCTGGGTAGGCTCCCAGAGGACCATAGGCCTTCTGAGTAATCAAAGGACACAGGCAGCACTCAGCAGAGTGAACAACCAGGGGCCTGTAAGTAGCTCCAAAGGGGTGCGTTTGAAAGACAGACTGCAGCAATGGTCGTCTGAACCAGGTCTCCCCGACCCCGAGGGGGACACCCCAAGTCCACGGACCTGGCACCAAGTCACACTCCGCTACTGCCCGGACCGGGCACCAACCCTCCAGCAAACCCGACAATTTGGGGGTTTTTCAGTGTTTCTTAGCTTCCCCCTCTCCCTCTGCAGCCTTGGCACCCAGACCCCCGCCTATCAATACTTGCACTAATTCGCGCCCGGGAGAGAGGGTGGAACTCAAAGTGTCCAAGCCGCTAAAGATACTGAACTCCGCCATGCGGGCCGCAAACATCGATATCGCCGCCAGAGATGGCCTGGAGCATGGTGATAGAATCGGCTCCCTGCACAAATCTCGATTTTTCAATTTTGTGCGATTCTCCTCCGCCTGATCGCGATTTGCGTTTCCAGCATCGCAAAACAGAAAATTCAGCGGCACGGTGCTTTGCACTGCTTCCTTACAGCGCAAGGGACCCATGTTCGATCCTGACCTTGGGTGACTGTCTGCGGAGTCTGCATGTTTTCCCCGTGTCTGTGTGGGTTTCCTCCGGGTGCTCCGGTTTCCTCCCACAGTCCAAAGACGTGCAGGTTAGGTGGATTGGCCATGATAAATTTCCCTTAGTATCCAAAAGGTTAGGTGGGGTTACTGGGCTGCGGGGATAGGGTGAGGGAGCGGGCCCGGGTGGAATGCTCTTTCAGAGGGTCGGTGCAGGCTCAATGGGCCGAATGGCCTCCTTCTGCACTGCGGTGATTCTATTCCATGATTCTATTTACTATGTTTCAGGACAAATACTAGTTTCCACTCTTCCCTTCTGGATTCTTTCCCTGTCCAGAAGTCAATCTCCAACTATGTTGTCCAACACAATTAACAAAGAAATCAAATTAACTGAGGGATAAATTAAAGGGACAGTCCCAAATGGAAACTATCTTAAACAAAAAATGAATTGCAAATTAAACTTAAGACATTACATAAAAATATGATTAACAAGCTCAATAAGGCGCCCCAACCCCTGTGGTGTCCAATGGGCATTGATGGCCCCAGGGATGCCCGTGGAAAAAGACCACTACAAGCTTCAATGAGCATCACCTGTTGTCAATTCACCGTGAAGCAACATTTGGTTTACTCTTTAAAAAAAGAGACTTGTATTTCTGGACTACTCCAATCAGAATGTCTGTTCAAGATCCTTTCCAATGTACATGATCTCCTGAAAGTGTTCTCAGACTCAAGCTACGTTTTCTTTCTCTCCACTCTGGTGCTCCCCACTACCACTTCATGGCAACACCTCTTGTTCGTCATCTTGGACATTTGGCCAATTTTTATGTTTGCCTGTAGGCTTCCCCACACAGCCCACTAGCATGACCTCCCTCCAGTTGTCTGATCCTTCTGGCTGATACACCACCCAGGAACCTCCTTTAGGTCACCAATCCCTGCAGGAAATTACTTTTTTCATGATCAGTGCACATATTGATATCTATTTCTTGAGCTCTCAAATCCTGCTCCTCTGGCTCCAAATTGTAGAACCCATGGGCATGCAACATGCAGGACACCTCACTATCATCATCTTCACCCATGTTCTTTGAGTTTGAAAGTTCGTAACTCATCCCTATTACTCATGAAGAATGTGTATTTATAGTCTAATTCCTATGTTGTATTATTAGAGTTCTCCTGTCACATCCAATAATTCTCCTGCACCTCTCCATTCCCGTACCAGCCTCCCCGGACAGGCGCCGAAATGTGGCGACTAGGGGCTTTTCACAGTAGCTTCATTGAAGCCTACTCGTGACAATAAGCGATTTTCATTTTTAATTCTCTCCTTGTTGTGATGACAGACGATGGCTTTAGTGACTGAAAGCCAATGTCCAGTGTCGTACCACAGGGATCCGTGCTGGGCCCCCTAATTGTTTGTCATTTATAAAATTACATAGATGACTATATGGGAGGTAGGATCAGCAAGTTTGTGGATTACACAAATTAAGCCTATTTTCATGAGAATTTAGAAGGTTATGGGGTGATCTGATCGAAGTATTTGAGATATTAACAGAGAAATTCAGGGTAAATAAAGATAAACTATTTCCACTGGTTGGAGATTCTAAAACTAGGGGGCATAGTCTAAATATTAACAGATTGTTCAGGAGAGATGTTGGAAACCACTTCTTCACTCAAAGGGTGGTAGGGGTTGGAACTCTCTCCCACAAATAGCAGTTGAAGCTAGATTAGTTGTTAATTTTAAATCTGAGATAGGTAGATTTTTGATAAGCAACGATATTAAGGGATATGAGGTAAAGTCAGGTATATGGAGTTAGGCCACAGATCAGCCGAGGGCCGGTTTAGCTCAGTTGGCTGGGCAGTTGGCTGGTGATGCAGAGCGAGGTCAGCATTGCAGGTTCAATCCCTGTCCCAGCGGAGGTTATTCATGGAGGCTTGCCACAGTCTGGTGAGCCTCAGGTTAGATCACCACCAATCAGCTCTCCCCTTCAAAGGGGAAGCAGCCTGTGGTCATAGCACAAAGAACAAAGAAAAGTACAGCACAGAAACAGGCCCTTCGGCCCTCCAAGCCTGCGCCGACCATGTTGCCCATCCAAACTAAAATCTTCTACACTTCCGGGGTCCGTATCCCTCTATTCTCATCCTATTCATGTATTTGTCAAGATGCCCCTTAAACGTCGCTATCGTCCCTGCTTCCACTACCTCCTCCAGCAGCGAGTTCCAGGTACCCACTACCCTCTGTGTAAAAAAACTTGCCTCGTACATCTACTCTAAACCTTGCCCCTCGCACTTTAAATCTATTCACCCTCGCAATTGACCCCTCTATGCTGGGAAAAAGTCTCTAACTATCCACTCTATCTATGCCCCTCTTAATTTTGTAGACCTCTATCAGGTCACCCCTCAACCTCCGTCGTTCCAGTGAGAACAAACCAAGTTTATTCAACCTCTCATCATAGCTAATACCCTCCATACCAGGCAACATCCTGGTAAATCTCTTCTGCACCCTCTCTAAAGCCTCCACATCCTTCTGGGAGTGTGGCGACCAGATTTGAACACTATACTCCAAGCGTGACCAAACTAAGGTTCTATGCAGCTGCAACATGACTTGCCAATTTTTATACTGCCATCCAATGAAGGCAAGCATGCCGTATGCCTTCTTGACTACCTTCTCCACCTGTGTTGCCCCTTGTTCACGATTCTCTTAAGGTTAACGTGCAGGTTCAGTCGGCAGTTAAGAAGGCAAATGCAATGTTAGCATTCAAGTCAAGAGGGGTAGAATACAAGACCAGGGATGTACTTCTGAGGCTGTATAAGGCTCTGGTCAGACCCCATTTGGAGTATTGTGAGCAGTTTTGGGCCCCCTATCTAAGGAAGGATATGCTGGCCTTGGAAAGGGCCCATCGAGCCTGGGACAATGGTGATTTTACTCACTTTATTAGCAAGGATAGAGGATTAGTTAACTAACAGGGAACTGAGTCAGGGATTCAATTCCTCCTTGGATGTATGTCTTTGTGGGTTTCTTCCGGGTGCTCTGGTTACCTCCCACATTCCAAAGATGTGCAGGTTAAGTGCCATGATAAATTGTCACTTAGCGCCCAAAGGTTAATTGGGTATGCAGTGTTATGAGGATAGGATGGAGAAGTGGGCCTGGGTAGGGTGCTCTTTCGGAGAGTCAGTTGTTATGGGCCAGGGTTTAAAGAACCCCAAAGTGTATCATGGAGTTCACCTAACCCACAACTTCTAATAGACTGTGGTATGGGGAGCACATGGCCCACTCTACAGGTGTGGTACAGCAGAAATCAAAAAGTATTTTATACAGCAAAACAATGTTTATTCTATGAACTCAAGTTAATCTTTTTAAAACATACAGTGAACATCTTAGCAACCATCAATTCAAATACAACGCCCAAAGAATACAACACTAAGTAATCCTTAAGCTTTCCTTTTAACATCCATAAGACATTAAAAAACCTTTTAACAGAAGCACATCAGGTTTAAATTCACCACTGAGAACAGTTATCACTCTGAATTCACCAAATGATCAAGAGATAGTCTTTACATGGCAGAGAGAACAACATTACACCTTCTTTGGTTGGCTGCAGCTCCGACACTAAAACAAAACCAAAAAAGCACAGACACACCCAAGCTTTTCTCAAAGTGAAACTAAAAAGCAGAGCCAGAGCTCAGCTCGACCCACACTCTGACATCATTGAAATAATTTGAGCAGACAAACATTTCTTAAAGTGACACTCTCATGACACCTCACCCCAAGAAAAAAATAATAAACCCATCAACTTCAAGATGGTTTAATTTTTCATTTTTCCAATTTCCTTTAAGAAATGCAAACAGTAAATATACTTTTCCGTTTCAAAAAACAACACACACAAACAGGTATAATAATATAGTCCATTTGTTTGTTCTTCTTCTTCCAACTGGAATACTTCTCGATTGACAGTCTTCGAACAAGAAGGTCTCTGCACAATCCATCCATTTCTCTACGCCTCGGCATTTCTCTTTAAAGTCAGATATTTCAGTTCAATCTGATCACAGACTCCCTTATAATTCTCCAACACAGGAGCATTGGTTATTACAACTTTCAGGGCGTCAAATGCCTGTTGATACTCCGCTGTCCACCAAAATTTTCGACGTTTCTTCAGCAGGTCCATCAATTGGAGCAACCACGCGACAAAGATTTTGCACAAATGTTTGATCAAATCCACTCATGCCAAGAAATCGCATTACTTTCCTTCGTCTCGAGGCTATTGGAAACTCTTCAATAACTTTTGTTTTCACATTCCGTGTGACCATTCGATCCTGTCCGATTGTATGGCCAAGGAAAGTGACATGGGCTTTTCCAAATTCACTTTTGGCTATGTTTGTCACCAAACCCGCCTCCTGAAGTTGATCAAATAACCGCATCAAATGTTTTAAGTGTTCTTTCCATGTCTGGCTGAAAATTACCAGATCGTCAATGTATACCGCACAATTGGGTAATCCTGAAACAACTTTGTTAGTTAACCGTTGAAATGTGGCTGTGGCGTTTTTCATGCCAAATGGCATAACTTTGAATTGATATATACCATCTAGAGTCACAAAAGCTGGAATCTCCTTCGCCCTTTTGGATAAAGGTATCTGCCAGTAACCTTTAAGTAAATCCAGTTTGGAAATAAAAACTGATTGTCCCAGCTTCTCAATACAATTCTCCAAACATGGGATAGGATAAAAGTCAGTTCTTGTAACTGCATTAACCTTTCTATAGTCTACACACAACTGTTGGGTACCATCTGGTTTAGGTACCATCACTACGGGTGAGCTCCATTGGTTGCAACTCACTTAAATTATGCCATTTTTAAGCATACTCTCAATCTCTTTGTTAACCTGTGCCAATTTTAAAGGGTTAAGTCGATATGGATGTTGTTTGATTGGAACAGCATTTCCCACATCTACACCATTTTAGTACTGCCCAATTTATCTCCACAAAACTTGCCCATGTGGTATCAATAACTCTTTCACGCCAGTCCGTTTTCCCTCTGGAAGGTAACTCAACAATTTATTCCAATTTTTAACAACATCCTTGTTTTCCAATTTAATTTGAGGTATGGCAAATTGAAAGTCATCGGGATTTGGTTTGTCACTTTGAGTTAGAATCATTAAAATCTCCTCCTTTTTCTCTCCTTCCCTTTAAAATTACCTTTTAAGCATATTCACATGACACACTCGGTGAGTTTTCCTCCTATCTGGCGATCTTACCACATAGTTAGCACACAGCTAAATCGCTGGCTTTGAAAGCAGACCAAGGCAGGCCAGCAGCACGGTTCAATTCCCGTACCGGCCTCCCCAAACAGGCGCCGGAATGTGGCGACTAGGGGCTTTTCACAGTAACTTCATTGAAGCCTACTTGTGACAATAAGCGATTTTCATTTCATTTCCATTTCATTTCATAATTCACCTCACTTAATTTCCTTTCACAATTTCCTGGTAACAATACTAAAACTTTATCTCCACTAGCAAAACTACAAACTTTGGATTTCTTGTCTGCTACCCGTTTCATCACATTTTGTGCAACTTTTAAATGCTGTCTAGCCAATTCAACTGCTCTATTTAATCATTCCCTAAAATTTGACACGTAATCCAATAATGTAATTTCCGATTTCTCACTCAACAGTTTTTCCTTAATCAATTTAAGTGGTCCTCTTATCTCATGAACAAAAATTAGTTCAACAGGACTGAATTTGGTTGACTCATTAGGTGCATCCCTAATTGCAAACAGTACAAATGGAATTCCTTTATCCCAATCCTCTGGATAATCTTGACAATAATCCCTCAACATTGTCTTTAATGTCTGATGCCACCTTTCTAACGCTGCCTGCGATTCTGGATGGTGCGCAGTTGATTTAAATTGTTTAATTCCTAAGCTATCCATAACTTCTTTGAATGACCTTGAAGTAACATTTGATCCTTGATCCGATTGTATTTCTGTGGGTAGTCCATATCTAGTAAAAAATTTAAGTAACTCCTCCACCATCTTTTTAGCTGTAATATTATGTACTGGAATGGCCTCTGGAAACCTAGTAGACACATCCACCATAGTCAAAAGATATTGATTCCTGCTTTTCGTTTTAGGAAGCGGTCCTATGCAATCAATTAAGACCCTTGTAAAAGGTTCCTCAAATGCTGGAATGGGTATTAAGGGCGCTGGTTTTATCACTGCTTGAGGTTTCTCTATCACTTGACATGTGTGACATGATTGACAAAATTTAACTACATCTTTATGTAGTCCAGGCCAATAAAAATGTTTTTGTATTTTAGCTTGAGTTTTCCTTATTCCCAAATGACCTCCCACTGGTACCTCACGTGCAACTCTCAACACCTCCTTTCTAGACCCTACTGGCAATACTACGTGATGAACTTCTGCTCAGTTTTCACCCGCCTGCATATGTAAAGGTCTTCATTTTCTCATTAAGACATCACTTTTACGGTAAAAACCCGGTAAATGCACTCAGATTCCTCTTCTGTATATGCTTTCTGTTATTAATTATTTCTACATCTTTCTGTTGTAACTCCGTCAATTTTCCTGAACTAAAAATATCCACCTCATCCTCCACCTGTTCTTGTTCTTTTTCAACCATCTGATCAAAAACCGTTTCTGATAATTGCGCTTCAACTTCATCTTCACGCTTTGATTTCTCCTCTTGTCTTAAACTGTGACTTTGCGACCTTGTTACAACACAATCTGGAAAAATCCCAGGATACTCATCCTTCAACACTTCAGTTGTCTGATTTTCAACTGGCTTATCAACCACAGTAGGCATCACTCCCACCTGCGATCCAGCTATATCATTACCCAAGATAAACTGTATTCCTGGACAAGATAGTATCTCTATTGCTTCTGCTACCACTTCACCACTCTTCACTGGACTTTCCAACCTTACCTTATATAATGGAACACTACTCTTCTCACCCTGAATTCCACATATTACCACCTTTTCTGACAATATTCTTCCCAAACTACATAACTCCTCATTTCTTACCATTAAAGATTGACTAGCTCCCGTATCTCTTTAAATTGTGACTTCTTTACCTACTCCTCCTGATACACATCAGTAAACTTTACCCACACAAGTAAATTCTTTAAAGACATCTGGCACCTTCTTATCAATCACCTCTTGATCAGGCTGCACAATCTTCTGCACCTCCTTCGCTTCACTTAGGCTTTCCTTTATCACTTTAACAAACTCCATTGTCTTATCCTTCCAGTGCTTTTCTTCAACCACCAACACTGTGACTTTACATGGCCTAGTTTATTACAGTGAAAACGTTTGAAATTTTTCATTTCTTTTCCACCCTCCTGGATTTCTTTTTAATCTGAGATACACTCTCCTTATTATCTCCCATCAGATCACCTTTGCCTTTACCACTTGAGTACAGTAGTCCCCCGTTATAACGCGGGTGTTGGGGTCCAAGACAGCCACCCACGTTGCATCCGAGCCGCCGATATCCACGATGGGGGTTTTAAATTTATTTTTAAATCTATGCATGCGCTTCCCATTGTGAGTCTACGGGGGGCGGGGGGAGAGGTCAGACTCACGTAGACTCACAATGGGAAGCGCATGCATAGATTTTTAAATAAATTTAAAACCCCCATCGTGGATCTAATTAAAACAAGCTCTCTGATTGCCACAGAATGAGGCTGGGAGTTATTCCAGAGGGAAACCCACAGAAACTTACCAGGAACTCTGGTGGGTTTCACCAAACTGGAGGAAAGGATTGCCTTTCAAAAATATGTTCTGACCGCCACCGGTTTAAAGAACCTGTCTGCTGTGCAGGGTTGAGGCAGCTGTAGCTCTGCACTATCCACTTCCGGACGCTGTGTGAGCTGCTCCTCTCTCACTGAATCTCCCTCCAATCAGACGGCAGTGTCAACTTCAGCGGCCGGCTCACTTTGATCCCGAGAGGGAAGCTGACAGTTGGGGTCCATAAGCCCCCCCCCGCCGTATATCGCGAACCGCGGTATTGCGGAGCGCGGTATAACGGGGGACTACTGTATTTCTCATGTCCCCAGTTTCTATCCCTCACAGGCTGAAACTGATGTCGGAAACCAAGCTTTGATTTATGAACTAATTAATAATCATCTGCCATTTCTGCTGTAAATCTCGCAGTTTTAACCCTCTGCTCTTCCACATGAGTGCCCACTACATCAGGAATTGAATTTTTAAACTCCTCCAAAAGTATAATTTCTCTGAGAGCTTCATACGTTTGGCCTATTTTCAAAGCCCTTATCCACCTATCAAAATTACTCTAGAACATAGAACATGAACATAGAACAGTACAGCACAGAACAGGCCCTTCGGCCCTCGATGTTGTGCCGAGCAATGATCACCCTACTTAAACCCACGTAACCCGTATACCCGTAACCCAACAATCCCCCCATTAACCTTACACTACGGGCAATTTAGCATGGCCAATCCACCTAACCCGCACATCTTTGGACTGTGGGAGGAAACCGGAGCACCCGGAGGAAACCCACGCACACACGGGGAGGACGTGCAGACTCCACACAGACAGTGACCCAGCCGGGAATCGAACCTGGGACCCTGGAGCTGTGAAGCATTGATGCTAACCACCATGCTACCGTGAGGCCCATACTCTGTTTGATTCTTTCAAACTCCATGTATGTTTGACCAAATTCTTACCTTAAATTTCAAAACATTTGTCTGTAGGCTTCAGGCACTAGTTCATATGCACCCAAGATGGATTTTTTCACCTCCTCATACGTCCCAGATACCTCCTCTGATAGTGATGCAAACACTTCACTAGCCCTACCCACCAGCTTTCTTTGAATCAGTAATACCCACATGTCCTGTGGCCATTTCATTTGTTTTCCCACCTTCTCAAATGAAATTAAAAAGGCTTCTACCTCCTTCTCGTCAAACCTTGGCAGTGCTTGAACATATTTAAATAGATCCTCACCAAGCCTTCGACTTTGAAGTTCTTTCTCTTTACCGTCATCAGTATCCTCAAACTACATTTCCCAATAAATCGCCAAATTTAACTGACTGTCATGTTTCATGGCCATTTTCCAAAGTTCAAACTGTCTCTCTTTTTCCTTTCTCTCTTTTACTTTTTCCTCTCTATCTCTATCTCTTTCGTATTCAATCTGCTTTCATTCTTTCTCATGTTCCATTTGTTTAATTTGTAACTGAATTTTTGCCATTTCCAATGAGTCAAACGGTATCTCAGGCAACTTTAAATACTTAGCCACCGCCATAATTACCTCAACTTTTCGCATTGTAACAGGTAATGTTAACTGCAATGTTTTTTTCCAAATCTAACAGTCTGCTTTTAGTCTCTGTCCGTAAGGTACTGCGTGTGACTATCTCCACCCCAAAAAATTCAGAGCCTCTGAAAGAGCCATTGTCCACAACACACTCCCTACTTAAACTGAAATTCCACACCTGAAAAGCAACCACAATATTCTCACCCCTCACTGTCTTTAATTTCACTTAGCCAATCCAATAGATAGACTTTTATCCCGGACAAACTTGTCACGGGTAAGGGTTTAGAGAACCCCAAAGTGTATCATGGACTTCACCTGACCCACGACTTTTAATAGATTGTGGTGTAGGGAGCACACGGCCCACTCTACAGGTGTGGTACAGCAGAAATCGAAAAGTATTTTTTACAGCAATACAATGTTTATTCTATGAACTCAAGTTAATCTTTTTATAACGTACAGTGAACATCTTAGCAACCATCAATTCAAATACATCGCCCAAAGAATACAACACTAAGTAATCCTTAAGCTTTCCATTTAACATCCATAAGATATTTTTAAAAACTTTTAACAGAAGCACATCAGGTTTAACTTCACTACTGAGAACAGTTATCACTCTGAATTCACCAAATGATCAAGAGATAGTCTTTACATGGCAGAGAGAACAGCATTACACATTCTTTGGTTGGCTGCAACTCCAACACTAAAACAAAAACAAAAAAACACAGACACACCCATGTTTTTCTCAAAGTGAAACGACAAAGCAGAGCCAGAGCTCAGCTCCACCCACACTCTGACATCACTGCAGTAATTTGAGCAGACAAACATTTCTTAAAGTGACACTCTCAAGATACAGTGCAGACCCGATAGGTCAAATAAGACCATAAGACATAGGAGCAGAATTATGCCACTCGGCCCATCGAGTCTGCTCCACCATTCAATCATGGCAGATATTTTCTCATCCCCATTCTCCTGCGTTCTCCCCATAACCCCTGATCCTCTTATTAATCAAGAACCTATCTATCTCTATCTTAAAGACACTCAGTGATTTGGCCACCACAACCTTCTGCGGCAACAAGTTCCACAGATTCACCACCCTCTGGCTGAAGAAATTCCTCCTCATCTCTGCTTTAAACAGTCTGAGATGGTGTCCTTTGGTTCTAGTTTTTCCTACAAGTGGCAATAAGCTCACCACGTCCACTCTATCCAGGCCTCGCAGTATCCTGTAAGTTTCAATAAGATCCCCCCTCATCCTTCTAAACTCCAACGACTACAGACCCAGGGTCCTCAACCATTCCTCTTACGACAAGTTCTTCATTCCAGGCATCATTCTTGCGAACCTCCTCTGGACCCTTTCCAAGGCCAGCACATCCGTCCTTAGATACAGGGCCCAAAACTGCTCACAATACTCCAAATGGGGTCTGGCCAGGGCCTTGTACAGCCTCAGAAGTACATCCCTGGTCTTGTATTCCAGCCCTCTTGACAAGAATGCCTACATTGCATTTGCCTTCTTGACTGCTGACTGAACCTGCACGTTAACCTTCAGAGAATTGTGAACGAGGGCTCCCAAGTCCGCTTATGCTTCTGATTTCCGAAGCATTTCCCCATTTAGAAAATAGTCTATGCCTAAATTCCTCCTTCCAAAGTGCATAACCTCACACTTTTCCACATTATATTTCATTTGCCACTTCACTGCTTGTCCAAATCCTTCTGCAGCCCCCTTGCTTCCTCAATAGTACCTGTCCCTCTACAGGTCTTTGTATCATCTGCAAACTTAGCAAAAGTGCCTTCATTCCCTTCTTCCAGGTCATTAATGTATATTGTGAAAAGTTGTGGTCCCAGCACCGACCCCTGAGGCACACCACTAGTCACTGGCTGCCATCCTGAAAAAGACTCCTTTATCCCCACTCTTTGCCTTCTGCCAGTCAGCCAATAAGAACATAAGAACATAAGAACTAGGAGCAGGAGTAGGCCATCTGGCCCCTCGAGCCTGCTCCGCCATTCAATTAGATCATGGCTGATCTTTTGTGGACTCAGCTCCACTTTCCGGCCCGAACACCATAACCCTTAATCCCTTTATTCTTCAAAAAACTATCTATCTTTACCTTAAAAACATGTAATGAAGGAGCCTCAACTGCTTCACTGGGCAAGGAATTCCATAGATTCACAACCCTTTGGGTGAAGAAGTTCCTCCTAAACTCAGTCCTAAATCTACTTCCCCTTATTTTGAGGCTATGCCCCCTAGTTCTGCTGTCACCCGCCAGAGGAAACAACCTGCCCGCATCTATCCTATCTATTCCCTTCATAATTTTAAATGTTTCTATAAGATCCCCCCTCATCCTTCTAAATTCCAACGAGTACAGTCCCAGTCTACTCAACCTCTCCTCATAATCCAACCCCTTCAGCTATGGGATTAACCTAGTGAATCTCCTCTGCACACCCTCCAGCGCCAGTACGTCCTTTCTCAAGTAAGGAGACCAAAACTGAACACAATACTCCAGGTGTGGCCGCACTAACACCTTATACAATTGCAACATAACCTCCCTAGTCTTAAACTCCATCCCTCTAGCAATGAAGGACAAAATTCCATTTGCCTTCTTAATCACCTGTTGCACTTGTAAACCAACCTTCTGTGACTCATGCACTAGCACACCCAAGTCTCTCTGAACAGCGGCATGCTTTAATATTTTATCGTTTAAATAATAATCCCGTTTGCTGTTATTCCTACCAAAATGGATAACCTCACATTTGTCAACATTGTATTCCATCTGCCAGACCCGAGCCCATTCACTTAACCTATCCAAATCCCTCTGCAGACTTCCAGTATCCTCTGCACTTTCGCTTTACCACTCATCTTAGTGTCATCTGCAAACTTGGACACATTGCCCTTGGTCCCCAACTCCAAATCATCAATGTAAATTGTGAACAATTGTGGGCCCAACACGGATCCCTGAGGGACACCACTAGCTACTGATTGCCAACCAGAGAAACACCCATTTATCCCAACTCTTTGCTTTCTATTATTTAACCAATCCTCTATCCATGCTACTACTTTACCCTTAATGCCATGCATCTTTATCTTATGCAGCAACCTTTTGTGTGGCACCTTGTCAAAGACTTTCTGGAAATCCAGATATACCACATCCATCGGCTCCCCGTTATCTACTGCACTGGTAATGTCCTCAAAAAATTCCACTAAATTAGTTAGGCATGACCTGCCTTTAACGAACCCATGCTGCGTCTGCCCAATGGGACAATTTCTATCCAGATGCCTCGCAATTTCTTCCTTGATGATAGATTCCAGCATCTTCCCTATTACCGAAGTTAAACTCACTGGCCTATAATTTCCTGCTTTCTGCCTACCTCCTTTTTTAAACAGTGGCGTCACGTTTGCTAATTTCCAATCCACCGGGACCACCCCAGAGTCTAGTGAATTTCGGTAAATTATCACTAGTGCATCTGCAATTTCCCTAGCCATCTCTTTTAGCACTGTGGGATGCATTCCATCAGGGCCAGGAGACTTGTCTACCTTTAGCCCCATTAGCTTGCCCATCACTCCCTCCTTAGTGATAACAATCCTCTCAAGGTCCTCACCTGTCATAGCCTCATTTCTATCAGTCGCTGGCATGTTATTTGTGTCTTCCACTGTGAAGACCGACCCAAAAAACCTGTTCAGTTCCTCAGCCATTTCCTCATTTCCCATTATTAAAACTCCCTTCTCATCCTCTAAAGGACCAATATTTACCTTAGCCACTCTTTTTTGTCTTATATATTTGTAAAAACTTTTACTGTCTGTTTTTATATTCTGAGCAAGTTTACTCTCATACTCTATCTTACTCTTCTTTCTAGCTTTTTTAGTAGCTTTCTGTTGCCCCCTAAAGATTTCCCAGTCCTCTAATCTCCCAGCACTCTTTGCCACAATCATCTATCCATGCCATGATCTTACCCGTAACACCATGGGCTCTTAACTTATTTTACAGTCTCCTATGTGGCACCTTGTCAAAGGCCTTCAGGAAATCTAAATAAATCACGTCCACTGGTTCTCCTTTGTCTAACTTCCTTGTTACCTCCTCAAAGAACTCTAACAGATTTGTCAGATATGACCTCCCTTTGACAAAGCCGTGCTGACTCAGTCCTATTTTACCATGCACTTCCAAGTACTTTGCGATCTCATCTTTAATAACAGACTTTAAAATCTAACTAATGACCGAAGTCAGGCGAACCGGCTTATAATTTCCCATCTTCTGATTCCCTCCCTTCTTAAACAGTGGTCGTTTTCTGCACTATGTGATTCTATCACATTAAATGGCAGGACAGGCTTGAGGGGCTGAATGGCCTACTCCTGTTCCTATGTCCAAACACATCGCTGCTTTTTTCAATAGAGGGATTACTCACAATAACTGGATGTCATTCTGAGCCACATCAGTTCTGATGAATTGACCCACTCCTGTAATTTCACATTGGAGGACCACTCTCTTTAAAGACATTAATGTATTACCGTTGCTGAATCGAAACAAGTAGTGCTTTCATAGTCCTTGACTGTCTTTTGTCTACTTTGTCAAGGTTTTCCAAATAGCAATCTGGCCAATCGACCCCACATTGCTGAGATGCAGCCACTATCTGATGGAGGGCAATTGAATGAATTAGTAATCAAGATACTTGTGGGCTGACTTAAATTTCCTGTCACATATATGATACTTTCTTGCCATTTATCCTTATCATCATCATCAGAACCATCCATTTCACAAATTGCTTCAAATACTTGATTCCTGGCTTTTGAACAATTCTTTACATAGCAATATTTTGAGTCACAGTGGAATCACTTATTATTCCCCATGTATTTCTGGGATTCATTCGCTGTCAGTCATTTTCTCCTTGATCCATAAATCTATTAAAAGTATTACACACCTCAGGATGGCTTCAAGCAATTCTTTCTTTATACAAGTGCTTGCGATAAGGCCTCCGTCGATTTTGAGAGTCAGGGCGCCAATGGAGCACTGTCGCTTCACAGCGCCAGGGTCCCAGGTTCGATTTCCAGCTTGGGTCACTGTCTGTGCGGAGTCTGTATGTTCTCCCCATGTCTGCGTGGGTTTTTTCCAGGTGCCCCAGTTTCCTCCCACAAGTCCCGAAAGATGTGCTGTTAGGTTATTCGGACATTCTGAATTCTCCCTCTGTGTACCCGAACAGGCAGAATGTGGCGACTAGGTGCTTTTCACAGTAACTTCATCGCAGTGTTAATGTAAGCCTGCTTGTGACAATAAAGATTAGAATCATGGAGTCCTCCATTTTCTGTATCACTGCATAATTTCCAACATCTCTCACGAAGGTAGTTAGAAATTAATGTTTACTTTAAATCTTTACAGCAGTGGCCATTTGTTCAAAAAGAGAGCCCTCAACATGAAATTGAACACCTGTCAAAACCAAATGTCTAACCATGTGTGAGAAAACCTCAAAACTTGAACATGAGTACAGAAACTAGAA
The DNA here is from genome assembly GCF_902713615.1 of Scyliorhinus canicula. NCBI lineage: Eukaryota > Metazoa > Chordata > Chondrichthyes > Carcharhiniformes > Scyliorhinidae > Scyliorhinus > Scyliorhinus canicula. The sequence continues at coordinate 82,076,864 of NC_052146.1, read as the reverse complement.
CTTCTTTCGTCTTTTGTATAACCTCTCAAAATCCATGACATACTCTTCTATGGACTGATTGTCAATCTTCTTGCAACTATCAAATTTGGCCACAGGTCATAAGCTTCTAACAAGCTGTCATAATCCCACAAGGACAACAGGCAAACCACCACTGATCTTCCCATGGGACTCGTGGAGTATATGCTTCCCAGGTAGGGAGGCCAACCACCTGGATCTCATTATGAGCTAACATAAAAGCAGGTCCAAAAGAATGCCCGGTGTGGTTAGTTCTCCCAGCTAGGATAGTACAGGGAGCAATATGCTGCGTTATGCAGACCTTTATAGATAGTGTAAATGAATCTATGTTCACTCACCACCAGCTTCCTCTGAGTTACTAAACTGGCGACAAGAATCAAAGGGAACTCGCTCAGAGATTCGCCTAGCCACCGGAGGTTCACTGTTTGGGGCAGTCATGTCGTACTGGTTAAAATGCCATTATTCGGAAAGTTGGAAGCCTTTAGACATGAGGTATTTGAAGCCTAGAGCACGAGGTATTTTTTCCAGGAATTTTGGGGCACGACCGACAGAAAGTACTCCTCCTGACCCCCTGCGGTTCCCAGACGTTTGGGAACATAAAGTGTTTCATTGATCCTGCTGCACTGGACTCCAAATCTTTTGATGAGCTTGTCGCTTTGATTTCAGAGCACTATGACCCCATGTCTTCTGCAATTACACAACGGTATTGTTTTAACACGGTGGTGCGCTCTGCTGGTGAATCACTCACGGACCTCGATCCATCTGCAGCATCTAGCTGAACATTCCGAGTTCGGGCCATCTCTCTCTGAGATGTTGAAGAAACTGCCATTTTGAGTGGGCGACCTGATGGTGAGGTCCAGCAACTAGGCCCTCCCGCAATACAATTCGGAAATTGATGCTGATTTTTGGGAATTGATGGTGATTTCTGTTGATTGATGATGATTTTGGGGGGATTGGTGACGATTTTGGGAGTTTGATTAATTTTTGGGGAATTGATAAGTTTCAGAGATTGCAAATGATTTTGGGAGATTGATGATGATTTTGGGGATTGATGATGATTTTGGGTGTTAATGATAATTTTGGGCTGATGGTGATTTTGGGGGATTGATGATGTTTTGGGGGGCTGATGATGATTTTGGGGGGTCGATGACGATTTTGGGGGGTCGATGGTGATTTTGGGGGGTTGATGATTTGGGGGGTTGATGATGAATTTCGGGGATTGTGATGATTTTGGGGGTTGATGATGCCTTTGGGGGTCGATGGTGATTTTGGGGGATTGTGATGATTTTATGATGATTTTGGGGGTTGATGATGATTTTGGGGGATTGTTATGATTTTGTGATGCTTTTGGGGGGTTGCTGATGATTTTGAGGGGTCGATGGTGATTTTGGGGAATTGTGATGATTTTGTGATGATTTTGGGGGGTCGATGGTGATTTTGGGGGATTGTGATGATTTTGTGTTGATTTTGGGGGGTTAATGATGATTTTGGGGGATTGTGATGATTTTGGGGGTTGATGATTTTGGGAACTGAGGGCCGAGGCCTGTGGCGCATGCGCGTTGCGCGGCGGGAAGATGGCGGCGAGTAAAACCTTTGGGCAGAAACCGGTGAAATTCCAGCTGGAGGAGGCGGGCGAGTGGTACATGATCGGCTCTGAGGTAAGAGAGACCGCGGCGAGTTCCAATCACCGCTTCCTGGGGCCTCTGGGAGGCCGAGGGCCTGGAGGCCGCGCGGAGACGTACACCGGATTAGATCAACATACAGCCGGCGGCAGAACCGGAATCGCCGCAAACAGGAGCTCTTCCCACCCCCCACCCCTTACACTCCCCCCGGCACCCCCTCCCTTCTCCCCCCGGCACCCCCTACCTTCGCATCCCCGCACTCCTTCCCCCCCCCCCCCGCTCTTTTTCCCCCCTGCTCTTGCCCCCCCCCCCCCCCCCGCGGCTCCCTCCATTTCGCCCCCCCCCCTCCGTTGTGCCCCCCCCCTCCGTTGTGCCCCCCCCCCTCCGTTGTGCCCCCCCCCGTTGTGCCCCCCCCCCGTTGTGCCCCCCCCCTCCGTTGTGCCCCCCCCCCTCCGTTGTGCCCCCCCCCTCCGTTGTGCCCCCCCCCTCCGTTGTGCCCCCCCTCCGTTGTGCCCCCCCTCTGTTGTGCCCCCCCCTCCGTTGTGCCCCCCCCTCCGTTGTGCCCCCCCCTCCGTTGTGCCCCCCCTCCGTTGTGCCCCCCCTCCGTTGTGCCCCCCTCCGTTGTGCCCCCCCTCCGTTGTGCCCCCCCTCCGTTGCGCCCCCCCCTCCGTTGCGCCCCCCCCCTCCGTTGTGCCCCCCCTCCGTTGCGCCCCCCCCCTCCGTTGCGCCCCCCCCTCCGTTGCGCCCCCCCCCTCCGTTGCGCCCCCCCCTCCGTTGCGCCCCCCCCTCCGTTGCGCCCCCCCCTCCGTCGCGCCCCCCCCCTCCGTCGCGCCCCCCCCCCCCCCCCGTTGCGCCCCCCCTCCCCCCGTTGCGCCCCCCTTCCCCCCGTTGCGCCCCCCCCCTCCGTTGCGCCCCCCCCTCCGTTGCGCCCCCCCCCTCCGTTGTGCCCCCCTCCGTTGTGCCCCCATGCATGTAGGAATTACACAGTAAATGGTAGAACTCTTGTGAGAACTGACAGACAGAGAGATCTGGGTCTGCATGTCCACCAAGTGGCAACGCATGTCAATAGGGTGGTCAAGAAGGCATACGGCATGCTGGCCTTCATCGGTTAGGGCATTGAATATGAAAATTGGCAGGTCATGTTGCAGTTGTACAAAACCTTAGTTAGGCGTCATTTGGAATATTGTATACAATTCTGGTCACACACTGCCAGAAGGATGCGGATGCTTTTGAGTGGGTACATGAGTGGTTTACTAGGAAGTTGCCTGGTATGGAGGGCATTAGCTACGAGGAGAGGTTAGATAAACTTAGTCTGTTCTCACTGGAACAACGGAGGCTGAGAGGCCACCTGATAGAGGTCTACAAGATTGAGAGGCATGGACAGAGTGGATAGTCAGATGCTCTTTCCTGGGGTAGGAGAGTCAAGTACTGGGGGACATAAGTTTAAAGTACATGGGGAAAAGTTTCAAACAGATGTGCAAGGCAAGTATTTTACACAGGGTGGTAAAATGGAACACGCTGCCTGGAGAGGTGGTGGGAGCAGGTACGATAGCGGCATTTAAGGGACATCTAGGCAAATATATGAATAGAGTGGGAATGGAAGGATATGGACTCCATAAGTGCATACGGTTTTAGTTTAGGCAGGTACCATGGTTGGCGCAAGCTTGGAGGGCCGAAGGGTCTGTACCTGTGCTGTATTGTTTTTTGTTGCCCATCTTTTAAAGTAGGAACATGACCGTCTCACATGCAGCTTCCTGCCTCTCCCCGGGTCTGGATTACCATCCTGTCAGTCTACTATCCATCGTCAGCAAAGTGATGGAAGGAATTATCAACAGTGCTATCAAGCAGCACTTACTCAGCAATAACCTGCTCACACAGAAGCTCAGTTTGAGTTCTGCCAGGGTCACTCCGCTCCTGACCTCATTACAACCTTGGTTCAAACATGGACAAAAGAGCTGAATGCCAGAGGTGAAGTGAGAGTGACTGCCCTTGACATCAAGGCAGCATTTGACCGAGTATGGCACCAAGAAGCCCTAGCTAAACTGGAGTCAATGGGAATCGGGGAGAACTGTCTGCTGGTTGGAGTCATACCTGGCACAAAGGAAGATGGTTGTGATGGTTGGAGGTCAATCATCTCAACTCCAGGATGACACTGCAGGAGTTCCTCTCGGTAGTGTCCCAGGCCCAACCATCTTCAGCTGTTTCCCTTCCATCATAAGGTCAGAAGTGGGATTGCACAATATTCAGCATTATTCGCGACTTAGATAATGAAGCAGACCATGTCCAAATGCAGCAAGACCTCGACAATATCCAGGCTTGGGGTGACAAATGGCAAGTTACATTCGCGCCACACAAGTGTCAGGCAATAACCATCTCCTACAAGGGCGGATCTAACCATTGCCCCTTGATATACAATGGCATTACCCTCGCTGAATCCCCCACAATTAACATCCTGGAGGTTACCATTGACCAGAAACTGAACTGGACTAGCCATGTGGCTACCAGGGCAGGTCAAAGGCTAGGAATCCTACGGTGAGTAACTCACCTCCTCACACCCTCAAAGCCTGTCCACTATCTGCAAGGTATAGTCAGGAGTGCCTGGAGAGTGCAGCTCCAATAACATTCAGGAAGCTCGACACCATCCAGGACAAAGCAGCCCGCTTGATTGCTCCCCCTTCCACAAACATTCAAACCCTCCACCACCGACAAACAGTGACAGCAGGTGTCTACCATCTACAAGATGCACTGCAGTAACTCACCAAGGACAAGAGCAGCAGATATCTGGGAACCCCACCACCTGGAGGTTCTCCTCCAAGTCACTCCCCATCCTGACTTGGAAATATATCGCTGTTCCTTCACTGTTGCTGGGGCAACATCCTGGAACTCCTTCCCTGACAGCCACTGTGCGTGTACCTACACCTCGAGGACTGCAGCAGTTCAAGAAGGCAACTCACCACCACCTTCTGAAAATTAGTGACTATTGTCAGGGCGAGGCTGCTCAGGAATCCACACCTCCACCAAAGTCATTTTGGGTGGCTGGCGGGGAGGCGGGCTGTGGCTGCTGGGGTGACCGGGGGATGTGCTGTGTGGCGGAGTAGTGGGCTGGTTGATACCCTGTGAATTGGTATGTCGCTCGGAGGTAGATGTCCAGCTTCTGGCCAATCCCATCCATTTACTCAAAAAGGTTGTGCTCGGACATGCTGGCAGTAGTGGTTTTGAGGTGGCACAGGTGTGAGTTGGACTCCCGTCAGAGTGGACCCCTGTTCAGGGCAAACTGTTTCCAAACGTTACTCTAATGTTCTAGAACGCATTGTTTATCTGATCTGTTGGGAGACCAGAAGGTATTTTGGCAATTTAAATGGACAGGAGAGGGGGGCAGGAAGAGCTTTGCAGAAAGGGCAAGCAGACAGGATTGCCCCTGAGTTGCAGACACTGAGCAACAGCAGTCACTAACCCGTATCGTCTGGCTGACAACAGTGGTGAGGAACCGTGTGTGTGCTGTCGGATATAGTGCAAGCTGAATGCACAACTGTTCTTGGAATGTGGGCAGACACACGTCAGGAGTTAATGTTTGAAGAATTCTGTTCCCTCTGTGCCTATCATGCTAATTCTGTTCAAGTTAATACGATGGTTGAAATTCCTAATTTCTGCCTTATTATTTTTGCTCTTTGAGATTTTCCAACATATATGCTTCTTTAATTGTTTGAGGATCTATAGTACATTCCCAACAGTGTGATTGACATTATTTGTTCTTTAGATCACCCCTTATGACCTGATTTGATAATCCTGTTACCATAACATCCCTGCTCTTTAAATAATATTGTGACTGCCTCTTTTAACCCCCTCTCTATCTCTTCTGAAAACTATGTAACTTGGAATGCTGAGCTGCCATTCCTGCTCTTTATTTTCAGCCTTGACTCAGTAATAACTATAATACACGAGCAAATTAACAAGGAGCCATTCAGTCCCTCGAGCCTGCTACATCCTTTATTAAGGCTGGTTTGATCGTAACCTCAACTCTGCATCCTGCCTATCCCCATAACCTTCATCCTGCCTATCCTCGATAACCTATCATCCCCCAATAACCTATCACCCCCTTGCTTACTAAGAATCTATCCAGCTCTCCCTTAAAATATTCAAAGATTCTGCTTGCACCATCTTTTCAGGAAGTGAGTTCCAGAGATTTGTGACTCTCCGAGAAAACGTTTTGCCTCATCTCTGTCTTAAATGAGTGGCCCCAAACAGTGACCCCTAGTTCTAGATTTTCCCACAAACGGAGGCCTCCTCTCCAATTCCACCCTGTCAATACCTGTCAGGCTCTTAAAAGTTTCAATCAAGTCGCTTCTTGCTCTTCTAAATTCCAGCAGATACAAACCTTTGTTTTTATAAATTTAGAGTACCCAATTCTTTTTTGTGTCATCATATTTGGCAAGCATCTCATCCATCCCTTCATCCAAGTCATTTATATAAATTATAAACAGTGGACGTCCCATAACTGATCCTTGTGGCATGCCACGCCTTACATCTTGTCCTTACACCTGTCGCCAGGGTGTGAGCCCCTTGGCTCACACCCTGCCCACAAGTTTCTCTTCCACCCCCCCACACTATCGTCTCCCCCTCACCCCACGCATTCCCTCTTTTAACCGTTATTATATGTAATTAAACATTTATAACAGATTTGAAAAGTGCTATAACTGTTTTAGATACTTAAAATTGAAATAAACTCCCCTGTCAGTGACCTGAAGTGTGCTCAAGGCAGAATTGCTTCATTTTATGACATGACTGGGGAGGTGTGTGCGTTCAGCATCATTGCGCTGTACTGGAGCTCTTGTTCTCCTGCTAGGCTCAGCTGCAGCAAGTGGAGCTTCTCGCTGTTGTTTGTGAGGTAGCTCAGTTTGTTTATTGGCAGCAATTATCACCACTTCACTACCGACCATTGCAACTGATAACACTCGGAAAAAACTTAATTCAAAGTAAACCTCATTTGGCTTTTGTTTCATTAACTGTAAAACATTTTGGGACTACATAACGTCATGGGAATGCTCTTGAAATGTAAGTCAGTCAATTCTTTATGTTCTCTCGTTCAAATGATGTAATCCCTCTCACACCCTCTCTCTCTCTCAGGTTGGTAACTACCTGCGCATGTTCAGGGGTTCCCTATACAAGAGGTACCCGTCTCTGTGTCGCCGACTAGCCACAGTTGAGGAAAGGAAGAAGATTGTAGCATCCTCTCATGGTAGGTCCCCTGCCCCTTCCCCAACACAGTAATTGAGTTGAAATTTTCATAGAATTTACAGTGCAGAAGGAGGCCCATCGAGTCTGCATCGGCTCTTGGAAAGAGCACCCTACCCAAGCCCACACCTCCACCTTATCCCCATAACCCAGTTACCCCACCCAACACTAAGGGCAATTTTGGACACTAAGGGCAATTTATCATGACCAATCCACCTAACCTGCACATCTTTGGACTGTGGGAGGAAACCGGAGCACCCGGAGGAAACCTACGCACACATGGGGAGAACGTGCAGACCCAAGTGACCCAAGCTGGGAATCGAACCTGGGATCCTGGAGCTGTGAAGGAATTGTGCTAACCACTATGCTACCGTGCTTCCCTCCTATTGCTGAGTATCACATCAGATGTTAGTGAAAGAGCAAATATTTGCGGTATTCACGTAGTAGTTTATTCTGGTTTTTAAATATCTAACATCACCAGCTGGAGGTTCCCCTCCAAGTCACTCACCACCCTGACTTGGAAATATATTGCCATTACTTCACTGTCACTGGGTCAAAGTCCTGGAACTCCCTCCCTAACAGCACTGTGGATGTATCTACAACACATGGACTTCAGTGGTTCAAGAAGGCAGCTTAACACCACCTTCTCAAGGGCAATTAAGGATGGGCAATAAATGCTGGCCTAATCAACAAAGCCAGGTACTGTAAAATAATTTAAAAAAGTTAGACTAGCTCTGCATTAGGTTACAATGTTTCGCATTTATTAACTCCCCTGGCCACAACACCCTTGAAGATAATGATTCTCACTGCACTGTAATACCCAAATCATACCTGAAGCTGAGCCCATTAATTCTTTACAGTGTGTTGGCCGACTGCTTAACTGTGGAGATCATAACACCTAAGTCGATCCCTGTTCCCATCATAATCTCACATGTTTGCACTTTCAAGTGGGGGATTATTGCACAGGCAGTGCAGAGTCTGCCCTGCTCTGAACACTCTTATAAACCCTGTGGCAGCCAGATTATACGTTGATCTTTATGCTCTGTGAGTTGGTAATGTATTTCTTGAGCAACATCAACAGAAAATACTAGGAAATCGCAACAGGTCTGACTGCATCTGTGGAGAGAGAAGAAAGCTAACAGAAATCCTATCAGAGAGAAGAGCAATGTTTCTTCAGGGCAGACATTCATGAAGGGAAGTGGCAGAATTAACGCGTTTCTTCATACTGCTTCCCTAACCTGAGATGGGAATGCCTCCATCCTGGTCCACTCCAGCACTGGAACCTCAGTGCTGACCTTATAATGGGAGCAAGGACCGACACACCCTCTTTCCCCGTGTTGCGAGAGGGGAAGGAACCAACCGGGAAATGTTACCAGTGATACGGTTTGTGCTCGAGATATAATCCCAGCTGCTCCATTCTCTTCCCCTCGATGCTGGTGGGACTGCCAGAGCCCATTGACATTGGAGCTCAGTAAGCAGGAGTCCAGTGGCACAGAGTCTGCACTGACTGAAAGGACACTGGACGCAGGTTCAATGGTGACTTTCAATGGGGAACTGGAGAAATACTTGAATGATAAAAATATTCAGACCAATGGGGAAGGAGGCTGGGAAAGGGATTCATTGGGTGGCTCTCAAAAGGCAGAACGGTAGCACAGTGGTTAGCACAATTGCTTCACCGCTTCAGGGTCCCAGGTTCGATTCCTGGCTTGGGTCACTGTGCGGAGTCTGCACGTATTCCCCCGCTCTGTGATGGTTTCCTCCGGGTGCTCCGGTTTCCTCCCACAGTCCAAAGATGTGCAGGTTAGGTGGATTGGCCATGCTAAATTGCCCTTTGTGTACACAAATGGTTGGGGTGGGGTTGCTGGGTTAAGTGGATAGGGTGGAGGTGTTGGCTTGAGTAGGGTGCCCTTTCCAAGGGCAGTGCAGACTCAATGGGCCGAATGGCCTCTCACTGTAAATTCAATGATTCTATGATTTACAATGGGCCGATGTAGTATTTAACCCTTTTCATGTCCGACGTGGCTTTCAAAATTTGTGAAAGATTTGTACTTGTTACCTGGAAAACGTGTAAGGCTCCTCACTCTCTCTCCCTCTGTCCTGGATGAGTTATCTGTAGCTGGGATTCCAGTTCCGTCCTGCCAGCCTCCTGCACGTGCCACACACACATTATCTTCCTATGTGAAGCTGGCAGTGTGTGATGGTGGGATCCTCCTCTGCACTGATCTGGGTAACTAGATACTGAGCAGGAGTGGGAACCCAGTCTGTGTTTCAAAGTTTCCACCTCCCTCCCCGAGCTGCAAGGGATGTTTGGAGCATCACAATAGAATTTTCTGCGTTGCTTAATAATAATTAGCTAGCCGCTCTATTTATTGTTTGATTTGTTTAAGTGTTTTGAACTGACAGAAGTGTTGATGAAATATGTAATTCATATAACTCCAGAATATATGAACCTTTCCAAATAAATACATCAGGGCAGCACGATGGCGCAGTGGTTAGCATTGCTGCATCACTGTGCCAAGGTCCCAGGTTCGATCCCAGGTCTAGGTAACTGTCCATGTGGAGTTTGCACATTCTCGCCATGTTTGCGTGGGTTTCGACCCCACAACCCAAAGATGTGCAGGTTAGGTGGATTGGCCATGCTAAATTGCCCCTTAATTAGAATAAATGAATTGGATACTCTAAATTTTAAAAAATAATTTTTTTAAATAAACCAGTCCATCAGACAGATTAGTCCATGGAAGGCATGTGACCACGGCCTCCATTGTCAAATAATCCCAATAAACTCTCGCCATAGGTTGCTAATCACATGACCCTGAGGGGGTGGGGGGCATGTCCAATTGAGGGAGGCTGAAGGCTGAGGTGAGTATGATGCAGTTAGTGCTGGGGGTGAGTGCAGACCAGGGTGGCAGTTGAGGAGTGCCTGAGTCTGGGCTATCGTGATCGGATTTCTTTCAGGGGTGGGGTTGTCAGAGTGCAGAATTTGGGTGGGGGGTAGAAAGTGGTTGGGAAAGTGGGCGAGTGTAGTGGATTAAACATTGAGAAGGTTTGTCACCATGGCCATTTACTGCATCAGAAATCAGCCAAGGACGGAGCAGGACAACATAGATCATAGAATTTACAGTGCAGAAGGAGGCCATTCGGCCCATCGAGTCTGCACCGGCTCTTTGAAAGAGCGCTCTACCCAAGCCCACATCTCCACCCTAGCCCACATCTCCACCCTATCCCCATAACCCAGTAACCCCACCCAACCCAACACTAAGGGCAATTTTGAACACTAAGGGCAATTTATCATGGCCTAACCTGCACATCTTTGGACTGTGGGAGGAAACCGGAGCACCCGGAGGAAACCCACGCAGACACGGAGAGAATGTGCAGACTCGGCACAGCCAGTGACCCAAGCCGGGAATCGAACCTGGGACCCTAGAGCTGTGAAGCAATTGTGCTAACCACCATGCTACCATGCTGCCCTTTGTGGATTTGCTGTTATTTTTTTACACTTGGAAAAAGAGAAAATCTATACCCCAAATCCTGCTCCATCGTAGAATTCTTGAAATGTAATCGAGAACTCAACAAAATTTGCTATTTTCTAGAGCATTAGATTAAGACTGTGCATTTGAAGTATTTATGTTGTGTTTTTTTAATTGACCAGATCATGGTTATACCACTTTAGCTACCAGTGTGACGCTTCTCAAAGCTGCGGAGGTTGAGGAAATCTTAGAAGGAAACGATGAGAAGTACAAGGCCATCTCGATCAGCACCGAGCCACCTGCTTATCTCAGGTACTGTCTCAATACAGTCCACACCTGCACTCACCCATCCCCTGTCTCAGATACTGTCTGTATCCAACGCTGTCCCAATACAGTCCACACCTGCATTCACCCATCTCCTATCTCAGGCACTGTCTGTATCTAACGCTGTCCCAATACAGTCCACACTCACCCAGCTCCTATCTCAGATATTGTCTGTATCCAACACTGTCCCAATACAGTCCACACCTGCATTCACCCATCTCCTCTCTCAGATACTGTCTGTATCCAACACTGTCCCAATACAGTCCACACTCACCCAGCTCCTATCTCAGATATTGTCTGTATCCAACACTGTCCCAATACAGTCCACACCTGCATTCACCCATCTCCTATCTCAGATACTGTCTGTATCCAACACTGTCCCAATACAGTCCACACCTGCACTCGCCCATCCCCTATCTCAGGCACTGTCTGTATCTAACGCTGTCCCAATACAGTCAACACTCACCCATCTCCTATCTCAGATACTGTCTGTAACCAACACTGTCCCAATACAGTCCACACCTGCATTCACCCATCTCCTATCTCAGATACTGTCTGTAACCAACACTGTCCCAATACAGTCCACACTCGCACTTCCCCATCTTCTATCTCAGATACTGTCTGTATCCAACACTGTCCGAATACAGTCCACACTCACCCATCTCCTATCTCCGATATTGTCTGTATTCAACACTCTCCCAATACAGTCCACACTCTCACTCACCCATCTATCTCAGCTACTGTCTGTATCCAACACTCTCCCAATACAGTCCACACTCACACTGACCCATCTCCTATCTCAGCCACTGTCTGTATCTAAAACTGTCCCAATACAGTCCACACTCACACTGTCCCATCACCTGGAATGCCAACTGACGGGGCCAGATACGACAGACGGTGTTAACGCTGGATCAGTGCCGATTGATGGAGTTAACACTGAGTGGGTGCCGGGTTAGTGCTAATTGATGGGGCTAGTGCTGGGTTAATGTTGACCAGGTTAATGCAGGGTTTGTGGTGATTGATGGGTTAGTGCTGACGGGCTTGTAAATACAATCTGCCACCTAATAAGATTGATGTTGGAAGTGAGTGTGTGGAGCACCCTTGTCGTTGTTTCACGGCTGTCCTTACTCTTTTGTGCCAATACAGAGAGCAGAAGGCGAAACGAAATACACAGTGGGTGCCCACTCTGCCGAACAGCTCGCACCACCTAGATGCTGTGCCATGTTCCACAACAATCAATCGCAATCGTATGAGCCGAGACAAGAAAAGGACGTTCCCACTCTGGTAAGTATTATTGCAAACCACTCGGCTCCAGTGCATTTCTGACTATTGCTGTGGAAATTTCACCATAACGAAACTGCATTTGAATTCAGTGAATCTGGTTCATTGTGGCAGGCACTGGGGAAATTAGCATGACATCCGGATTGTCTTAACAAGCAAACATTTCACCAACACCGCACTCTCCCTCACCAACCCCGCATTCTCCCGCGTCCGCCCCCGCATTCTCCCTCGCCCGCCCCCGCATTCTCCCTCGCCCGCCCCCGCATTCTCCCGCGTCCGCATTCTCCCGCCCCTGCATTCTCCCGCGTCCGCCCCCGCATTCTCCCGCATCCGCATTCTCCCGCCCCCGCATTCTCCCTCGCCCGCCCCCGCATTCTCCCGCATCCGCATTCTCCCGCGTCCGCCCCCGCCCCCGCATTCTCCCTCGCCCGCCCCCGCATTCTCCCTCGCCCGCCCCCGCATTCTCCCTCGCCCGCCCCCGCATTCTCCCTCGCCCGCCCCCGCATTCTCCCTCGCCCGCCCCCGCATTCTCCCTCGCCCGCCCCCGCATTCTCCCTCGCCCGCCCCCGCATTCTCCCTCGCCCGCCCCCGCATTCTCCCGCGCCCGCCCCCGCATTCTCCCGCCCCCGCCCCCGCATTCTCCCGCCCCCGCATACTCCCGCGCCCGCCCCCTCTCTCTTTCACCAACTCAGGTCACTGTCTGTGCGGAGTCTGCATGTTCTCCCAGTGACTGTGTGGGTTTGCTCCGGGTGTTCAGGTTTCCTCTCACAGTCCAAAGATGTGCAGGTTAGGTGGATTGGATATGTTAAATTGTCCCCTAAGGGGTTGCAAGGTGTGGATTGGGCCTAGGTTAGGATGCTTTTTCAGGGGGTTGGTGCAGCCTCAATGGGCCGATTGGTCTCCTTCTGCACTGTCGGGATTCCGTGATTCTATGATTCTAACCCCTCTTCTCTCACTCCCTCACCAAACGCCCTCTCTCTCTCTCCTCTATCTTTCACTTTCTCTCTCTCTCTCTCTCTCTCTTTCCCTCCCTCACCAACCCCCCTCTCTCTCCATCCCTCCCTCACCAACCCCCCTCTCTCTCCCTCCCTCACCAATCCCCCCCCATTTCTCTCTCTCTCTCTCTCTCGCTCTCTCTCTCTCTCTCTCTCTCCTTCACCAACTCTCCCATCTCTCCCTCACCAACCCCCCCCTCTCTCCCTACCTCACTAACCCCACCCCCCCCATCTCTCTCCCTCCCTCACCAACCCTCCTCCCTCTCCCTTTCTCTCCCCCTCCCTCACAACCGCCCCCTCTCTCCCACTCAGTTTTGATGACCATGACCCAGCAGTGATCCATGAAAATGCCTCTCAGGCAGAGGTGCTGGTTCCTATCCGCCTCGACATGGAGATAGACGGACAGAAGTTGAGGGATGCCTTCACGTGGAATATGAACGGTGAGTAGCAGCATTGGAATTAACTTGCTGAACCATTCTGCTTCAGGCAACCAGTGGATGGACTTCCTTCAGTCACATGCTTAATCCAGGTCCAAATGTAAGGTGAACAGTGGAAGTCTTTGCAGTAGAGAGAGAGGTGCCTTGGTTCACGATGCATTCAAGCTGCAGCTGTGCTGACTCTTTATCCAGTTCCCCTCACTGCCCATCCCTGGAAAACTTTCCTTCAAGTTTTTATCCAGTACTATTTTGAAAGTTATTGTTGAATCTGGTTCCACTACCCTTTCTGGCAGCACATTTAGAGAATTGTGACACACTTGTGTTTTCAAAAAAATCTAATGCATGGCTCTAAATCAAGCAGTGAATAATCCTGATCCACAACGTTAGGCTTGAACATGCCAAATAACCAGGGGTGAGGATGTTGGTGAAGGAATTCCAGGCTGGCTGTGCTGACAGAAAGCTGGGAGATTGAGAAATATAAAATACATTCACTCGATTTATCTTCATTTAATTTCAAAATTTTAAATACCTTGAGCACACCACCTCTCGATCTCCTCAACTCATGCGAATGTAACCATGTCCTCATAATGTGACTGTCTGAGGCCTGATACCAATTTGTTCACTGTGTCCCCTCCCAATCCACTATATATCACTGTTGAATTGTAGTGCCCGTAATAACCGCGGGATATCCTTCAGCATCTCAAACAATGGTGTAATTATGAAATGTAGTCACTGTTGTAATGCATGAAAAACAGCACCCAATCTGTGCACAGCAAGATCCCACAAGATGATTGCATTTTAGTGATGTTGGTTGAGGGATAAATTGCTTCAAAACAATGCCACTGTGTATTTTATACCAGGTGGCTTGTTGTGTTAGGCCTCCGTTTGATGTCTGGTCTGAAAGATGGAATCTGTGACACTACTGCACTGGACTATCAGCCTAGATAATTTACATAAGACTGAAACCCGGGAGCTTCTGAACCAGGGGTGTTACCCACTGATGCCTTAGTATTGATACCTGTCCTTGGGTACGTATGATGGAGTGTCAATGGGGCTGATTGAGTAAGTAGTTGGGCCTACCCATTCAATTCCGTGTTGTGACAGTCTTACTGCATCTGCTGTTACTGAGCATTGTTTTTCCTGTTCACAACCAGCTTCTCACCTCCTTTGCAGAGAAGTTGATGACCCCAGAGATGTTTGCAGAGATTTTGTGTGACGACCTGGATTTGAATCCTTTGACCTTTGTCCCTGCCATCGCCTCAGCTATTCGGCAACAGATTGACTCCTACCCAACAGACAGTATTCTAGAGGATCAGTCCGATCAGAGAGTCATCATTAAGGTGAGTCCTTCGAAATTTTATCATAGTCTGTGCTGTGATTCTTGGCCACAGTGTCCTGACTGAGGAAGAAAAATAAATCCAAACAGATTGTGCTTCCAATTCATTGTATCCATACTACAGCAGCATAGTTAGCAGAGGGTGATATTTGGTTTGGCTGTTGGGGTATGACATTTGTTTTTTAAAGTACCCAATTATTTTTTTTTGCAATTAAGGGGTATTTTAGAGTGGCCAGTTCACCTGTCGCGAACACTCACGCAGACACGGGGAGAATGTGCAAACTCCACACAGACAGTGACCCGGGGCTGGAATTGAATGTCGATCCCAAGCAAAGTGAGACAACAGTGCTAACCACTGCGCCTCCGTGCCACCCATGACATTGGGTTTGGCTGATGGGGTTGTGTCATTGGGTTGGCTGTTGGTCATTGGGTTTGGCTGTTGGGGTGGGGGTGGTGCAATTGGGTTTGGCTGTTGTGGGGGGTGACATTGGGTATGGCAGTTTGGGGGGGGGTGATATTGACATCAGGTGTGGGTATGGTACAGTCCCCTTCTATTCAATCTGTTGATATTGAATTCCATTCGACTCCCTTTGGTGCCAAATATCAGCATGGCACAGTTATTTAAGATGAAGTGGAGCATGAGTTATATTTTATACAAAATGTAATGGCATTCCAGCTGTGCTGGATGAGAACCTGATCTCTCAGCCTCCTATTTCCATTGGATCTGCCAAAGTGACTTAATGTAATGTTCCATACTTAGCCCCCTACTATATCCCTGTACACTTACGACTGCTGGCAAAATGTGGTTCCAGCTCCATCTACAAGTTTGCTGATGATATGACCATAATGGGCCGGATCTCAAATAACGACGAGTCAGAATACAGGAGGGAGATAGAGAACCTAGTGGAGTGGTGCAGCGACAACAATCTCTCCCTCAATGCCAGCAAAACTAATGAGCTGGTCATTGACTTCAGGAAGCAAAGTATTGTGCACATCCCTGTCAGCATCAACGGGGCCGAGGTGGAGATGGTTAGCAGTTTCAAATTCCTCGGGGTACACATCTCCAAAAATTGTCCTGGTCCACCCACGTGGACGTTATGACCAAGAAAGCACAACAGCGCCTATACGTCCTCAGGAAACTAAGGAAATTCGGCATGTCCACATTAACTCTTACCAACTTTTACAGATGCACCATAGAAAGCATCCTATCTGGCTGCATCACAGCCTGGTATGGCAACTGCTCGGCCCATGACCGCAAGAAACTTCAGAGTCGTGAACACGACCCAGTCCATCTCACAAACCTGCGTCCCATCCATTGATTCCATCTACACCTCCCGCTGCCTGGGGAAAGCGGGCAGCATCGTCAAAGACCCCTCCCACTTGGCTTAGTCACTCTTCCAACTTCTCCCATCGGGCAGGAGATACAAAAGTCTGAGAGCACGCATGAACAGACTCAAAAACAGCTTCTTCCCTGCTGTTACCAGACTCCTAAACGATCCTCTTATGGACTGACCTGATTAACACGACACCCCTGTATGCTTCACCCGATGCCGGTGTTATCTAGTTACATTGTTTACCTGGTGTTGCCTATTATGTATTTTCTTTTAGTGACAATAAACAAATTGAATCCAATCCACTGAGTCTCCCCTGGTACCCTCATGAAGAAGCACACAATACTGCAGCAGTACTTAGACCAGGAAGATCCCAGTGTTTTGTCCAGGGCTGTGCAGTTTGCTGATACTGGCCAAGTGGTTTGGGTGGTCATTATGTAATGATCACTTGCAGTTACTGTAGAAAAGCACACAATGGCACAAAGCGAGAGGAGGGAGATTTGCTGTGATAGCCCAAGTGGCTGAATAGCTGGCTATACATAACTGTCTGAACTATGCATGTGTTGTTCCTTCAAAGCAAGCAGTGCTCAGGTTCCAACTGAATTCAGCCTGCCAGGTCCTCTACCAGTTATTTCTATAGTTGGGGGCTGAGTGAGCCTGGCAAGTAATGAGGTGTTGTGTTTGTGCAGCTGAACATCCACGTGGGGAACATCTCACTGGTGGATCAGTTTGAGTGGGACATGTCCGAAAGGGAGAACTCGCCTGAAAAGTTTGCTCTGAAGCTGTGTTCTGAGTTGGGTCTCGGAGGAGAGTTCGTCACCACCATCGCTTATAGTATCAGGGGTCAGCTGAGCTGGCATCAACGCACGTATGCCTTCAGGTAGGCCGGAGTCAATTGGCAAAGGTTGGCACATTTTAATTACTTTAATGTTGGTGATTTCTGAACATGGATCCTAAATTCCCTCACCTCAACCCCCCCCCCCCCAAAAAAACTTAGGCCTTTGGTTCAAGGTTGTCCTTTGACACACTGATTACCTGAGTCAACACTTCTAATCTCTTAATGCTCCACTATCAGCGCCTTTCTTAGACTTGATCATTCCATTGACATTCCCTTTGTCTTTCTGTCCAAAACATCATTGTCAATCTCCACCTATCACTGGCCCTCTATCCAGCCCCACCGCTCCCCCCCCCCCCCCCCCCCCCCACCCAACAACAGTATAAATCCAAACCTATTTCCAATTCCCTTTAGCTTTGTCAAGCAGTCATCCTGATCCGAAATGTTAGCTCCCTTCTGTCTCCACAGATGCTGTCAGATCAGCTAAGATTGTCCACTATTTTCTGTTTTTGTCCCGAAATCTCACTTGTCTTTCACAGTTCTTAGCTTCTCACCTTTAGAAAACTCCCTTTCTTGCGTCCCAAGTGAATTATCTCCCACTTCTCCACATTGAACTCCATTTGCCACAATTCTGCCCACTCACCACAAATGCGTTTCTATTTGCTGGTTTTCCCTACGGCTGTTGAGTCCTGGTTGAGAAATAGAAATCACTGAGTACCAGTGAGCATGTGTGAGTCTGCAATTTGAGTATCTCCGTCCTGGGCACCAGGGCTATGATAACTGTCATATGAGGGATAGTCCATAGAGCCCATCAAGCCAGTTCCAGCATTCAGTCATATTGGGGCTGATCTATCTCAATTTCACTTTCCTGTCTGGCCCTTTTATATCTGTTTTAATTATATTTAACAATGGAATGCTCACAGCTCTGAGCTGGAGAACACCTTGAAATTTCTCCTCATTCACTCCTTTATGACTAACCTTTTTATCCTAAGACTCCAAGTTTTAGACTCTCAGTCAGGGTTGTGGATTCTCTGTCATTGAATACATTTAAAGCTGAGATGGGCATATTTTTAGTCTCAGAGAATCGAGGAATATGGGGAGTGTGCTGGGAAGTGGAGTTGAGGCAGAAAATCAGCCAGGATCATACTGAATCATGGAACAGGCTCAAGGGCAGTACAGTTTACCCCTGTTCCTATCTGTTAAATAATCTGAATCCAATATTTTACCTCCAGTTCCATGAGCCTTGCTTTTGTGTAGGTTCTTGTCAAGTGCGTTTAGAAAATCTAAATGCACAACGTCCACTGTCACAATGTCCAGTAATAGATACTAGCACTGCTATGATGTCAGGCTAATTGTTTTCTCCCACCCTCTTTTTTTTTGAATAACTATGTTACATTTACTACCTTCTAATCCCTGGGGACTGCTCTAGAGTCTCAATTCTGTAAAATAGCAACAACAATCTCTGAAGCCACATCTTTTAAAGCCTTTGAACCTGGACTACTGCTGGGAACTGCTTCATGTTCTGTTTATTGAGTTGGTTTTGACACTGTTTACTGCTTCCAGCCGGAACCACTGAACTATACTCAGTGTTAGAATCCCAGATAATGCCAGCACCAGCTCAGGGATGAAACTCCGATCTGCTCAGTGTGGGGCTCACTACCACACAGGGTGAGACCAGTTAACTCTGCACAGGCTGAGACAGAAGCTGAGATCTTTGACAGTGTCGTGAACCACACTCTCTCACAGCCAAAACCACCTAAAACACAGTAACTGATCAATCATGTCATGGTTCTATATGCAATCTCACTGTACACAGAATGGCTACTACATTCACCTCCATGAGTGACGGCAGTTAATTGTGTGAAGTGCTTTGGACTATGACCAGGCTCCCCATGCAATATACCTAACTGCTGAGCTGGCTGTGAGGGGGTGCTTTTCTGCGGCCAGTGATTATAATGCCTGTTTTTCTTTCATGTGATATGACAGTGAGAACCCTCTGCCCACAGTGGAGATTGCAATCCGGAACACTGGAGATGCTGATCAGTGGTGCCCCTTACTCGAGACGCTGACTGATGCAGAAATGGAGAAGAAGATTCGCGATCAGGACAGAAACACGAGGTACATCCATATTACGAGGGCCACCAAACACACTCCCCACCCCCTATTGCATGCCACTTAGTGACTCCTGCCTACTATGGCCATTTGGATGTCAGAATAGGCTTGGGCTTTAGCTAAACCTGGTGACAATACAGCCAAGCGGTAAGGGTGATGGTGGACGATATGTTGTGGTTAGAACATGGAACCTGCTATCACAGGGGAGTAGTTGAGGCAAATAGTATAGAAGCATTTAAACAGAATTGAGATAAACTCATCAAGTAGAGTGAAGGGAGGGAATGTTATTTCTGTGTTGTGAATAGTCTGTAATTAAGGTATTATTGTTTGTTTTACAGGCGCATGAGACGTCTCGCAAACACCGCTCCAGCCTGGTAACTGAACTCGTGCGTGCCCTGGTCACCAGCCTGGTAACTGAACCCGTGCGTGCCCTGGTCACCAGCCTGGTAACTGAACCCTTGCGCCCTGGTCACCAGCCTGGTAACTGAACCCGTGCGCCCTGGTCACCAGCCTGGTAACTGAACCCGTGCGCCCTGGTCACCAGCCTGGTAACTGAACCCGTGCGCCCTGGTCACCAGCCTGGTTCAGATAATGTTCCTGCAACAATCATCGCAAGGGCTAATTCTGAGAGAATAGACATTCCCCACAGCGGCCTTGTCACAGACCCCACACTGTGTATAAGGACTGGTGCAGTAGTGTCAGTGCTTACAAGATGTCTTGATCTTATCAGGTTCCTATCCCTGCAGTCAGTGCACAGGAATCTTGCCTTAATCCGTTTTTTGTATAGGTGCCCATTGCACTTCTAGAGAAGTTTTTTAAATAAAGTTCTTAATTTTAATTCTGTTGTAATTGTTTTCATATGAATGCCTTTTGATGTGTTTATTATACTTGACAGATGTTATAAAACTGGTTATAAGTGATAGGCACGATGGCAGAGCGGTTACCACTGCTGCCTCACAATGCCAGAAACCAGAGTTTAATTCTGGCCTCAGGTGACTGTGGAGTTTACACATTCTCCCCGTGTCTGTGTGGGTTTCCTCCGGATGCTCTGGTTTCCTCCCACAGTCCAAAGATTTGGAGGATTAGGTGGAGTTACGGGATAGGCGGAGGGAGTGGGCCTCGGTAGGGTCCTCTTTCAGAGTGTTGGTGCAGACTTGGTGGGCCGAATGGCTGCCTCCTGCATTGTAGGGATTCTATGAGAATGGGTGTCTCTCTTCACCTCTCCCTATCGATGATGTTTTGGAACAGAAGTTTGGAGTCTGAGAGTGAAGTGTCCGGGGGGGGGGGGGGGGGGGGGGGGGGGTCGGGTCGGGAGGGGGGGGGGGGGGGGGGTGGTCGGGTCGGGTTGACGTTGATCCTGAGCTGCTGCGACCTGTCTGGTAGTGGTACATGAATTTTAGTTGCTGTATCTATGCTCTGGATATATATTAACATTACCTGTCTAATATTTTCGCTAAAGGAGCACGGACGAATTCAAGCCTCTGAAATTGTACCTTCTATGCCTGTGGCCATGTGGCCATCCACCATGTTTGTGCGGGGCGGCCTGGGGGAGGGCGGCCACCGTGCATGCGCAGGTTGGCACCGGCCCAGCATGCGCGGGACCCGAGTCTTTTACGCGGCGCCGGGTCTCGGATGGCGCCCCCTAGCACATGGCGCCCCGGGCGACTGCCCGAGTAGCCGGTACCTTGAGCCGGCCCTGGCTGTGCGAGTCCATGGTCAGTATCTTTCCTTGTCTATAACAGACTGATGATGATTAAAACTTAACTTCCTGATGATTGCCGTTCAATTGTTGGAAAGGGGGAGATTTTTTTTTTTTTTGCAAGACCATAAGAAATAGGAGCAGAATTAGGCCACTCATCCCATCGAGTCTGCTCTGCCATTCAATCATGGCTGATATGTTTCTCATCCCCATTCTCCTGCCTTCTCCCCATAACTCCTGATTCCCTTATTAATCAAGAACCTATCTATCTCTGTCTTAAAGACACTCAGTGATTTGGCCTCGAGTTCCACATATTCACCACCCTGGTTGAAGAAATTCCTCCTTCGCCGTCGTCTTCATCGATGACGTGTTGAAGGCTGCGAAGATGTCGTAGTTACTCCACCCCGGGGAAGTACTGGACGACGAAGGGTTCTCTGTCTGTTGTGTCCCATGTTTGTCTTCTGAGGAGGTTGGTGCATATTTTTTGCTGTGGCGTGTTGGAACTGTCGATCGACGAGTCGAGTGCCATATCCCGTTCGTACGAAGATTCATGTCGCATTACATTCACCCCCCACCATCTGGCCTGGGCTTGTGAAATCCTACCAACTGTTCTGGCTTGAGACAATTCATACCTCTTTAACCTGTGATTAGCCCTCTCTCCAGTTGCTCCGTCTGGACCTGTGGACTTAATTACCTGCAAAGACTCGCATTCAAAGTATCGTATTCATCTTTGACTTTGTCTATATAAACGTTTCTGGAACCCACCTCTTCATTCACCTGAGGAAGGAGCAGTGCTCCAAAAGCTAGTGATTCGAAACAAACCTGTTGGACTTAAACCTGGTGTTGTAAGACTTCTTACTGTGCTCGCCCCAGTCCAACGCTGGCATCTCCACATCATGGCTTGGAGGAGTCCCAGAGGTTACGGGTGCAGGAAATGGTGTCGGCAAAACGTGGCACTGAGGCCAACACTGCTCAAGTGGCGACTGCAATGAGAGCCTGATGCACAACGTCAGCATCATTAGTGAAGCTGTCCAAGGCGTCACGCAGTCGGTGACAGTCATGGCTGAGGGTCTTGGCAGAACGTCCGACCCGCTGGGGGATATGACCCAGTACCAGGTCAGCCTTGACAAAGTTCTGCGGGATATATGCTCTCAGATGGGCATGGCCGAGGCACTGCGGGGCTTGGCCCAGTCACAGGTGGGCATTGCCGAGGCGCTGCAGAACATACCCAGTCACTGAGGAGCATCGGCGAGAACGTCGACAATATGGTGCGGACCGTGGGGAACTGCTAGGGCTGGCAGAACCAGATGATGCAGGGGCAGCCGGGGCTCAAACCATCCAAAGCTGAAGCCGAGGGTCCTATGGACACTGACCAGAAGGAGGGGGTGCTGAGTGCCAGCCCGGACCCATCCCATGGCGTGGCGAAGGTGGCCACCAGATCCCTTGAGTTCCATCCCTCTGATGAGACTGCATCTCAAGGTCTGCACACGGGACAGGGCGGCACAGCTGTGAGTGGGATTTGTACAACACCTTTTTGCACAACCATTATGATGCCTGTCACTTTCTTCCGCAATGGGGCTGACCTCCGGACCCTTGCCCATCTCTCCAGGCAACTCCTCTCTCCCCATGGTGCTTACCCACCCTCCGGCTGTGGACATGTCCTCCGAGCTGTGTCCCATCCCCAGGATGTTCGGAAGTTGGCTGCTGCATGTTCCGTAGTGTTCAGGCAGTGTCCAGGCATTAGGGTGTGATTGGGATGCTAGGCAATGACCCCCATGGTCATTGGCCCACCCATGGGAATCCACTTGGGTTGTGTGAAGTGCTCACTTAACTACAATTGCCAATTCCCTATCAGCAATAGCCTTCAGTTGCACAGCCAGAGGCCTCAGTAGTCGTGGGGGTTATGAGTGGTTGTTGGGGCAGAGACAAAGGTTGCCCCCGGAATGGGTACACAGCCAGGGGTTGGCATGGTGGTGCCACAAGCGGTTGCCCCACCCCCAACCCTCCCATGACAGCCCATCACTGCGGAGGTTCCCCCACCCCCAGCCGACCCTCATCCCCCTTCGAGCACTGGGGTAGCAATCCCAGCACCCCCATGCTCTGCCTGTGAGCGAAGGTGGCTACTCACCTCCTCGGCTCATCACAGAAGCCCTTCTGCCAGGTTCACATTTTTCAAAAGGAGTACTAATTGGCGCCAATGTGAGTATTTGCTGGGGATGCCGCTGATCGACAGAAGGCCGTTGGATATGGGGTGGTTCGAGTTAATTGTATGGAAATTGGGCTTGAGTGATGGTAATTGGTTTCTCGCCACACTATGGCGAGATCCCAATTTCGCCTACGGGAGTGGGCCGGGTGCATCCCAAACTGTTTGGCACCTGGCGTGGATCTCATTTTTGGTCTCTCCCGCTATTCACCAGCCTCGTTTCGCGGAGTCTGCACATCCTCCGCATGTCTGTGAGTTTCCTCCAGGTGCTCAGGTTTCTTCCCAGTCCCGAAAGACGTGTTGTTAGGTAATTTGAACATTCTGAATTCTCCCTCCGTGTACCCGAACAGGTGCCGGAATGTGGCGACTAGGGGCTTTTCACAGTAACTTCGTTGTAGTGTGACAATTAAGATTATTATTATAATGAGGCCAGAGAATTGCACCCTTTACATTTAATCAACGCCCAGTTTGTGTGACCACAAAACCATTTTTCTCCACTTCTGCAAACAATTTCCTGGAAACTGCCATGACTCATTGTGAGGGAATCAAACCGTTTCAAGCTTCTACCGTGGGCCTCACGGTAGCATGGTGGTTAGCATCAATGCTTCACAGCTCCAGTGGTCCCAGGTTCGATTCCCGGCTGGGTCACTGTCTGTGTGGAGTCTGCACGTCCTCCCCGTGTGTGCGTGGGTTTCCTCCGGGTGCTCCGGTTTCCTTCCACAGTCCAAAGATGTGCGGGTTAGGTGGATTGGCCATGCTAAATTGCCCGTAGTGTAAGGTTAATGGGGGGATTGTTGGGTTACGGGTATACGGGTTACGTGGGTTTAAGTAGGGTGATCATTGCTCAGCACAACATCGAGGGCCGAAGGGCCTGTTCTGTGCTGTACTGTTCTATGTACCCCAGGTTGGTGGTTGGCTCCCTGGACAACAAAGGTCACACAGTGAGGGAATGGCTGCTTGCTTAATTGTGCCAGACAGCATTATTATAGCAGCCACTTTCACACCAGGACAAACCTGAGCAGGCCTTTAAAAAAAATGCAGTTTTGATGTGTTGAAACTTGCACACTGCAATACTCTCCTGCTAGGGTGTCAGTGGATTACACATGAATCATCCAGAGCTTGGTGAAGTAAGAGGTGGAGCCACTGACCTCAGATGTGAGAATGAGGGGGACAATGGTGGAAATAATGAGGCATGCCTGGGCACCTGGATAATAGAGGTACTTCTTAGAAACGTTGAAGCTAGTTACATGGGTGGATTTGGACAACTTTAAAAGGACACTAGAAAATGCAATCTGCCAAAAAGCTGACAGTATCTTGGGACTGGTTCCTGAAACACTTTATAAATGCCACCACCATGGTGCACAACAAAAGGAGTTGTATGACGTAGCTTGCTTTCTTCAGTTAGATATATCAATTGCCTGTTAGTTCATCTTTGATCAATGTTGACTTCAATTTGTATGTTCTAGTAAAAGTCTTAAAAAATATTGTCCTGCCTGAATCCAGGCTCGAGTGCCAGCAGAAACCCACTGCTTCCGCAGCACAGCACAATCACACAATAGCGGCAGAGTCTAATCATGTTCTTGACCAGCACATGCACATTGAGGAGCCCAGGATAGTTTTCCTCTTTCAGGGCCTCCACTGCATTAACTGGTTGTATCAGCTAACTTGGCAAAAAGCAGAAACCAAATCTGTATAACACGTGTCACCAGAACATCTAAGAAGTTTTTAAAATAAAAAACTAAGCACTTCCATCTTAAGTGTGCAGGGACAAAGTAAAAAGAGGAAATAAGGAGAGACATTGTAAAGTTAAAGAAAACCCAAATATGTGTTACTAATATAGTAATGGTAAAAGATTAGTTAAGGAAAAGGTGGGCCTATCAGAGATGTCGAAGGGAACTTGTGTGTTATTGCAGAGGCTATGGGAAAGATTTTAAATGAATATTTTATCTCCCTGTTTACAAAGGGTGATGCAGATATGGTAGCCCAGTAGGAACAGTGTAACTACAAGGAGAGATTGAATAAATTGGGGTTATTTTCCTTGGAACAAAGACGGCTGAGGGGTACAAAATTATGAGGGAAAGAGAGAAGAGTGGACAGGATAAAATTGTTTCCTTTGGTGGAGAATTCTAAAACCAGGAGATATAGATTCAAGATTAGTGGCAGAAGGTGTAGGTGGGACATGAGGAAGAACCTTTTTACACAGAGGGTAGTGGAAATCTGGAATTCCTTGCCAGAGTTGGTGGTGGAGACAGAGACCTTAAATTATTTTTAAAAGTATCTGGGTGTGCACCCTAGGTGCTGTAAACTGCAGGTTTATGAGATTAGAAAGGGCACCTGGGTGTCCCTGGCCTGGCATGGACAGGATGGCCTTCTGTACTGTAACTTTTCTCTGGTTCAAAATTTTACCCAATTGTAAGAATAGGTATACTCAGTAGAAAATACTTATTGCTGCTACTTTAATGTAAAATACACACCCACATGCTAAGCTAATTCTACAAGTGTAGGTGTTCATCTACTGGGTAAGGGGTTAGTATTTAAACAGATGTTACTTTTTCACATTTCGCATCTCTTCCCACCAACTGTTATGGACAGAAGACCAGATTGACTGGAGAATAGAAAATAGTGTGATTGACCCTAAACTGGCCTTGCAAGCTATTCCGTTCTAGGGCAATTCTAGTGGAATATGTAACAAATGCTGCTGTGCCAGTGAGACCCACATCCCATGAAGAAATAAATAAAAAGGAGTAAAGGGAAATAAAGGTTATGTGTAATATATGATTTTCATGTAGAGAACAACGAATGAGAGGTGGAGCTGCTGAGAAAAAAACATGGTAATGCAGTAGGACTCATTGATAATAACACTATGTTAGGTGAAGTAGTTACATTCACAAAAGGTACAGCATATTAGAGCCAGTCAGGTTGTTAGGCAAGGTCATCAAAGGTTATTAGGGGTAAATGGGGAATGTGGAACTCAACACAACCAGATCAGTCATGATCTTACCGAATGCTGGAGCAGGCTAGTGGGGCCGAGTGGCCTACACCTGCTCCTATTTTTATGTCAGGAACTTGACCCAACCTTGCTTAGGCAGTGTGAACAGTCAAGGCAACATCTAATGAATCTGTTGGACTGAGTGCTTTCAGTAGTAGTCCAATGTAATTGGGTGTATTGTTCCTTTAATAAAGATGTTGCAGTATTTCTAGTACTGAAAGCTGTATGAAGGGCAAAGTACTATCCTATTAACCCAACTGTACTCTGCATGAAAATCACAACCTTTATTCCCAACAGATTTATATAAAGTATGAATCAAAGAGAAAAAATGATCTTGATGTTTCTGACACACATTGCAACATTAAAATCAGCAATATCACCAGGGCTTGCTCCCAAATGTTTAAGAGTAGGAGGTTATTTCAAAAAGTTTGAAACTATTTTTTGATTAATTGTCAGAATTTGCCATTCCTCCAGAGGCAAATGAAGTTAGAGGGCAGGATCCAGTTTGCCAAATTCTTTTCCATTTCTGTTCCAAACAGCTTGCTCCCTTTTACCTGGGATGAGTGAACCATCAGCTCTGGGTTGGATTTAGCCTGGGTCTAAAGCCCAGATACAGACCCGACAGATTCCTCACCTCACTTTCCTGAAACTTCCAACTCTCGCTGGCGCCATTCTTCATGGACAGTGAACGTCAGCAAAATATTCCACATTGCATACAGGGTGTGAGCCTACACAGTGTGAGCCTACACAGTAACAGCAGCTCTCAGTCTGTGTTGAATACTGCTCGTGTATTAAGATTCTCTCGGGTTACAATGGACTTACACACAAATGAAAAAGTTCAAAGCTCTTCTGCCGAGAATAAAACTCAAAGATATTCTGGAATTTGTCCATGATGGTGATGCAATAACTGATAAGTTAGCATTTTAATTGCCATAGTCAGAAATCAAAAACCGTGAATGGACCACAATCTCTACATAAAATAAAAATATTAAAAATCAACTCTCTTCAGTTCAATAATGTCCAGTCTCTCGACAGAATGTGAAGTATCACTGTCTTGCGTTAAGGCTCTGTTCATTCTGGCCCGAGTCTTTGCCCCTGACCCCAGTTGAATCCCCCAGGCTGATCTTCAGGCAGCACATTGTAATTGGGATCTTCCTCTGCGACATCAAATATGGCCTTCCTGTAATTTGGAGAGGAGCAGGAAACAGACTTACATAGTGCATGGAAATTATGATAAAAATCTCGACTACTGTGGCAGTATCCAATACAGCAGAGACTCTAAGCCCCAATAGTAATGGTGCAGCAGGGCATTTGCATTATCAGATTAACTGATCAGGCACAACAGGTTATTGGTTGTACATATTCAGTCTGAAATAAGATCACTACTAGAAAGGCACTCTCGCTAATACACAGGAACAACTGCCAAAACATGAAACCCATCAGTTGATTCTTCTAAGCTGACTGCATTGGGTGTGGTTATTATAGCTGGAGGGTTGTGAATACTGTACTGTAATAGATTTGAAGTCAGTTCTGGGGTACATGTACCAACCGTGTGTGGTAGCAGGAGCCTGAGGTCAATGCTGAAATAGCAGTGGAAAAGCCACAATTGGCCTCAGTAACTTTGGGATATGTAGCAGGAAAACCAAGACAACCTGGTGCTCACTCAGGGCACAAGGTCCAGTTTGGCTGTAATGTTACTGAAGAGATTGTTAGCACAGTGTTCAGAGGGAGAACTCAGGACAGGATATGAGAATACAGCAAGTGACATGAAAGCCTAACGCAGCATCAGGCAGCAACCTTCAGAACAGGTTAGAAAATAAAATTAACTGAAGCCAAATAATTGAAATTATGGAAAGGTAGAACAATGATTGCTTCTTGGAGTGAAGGGGATTTACTCCCTTGCTCGGCCAGCTCCATTTTGACAAATTTCTTCATTGTAACAGAAATGGTGTTAAATTCTAAACGAGAGAGAGAGAGAAGACTTACAGAAACCCGGGAGTCACCAGCAACTTCACTCCTCCCGGCTGATTTGGGAATACATCTTCCAGGAAGTAATATATATGGCCAACTGCAATCCCTGTTTCAAAGAGGGAGAGAATACAGATTTCAGTCTACTCAGGGTCTGATATTGATTCCATTGGCAGAATGATTTGACACTGTAGAGATGGGGAGGGAGTAGGATTAGATAGTACATTTGTACCTCACACACAACAGATTACATTTATGACCCAGGACATGATTCACTGTTAGTTTGCACTTTGAAATTCTTCCATTCATCAGCCCACGCTCCCCTGCATTCTTCCTCCCTTCCCCTCACTCCACTCTCCCCATTCCTCACTCTAACAATGCCTCTCCTGACCCCCTGGATATATGCACACACAGATCACATTGGAAGTCAAGGTAAGAAAAACAGAAAATGCTGCAAATTCTTGGCAGGTCTGGCAGCATCATGGTGAGGGAAACAAGGTTAACATTTCAGATCCATGGCCTTTCACCAGAACCATCACAACCTGAACTTCTTGCTGCACAGATGCTGCCAGATCTGCTGAGTATTTCCAACATTTTTAATGCAGGTTTCCAGAATCTGGAATATTTTGCTTTTGGGAATTCCACACAGAGAACAATGAAACAAAATCTCTCCTTCCAAACTGCTGTTTAAATCAACATTGATGAAGTTTATTAAAATAAAAGTTTAGAGTACCCAACCTTCTTTTCCAACTAAGCGGCAGTTTAGCACAGCCAATTTACCAACCCTGCACATCTTTGAGTTGTGGTGGTGAGATCCACACAGACTCGGGGAGAATGTGCAAACTCCACACTGACAGTGACTTGGGGCCAGGATCGGGATCCTCAGCGCTGTGAGGCGGCAGTGCTAACCACTGTGCCGCACAGCGCATTGATGACGTTTAAGAGCAAAGCAATAGGCAGATTGATATCCCCCTTTATAATACTATTTTCAGAAACAATTCGCAGAATCTACTTTGAATCAGTTTCCCATTAGACATAAACAACGATTAATTCAATTAGACTCATCTGGGATGAACATGAACAACTTTGTAAATTCAAGCACTTCAATCTTACCCAACAAGTCAACGATGACAGAGTTGCCCAGAAGCAGTGAGAATCCCATCAGCACCCATGGTAAGAATGGAGCCTGAAAGTTTAGCAGCCCAAAGAAATTCATTCGTACAAATGGGTTCCTCCTGCTCCAGATGTACACCAGCATGATGGTGAAGGCCTGGCCCAGGAAGAACAAGCTTGCAAAGATTCCAAACAGCTGAGTATTAGAGTCAAGGGTCACTGGACAGGAAGAACAGGTTAGACACTGGGCTGGTTCTCATACAGTGAACTGCCTTACATTCAAGTGCATTTGATGAAAGCTAACCTTTTGCTTTGTTTGCTCATTGCTTGGTTCATCAGTCACTGAAAGTAAAAATGACCCCCTGTTTATCACAATGCTATTTAACAAACACAGAAGATGTCATTAAAAAAAAAAAGAGTAAAACTCACACTACCAGCCGCCCCCTCTGCTAACAGGCCAGCATTTCTTTGCTTTCCTGTGAATGGTTTATAAACTATTCCCGAGCTGTACAATTTTGTAAGCAGTCCCCAGGTACTGTGCATAGACATCTGCCAGGCCTTCGTTTTGCTTATTACTGCCGATGCTGGAATCTGAAATAAAAACAGAAAATACTGGACAATCTCAACAGGTCTGACAGAACCTGTGGAGAGAATAAGGAGCTAACATTTTGAGTCTGGATGCATAGGGAGTCATCCAGCCTCGAAACGTTAGCTGCCTTTTCTCTCCACAGATGCTGTCAGACCTGCTGAGAGTGTCCAGCATTTTGTTTTCATCCATTCCCCCTTCTGGAATGATGTGTACAGCTGAGCTCATCTTTCTGTGGGCCATTTGTGCTCACTCAGAAAGTTGCATCAAGTGGACTCCAGGTGAACAGCTACATCCAGACTACAATGCTGTCTAGCTCCTGAAAATTGGGAATTAATATTTAGTGATTTACAGGAAGTTCCTCTTTGGTGCTCTTCTGAGCCCAGCGTTTCACACTGCTGATTGGTCAATCACCCTGAGCCCAGTACATGCACTGGGAGAGGGAGAACTGGCCATGTTTCACTGCATTGGAATCATTTCCCTACATTGCAACAGTGACTAAACTTCAAAAAGTAGTTCATTTCACGTAGAGCATGCTGGGAGATCCTTGACTGTGATAGGCGCTATATAAATGTAAACCTTTCTTTTATTACAAACAACCCTGCTCTGAATACAGTACTTAGAACAAAGTGATCAAAAATTCAGCATGGTGGATAGTCAGGGAAGAGAGTTGTGATCCTCACTACACAGTCCACAGCAAAAAGTTCAGAATGATCTTCATCAGCTTAGAAATGAGGCACTCATCATTCTGAGAAGAAGAAAACATATAATGAAGCACTGTATGAGAAACCAACAATAATGACGACGGCAGCTATCAGGTACATTGCAAAAAGGATACGGTCATTAAAAACCCACCAAAAATAAACATGAGCAGAAAGTCAGCTGTCCTTCCCCTGAATGATCCTTCTTCAAGCATTCGACAATATCTGTATCTGGGACACTTGAGTGAAAGAAGACAGACTGCAATTCACCATCACATCCAATCCCACTGAAGTTGTGGGTATTCAACCCAAAACCCACCCAGCCCCCCCCCCCCCCCCCCCCTCCACCCAAGTTACCACACAAAACCAGTCACTTTACAGATACTAGGATTCAGAAATTACAGACACCGCATGGTATGATCCTGGATGCTATCCAATACTGTGACTGCCGGGGGGGGGGGTAACTGGCGAGGTTTGCAATTCTACTCTCCAACACTTCATTCTGCACCTCAACCATTCTGGGATGAGATCCATTAACCTATCCCACCAATGATTCACTCAAATGGATACTATTCATGCCTAAATAGGGAATGTTGGCCAGGATTTCAACTCTATGGGCCGCCCGATCACGTATAGCAAGAATCACTTAACACAGATATCAGGAGAAAAGATAGCTTACGGATATATCACAATCTCTGAACCAACAAGCTGACTTGGCATGGAGCCGAGACCCAAACAACATTCAATCAAGCACAAATTGGATTCAGTAAGATCTCAGTGGTTTCACTCCTTTAAACACACCCTTCAAATGTTCTGACTGCCAGCTGAAGGATGAAATTTCTGAAATGTGTACAGGAGAACATCCTTAACCAGAAGGTTCTCGTTCAACTGAATGAGATGAGGGAATGATGATGGGCGAAGAGGACCAAGTAAATGGAAAGAGTGATCATTGTATCATCAACTTTAGATTAGTAATCGAGGTGTAATGAACTCCAATTGGCTTTATTGGTTGGCCAATTGGAGTATGAGCTCCCTCAATGATAGCTCATTGAGGGGGCACATATAATCACCCGTGTAGGCTTTGTGAGCAGTCTTAAATTGACTGGACTGTTAGCAGCACTGTTTGTAGCTGCTCCTGTAATATCGTTATTGTAAATAAATATTGGTGTGGTGACGGAACTCCTGCCTCCCGTGGATTACTACAGTGGCGACGAGGAAAACTACGAATTTTGCAGAGACCAGCTGCCGCACTCGGAGGGTAAGCCTTGCCATTAAAAAAAATGCCGTTTTTTGGGAGGTTAGAGGCATTCGACCCGGCTATTGAGGACTGGTCCCAGTATGTGGAGAGAATGTGTTACTTCTTCCGGGCAAATTATATACTGACGGACGAAAGGAGACGGCTTATCCTGCTGTCGGCGTGCGGACCCTCCGCTTTCGCCATTATACGTAGTCTGACTTATCCCGATGCGCCGGACACGAAAACTTTCCAAGAAGTAACGGAATTGGTGAAAGAGCACTACGACCCAAAACCACCCCTCATTTTGCGTAGGTACAGATTCTACACAGCAAAGCGGGAAGACAGGGAGTCAGTCACGAATTTCTTGACCCGCCTGAGAAGGCTGGCGGAAAAATGTGAGTTCGGCCCGACGCTAAATGAAATGCTTCGGGACCGGTTAGTGTGTGGTATAAACGACCTCACAATACAGAAACTTCTGTTGGCGGAAACGGAGCTAGACTGCAGGCAGGCGTTACAGCTCGCACTGTCCCTAGAAAAGGCAGCAAGTGGGGCGCAGCAACTACAGGGCACGCCAATGGAGGTAGATACCTGTGAGCGGGACTACCACAATGGGTCCTGCTACCGGATAGCCGCTCTCAGGAAAAACCTGAGGAATAGAGGGAAAAAGGTACACCCCGCTCACTTCGGAGAACGACCCGGCGGACGACGCAGAGGTGACAGACCCAGACACGAGGAGCAGGAAGAAGCTCAGAGGAATGCCAGCTGCCAGGAATTCCTAGGACCTTGGGGGGGGGGGGGGGGGGGGGGTGTAATGAACTCCAATTGGCTTTATTGGTTGGCCAATTGGAGTATGAGCTCCCTCAATGATAGCTCATTGAGGGGGCACATATAATCACCTGTGTAGGCTTTGTGAGCAGTCTTAAGTTGACTGGACTGCTAGCAGCACTGTTTGTAGCTGCTCCTGTAATATCGTTATTGTAAATAAATATTGGTGTGGTGACGGAACTCCTGCCTCCTGTGCATTACTACAGAGGAGTATTTTTAACTGGAGTTTACAAAGAAAGAGGAAGCTGACAAAATATAAATATTTGGTAGAGGTAAATGGATGGGGTAAAAATTGATATGCAGGACATACTGGAAAGGCTTAAAGAGTGAATAAGTAAACTGGTCTGAATGGCTTACATTCCTCGGTCACTGAAGGGGGGGGGGGGGGGGGGGGGAGTGAGGGAGAGAGAGTGAGAAGAGATACCAGATGATTGAATAAAACACTTCCCCAAAAATTGGTGTAAGGACAGTCCTAACGTCAGTGGTGGGTAACGTTTTAGGAACAAGAATCAGGAGTGGGTTGAATTAATTAAAGAGAATCAGCAGAAATTGGTAAAAGAAACACTGAATTTCTCTAAACAAATTTAACATTTTGATGAAACAACAGAGACGGTTCATGAAGGGAATATGGTGAATGGTGTCTTACATGGATTTCCAGAAATTGCCAAAGTATCAAATAAGAGGCTGGTTAACCAAATTGATGCGCCTTAAACATACCTCTTTGACCAAGCTTTTGTTCCTGTCCTAATGTTATGTGGCTTGGTGTCATATTTTGTTTCATAATGCCTCTCTGAAGCACCTTGGATGTTTCATTATGTTAATGGTGCTATATGAATACAATAAGACGTCTTACAACACCAGGTTAAAGTCCAACAGGTTTGTTTTGAATCACTAGCTTTCGGAGCACAGCTCCTTCATCAGGCTCCTCGCCTGAGGAAGGAGCAGTGCTCCGAAAGCTAGTGATTCAAAACAAACCTGTTGGACTTTAACCTGGTGTTGGAAGACTTCCAACTGTGCCCACCCCAGTATCTCCACATCATATAAATACAAGCTGTTGTTGAGGATTTGCATTATCTATTCATAAATCCTTGTTTTAAATTGTTTAAATTAAAGGCATAATTAACACTAAATGTGACTCTTTCTTTCTCTACTATTCACAAACTAACCTAGTTCCAGTACCTGTTCATTCCTTATTTGGCACAGTTTGGTCAAATATCCCACAAGGCAATTCTCAGAGGAGTGGCTTCAATCCCAACCCCCTACACAAACTCTCCTCCATTCTGACCCATTGGGAGGCAACCCCTCTAACCCAGCTCTATACCTTCTCCACATTCGCTGCCCAGTAATAATACATTAGGTTCAGAAGACCCAAACCCCCTGCCTGCCTTCCTCTCTGTCGTGGCACCTTTCTAATTCTGGCCAGCTTTGGAGAGTGATATTGATTACTTTTAAGGATTTCAGATTGTGTGAAGTTAAATTTTTACTTTGGTTTTTCAATAAGTTGGTGCTGACTTTCATCGTGTTACTTTGACCCATCTTGTCCACACCGGCACGAGGACACCTACGTGCCATTTCTAATCTCACCTTCCTGCGCCCGGTCCAGAGGCCTGTAGATCCAGGCATTTTTTTTCTTCATTTTTAAAAAAAAAGTGTTTAGGGTCTCTACCTCCACCACCAACTCGGGCAGGGAATTCCAGACTCCCACTACCCTCTGCATAAAAAAGCTCTTCCTGATGTCCCCTCTATACCGTCTGCCACTTTTCTTGAATCTATGTCCCCTGGTTCTAGAATTCTCCACCAAGGGAAACAATGTTATCCTGTTCACTCTATCTCTTCCCCTCATAATTTTGTACACCTCGATAAAGTCACCCCTCAGTCTTCTTTGTGCCAAGGAAAATAACCCTGACCTATCCAATCTCTCCTCATACACTTTTCTAGACTTTTCTACACTTCTCAAGCCCTGGCAACATTCTTGTAAACTTCTTCTGCGCTCTCTCCAGAGCAAATATGTCCTTCCTGTAATGTGGTGACCAGAACTGCACACAATACTCCAGTTGTGGTCTCACCTGTATTTTATACAATTCTAACATTATATCCTTACTCTTATATTCTATACCTCTTGCCAATGAAGGAGAGTATGCCATATGCTTTCTTTACAACCTTGTCTACTTGACATACTGCTTGTACACCAAAATCTCTCACTTCATCTACCTCTATTAGTATATTCCCATTTATTGAATATTCCCTATAACTGTTTGACTATATATACTCCCTATAACTGTTTGACCTATATATTCCCTATAACTGTTTGACTTATATATATTCCCTA
This sequence comes from Scyliorhinus canicula, assembly GCF_902713615.1. Lineage (NCBI taxonomy): Eukaryota > Metazoa > Chordata > Chondrichthyes > Carcharhiniformes > Scyliorhinidae > Scyliorhinus > Scyliorhinus canicula. The sequence goes on along the minus strand of NC_052146.1, from coordinate 82,042,227 downwards.
TAACTGGTTGAATAACCTTTGCAGTCTCTGTCCTCAGTACAGTTCATTCAAAAATAAAAACTTAGGTCCATAACCTCCAGGCTATGGGGCATTTTAACTGGAGGGTTCACAAAGATAACCCACCCAAGCCCCAGAATCCCCATGTAAGGATTGCCAGCAATTTCCTGGAAAGATCAAACTTCCATTGAGCAAACACCCTGCAATGGGAACCATCTGAAACTAAAATAAAACTCCCACACACTGACCAACCTCCTGACCACCTAAGCCACCCTACACCACCTGCCCCAACACCACCACACCTACCCATTAATTTATACGCTTACCCTCTCTCTAGCTTCTCAAAGTGGGTGGACCTTTAAACCTACCTGCTTTTCAACAACCTCCTTACCTAGGGCTCTGCTGCCCTTGGCACAGGTGTTAGGGACCCACTTCACTACACAGTTTTCACCTGACACGAGTCAGAAGGTTGGGCGAGAAAGGAGCAGCTTAAGTTCCAGGTAAAGAGGGCGGCACAGTGGCACAGTGCTGCCTCACGACACAGAGGACCCGGGTTTGATCCCTGCCCCGGGTCACTGTCTGTGTGGAGTTTGCACATTCTGTGCGGGTCTCAGCTACAACCCAAAAAGATATGCAGGGTAGGTGGATTGGCCACACTAAATTGGAAAAAAAGAATTGGGTACACTAAATTTATTTTTTTTAAAGTTCCAGGTAAACAAAGAGCAGATTCGAATCCGACTGGGATCAACACTCCTTGGAAAATTCCTGATTTAGAAAGACAACTCATTTCAGTTTCCTTCCTGACTTGAAAACATCAACTTTATTGCAATAAAACTCCATGTGTTGACTAGCCTGTGATATTTTGGCTTTCTATGTCAGCCTAAACAACGAATTGTGCCAACCTATTCTACCACAGGAATATCACACTCAAGCCCTCATCCTTTCCTTACCCAATTTCCACCCTAGGAATTGCAGGATTTTACAGTGTAGGAGTCACCAAATCACCCTGTGTGCCTGCTCGTTTATCTCTTTTAAAAAAACACTGATGGGGCAGCACGGTGGTGCATTGGATTAGCCCTGCTGCCTCACGGCGTCGCGGTCCCAGGTTCGATCCCGGCTCTGGGTCACTGTCCGTGTGGAGTTTGCACATTCTCCCCGTGTTTGTGTGGGTTTTGCCCCCACAACCCAAAGATGTGCAAGGTAAGTGGATTGGCCATGCTAAATTGCCCCTTAATTGGAAAAAATGAATTGGGTTCTCTAAATTTATTTAAAAAAACACTGATTAAATAGAATAATGCTGCAACTGGGGGAGGATGAGGGGGAGCGGTGGAGGGGATAGAGTGATTGTCAGGTCCTCCTGGGTAATTGAGTAAAGGTGGGCTAAATAGTATTCCTCATCAATAATAATCTTCTTAATGGGGAAATGAAGGAAAATCTATTTCCACTGGGATAAGAGAAATGTTTTCATATGTGAAGACATTGATGTCAAAACTTTACCAAAGGGGTGGTAACAGAAGCAGAGAATTTTGCACGTACCTAGTGAAGATTAAACATTTGAAGTTGGGCAATGGGTTTAGTTTGGGGATTGATGCAGGGCTACGGAGAGACAGTGAGGCAGTGGGATTAATTTGGGATTGATACAGGGCGATGGGGAGAGAGCGGGACAGTGAGATTAGTTTGGGGATTGATACAGGGCTGCGAGGAGACAGCGGGCCACTGGGATTAGTTTGGGATTGACACAGGGCTATGGGGAGAGCGCGGGGAGTGGGATTAGTTCAGGATTGATACAGGGCTATGAGGAGAGAGCGGGGCAGTAGGATTAATTTGGGATTGATTCAGGTCTGTGGGGAGAGTGCGGGGCAGTGGGATTATTCTTGATTTGCTCGACAAAGAGCCAACACAGCTTGATGAGTCGAATGATTTTTGCTGTAATGTAAATTCATAGGGTACTAATTTAATTGGGTTAGAAGGTTACTAGGGTATTAATTAATAGGGTTACAGTGTTAACAGGTTACAGGGTTAACCAGGGATTAATTTAATAGGATTACAGGGTTATTGGGAGGGTTTAATTTAGTAGGTCACAGGGTTAACAGGTTATTAATTTAATAGGGTCACAGCGTTAACCAGGCATAATTTTAATCGGGTTATAAGGTTAACAGGGTTTTATAGGGTTTCAGGGTAATGCTCTTATGACCTTGTTCTATCTCATTTATCAAAACAATTGCAGGAAACCATTAATTACTGTGTGACAAGTTTACTAAGGCAGTTTCCACTATAAATATGGACAAAGAAATTTAGAATAGAACATTAAAATAAACGGAGATTTGTGACTTTAAAAGATTGAATTCCAGTGTCCTTCAGTTACCTCCCCTTGCAAACCCACTTTACATGAAGGTTACGCTAGGGTTGTACCTACCCCCCACGCAGTCACCACAGGAGGTAGACTGGTTAAAAAATTATCAAAGGCCGTAACCTCAAATATTCACACGTTTTCTCCTGTGCAAATAACATTTAATTACAGGTCAAGGACAGAGCAAGTTCATGCAGAAACTTCCAATAATGACAGTACAAGAACAAAGCTGAAGCTTATTGAGAGTTTGTGCTGCTTCTGCTGCCTAGGAGCACGAGGGTGGACAGAGCAGGCACCTTACACCTGGGTAGGATGCTTTTTCAGAGGGTCAGTGCAGACACAATGGGCCAAAATGGCCTCCTTCTGCACTGCAGGGATTCTATGTATACAATAGGTTTCTATGTGTCAGGTGTGGCTCAGTCAGCAGCACTCTTACTTTGGAGACAACAGGTTTCATTCAAGTCTCACTCCAAGGCTTCAGCACAAATACCTAGACTGACACTCCAGTGTCGTACTGGGCGAGTGCTGCACTATTGGAGGTGTGACCTTTCAGTCAAGACTTTAAAGCGAGGCCCCACCTGCCCTGCTCTGGTGGATGTAAAAGGTCTCACAGCACTATTTGAGAGCAGAGTTATCCACATTTCCGACATTACAACAATGACTGTATTTCAAAAGTACTTCACTGGTTGTGAAGTGATTGAGATGTCCAGTGGTCGAGAAAGGTGCTGTAAAAACAGAGTTCTTATGGAAATCAGAATGAAGTAATGCCAATATGTTAAAATGATTCAATCCTTTGGTTAAGCCCGCAGGTCACAGGAAGTTCAAGGATATTAAAGACATGATAGCTCACCGTTCAGATGGCTCCAAAAGTGACCTAGTGGAACCAGATGATCACCGCTTCCAAATGCTACCAGAATGCATGAGCAGAATTTAGCCACACCAGCAGTCGGGGTTCTGTGATTAAGCTCAGTGAGAAGTGAAACAATCACCTTCGATCAATTTGAACAGGTTAGGGCTTTTTCTCTCGAAAAAAAGAGATGATCTAATGGAGGCCTTTAATTAGGTCTTAGATTCAATAGGGTAAATGTAGAAATGTGGTTTCCATTTACAGACACGATCAAAACCAGCGTTCATAAACATAGGATAGTGGCTAATAAATACAATAATGAATTATTTGAAAAATTACACAGAGTGGAACACACGACCACAGCAAATAGTGGAGATGAATATCAAAGATGCATTTGAGCTGAAATGAATGTCAAAGATGCATTTGATGGAAAGATGGATAAATACATCTGGGGGAAAGAAATAGAAGAATATGGCGGTGCAATGAGATGAGGAGCAGGTTGGGGGCACTCAATTTACAACAAATATCAGCACAAATCTGTTAGGATAAAAGGCTTGTTTCTTCTGCACTGGAAAATTCACTGAGGCTCCTTCGACAGCACCTTCCAAACCCATGACCACTATCATCCCGAATGACAAGGGCAGCAGACACATGGGAACACCATCCTTATTTGGAAATATATCGCCGTTCCTTCACTGTCGCTGGGTCAAAATCCTGGGAACTCCCTCCCTAACAGCACAGTAGGTGTGCCTACACCACATGGACTGCTGCGGTTCAAGAAACAGCTGATCACCAACTTTGAGGGTAACTAGGGATGGGCAATGAATGCTGGCCCAGCCAGTGATATCCAAATCATGTGAATGGATAAGATGTGAGATTCCAGCAGAGATCCGCTGGTAAGTAGTCATGAAACAGCGCACTGGAAGAGAAGAACATTGGACTGGACAATGATGCCCCCACAATCTTGACCAACTGCACTGGCCAATTTCACACCTAAGAAATGGCTACATTAGTCAGCTTCAGAGAGCTGGCATGAACTTGATGGGCTGAATGGCCTTCTTCTCTGCTGTGATGACTTGATTAAGTGCCCGATTAGCCAGACATGGTTTCTAACTGCTCACCAAATCTAGAGTCTTTTTCTTAAATAGCTTACATCAGAAGACAGATGGCATTGTTTTTAAAGATAGTGAGCCCCCATTGATAAATTACTCCCAGCTATGCAATCACAGACACCAGACAAGACACGAGAATATTTCTAAAACTGTTTCAAAAGCACATTAAAAAATTCAAAGTGATAAGGTCTCCAGAAAGCGTTGTGCTGTCAAGGGCACATAGCCCACACAGGCTGCAGAACAGAAACCACAGCAGCTCAGCATTATCACATTACACACACGAGCCAAGATTGGAGAACAGCTGCAGACCACTAACAGCTTTCAGTCTCCAGCTGCCTTTGTGATCTCACCTGGGGCAAAGCCCACTCATTGAACTGTGTACAAAGTGAAGGCGTTTCATCCGGTCTAGAACTGGACTCGACAAGGAAGAGCCCAACTGTAAATCCTCACACACCTGAAGGGTATAAAATCTACAAAGTCTTTAAAGAAAGGTAGAGCATTCACATCTAGCCCAGGATCAATGCCTGAAAGCTTCACTCATAGGCAAGTCAGCTTGCAATCAAAGAAGTTCAAAGTTATCTTTAGGAAGTAGCCAATACCTGAAGCTGTGAGCACAGGCGAATAGGAAGATTTTTTTTTTAAACGCACACAATTTCAGATTCGCTGAAAGCTCCCTCCAGCAAGCCCCAGCATTGCAGTAAACTCCTAAACTGAGCATCCAAGTCGTGTAAAGTTTTTTTTTTTTGCAACCTCACTTCTACCATGTAAAGAATCAGCAGCAGAAACAGTGCTGCGTGCGATGCTCCAGCACAGCACCCATGCAGTCAGCTGGTATTTGGGTTTAGGGAGAGTGCGTATCCCACAGCACCATCAGACCCAGGTCAGAACTCAGACTGGGTCTGTGTGTAAAACCCAAATCCATGTGATACCCATTTTTCCAACACACAAAAGGATACAAAAAGATCATATTGAACAAAAAGCTAAATCCCAATGGTCCGAAGAAAAGAAAGTTGGTTAGTAACCTCCACACCTGCAACAAGATAAGAGAATACAAAAAAATAAATTAAATACACACATGCACACAATATAGGTTGAATAAACTTGACAAAATCTAACTTATTGAATTGAAGACGTTCACGGAGGTGAGATTTTCAGAGTGATAAGACTACGGATGGTGATGAATTAATATCAAACAAGAAAAAAATAATTATTACAGGGTTCAGAACTGATAATCAGATAAATAAATCTGAGGCCAATGTATCATGAAGTGTGGGGTAAAACATTTCTTAAACTTACTTGATATTTCTTGACTATCAAGTCAGGATTGAAGTAAAGCTGGAATGGGGTGATGAACTCCAGCTGCTGTGAAGAAACAAGAAAGAATTTACTGGCAGAGGCATCAAAAGGTGTAGCTTAAACACCAGTCCCAAAGCAGTAATACACGGGCATCATATTGAGAAAAAGAGGGAGAAGTCTGGAGATAGTCAGAGCTCAGGTACACAGCATGTAGCTTTATCACATCGGCATGATGGAGATGATTGTGGTTAACAGGTTAAGGCTCATTTTGATTATTTAGGACACAGGTGCGATGCGTACCAGAAGATTTAAAGTTATAAACCATGCTTTGTGGTGAGATAACTAACCTTAGCCAGTGCCTTGGGTTGTAGGGAGAAACCAGGATCAGCAAAGATTCTTTGCTGGAGAGTAGACAATTATAATAGCCCAGAGCAGTCAACTGGAATATCTGACCTAACCCATAAACTACAACTTGTCAACACACTCAGCGCCGGAGAGAAATGATCGGATAAGTACTGGAAATCGCACCCACTGCTTTCACTTCATTTGGCAGCATGAATGTTCTGGCTCCTGGGCAGCTCGGCAGCGCAGTGGTTAGCAGTGCTGCCTCATGGCACCGAGGTCCCAGGTTCGATCCCGGTTCTGGGTCACTGCCCGTGTGGAGTTTGCACATTCTCCCCGTGTTTGCGTGGGCTTCGCCCCCAGAACCCAAAGATGTGCAGAGTAGGTGGATTGGCCATGCTAAATTGCCCCTTAATTGGAAAAAAATATTTGGGTACTCTTGAAAAAAAAATGAATGATCTGGCTTAAAAATGTATTTCTCAATCAATGTCACCAAAACATATTTTCTGGTTCTTACCGTTCTGCGAATTGTGGAATCTGGCTCTGTACAAGATTATAACCATGTTCCTTAGGTCACAATAATGGCCATTACCTCAAATAGATACTTCAGCGACTGTAAAACACTTAGGAATGCCTTGGGGTCATGGATTGTACCTCAGATATCCAAGTCCTTTCTTTCATTAACCTTGGGCCTCGAGTTACCATCATTGGGAGAACAGAGGAGAGAGGTCACTCAGACATTTCCAATACCACCCACCGCACACGGCCAGCCCCGCGGCGGGGCCCGCCTCACACGGCCAGCCTGGCGGTGGGGTCCCACTCTCACACGGCCCGCCCCGTGATGGAGCACTGCCCCCACACGGCCAGCCCCGCGGCGGGGCCCCACTCTCACACGGCCAGCCTGGCAGTGGGGTCCCACTCTCACACGGCCAGCCTGGCAGCGGGGTCCCACTCTCACACGGCCAGCCCCGTGATGGAGCACTGCCCCACGCCCCCACACGGCCAGCCCCGCGGTGGGGTCCCACTCTCACACGGCCCGCCCCGTGATGGAGCACTGCCCCCACACGGCCAGCCCCACGGCGGGGCCCCACTCTCACACGGCCAGCCTGGCAGCGGGGTCCCACTCTCACACGGCCAGCCCCGTGATGGAGCACTGCCCCACGCCCCCACACGGCCAGCCCCGCGGTGGGGTCCCACTCTCACACGGCCCGCCCCGTGATGGAGCACTGCCCCCACACGGCCAGCCCCGCGGCGGGGCCCCACTCTCACACGGCCAGCCTGGCAGCGGGGTCCCACTCTCACACGGCCCGCCCCGTGATGGAGCACTGCCCCCACACGGCCGACCCCACGCCCCCACACGGCCAGCCCCGCGGCGGGGCCCCACTCTCACACGGCCCGCCCCGTGATGGAGCACTGCCCCCACGCCCCCACACGGCCAGCCCCGCGGCGGGGCCCGCCTCACACGGCCAGCCCCATGATGGAGCACCGCCCCTATACAGCCGTGCTGCCCCGCCCCACCAAACACAGCCAGCCCCGCGGCGGGGCCCCACCCCCACACGGCCGGCCCCGCCGCCCTCCCACACGGCCGCCCCCGCCCCCCGCCCCCCCTCCCACATGGCCGCCCCCTCCCACACGGCCGGCCCCGCCCCCCTCCCACACGGCCGGCCCCGCCCCCCTCCCACACGGCCGCCCCCGCCCCCCTCCCACATGGCCGCCCCCGCCCCCCTCCCACACGGCCGGCCCCGCCCCCCTCCCACACGGCCGGCCCCTCCCCCCTCCCACACGGTCGGCCCCTCCCCCCTCCCACACGGCCGGCCCCGCCCCCCTCCCACACGGCCGGCCCCACCCCCCTCCCACACGGCCGGCCCCACCCCCCTCCCACACGGCAGCCACAAGACGGCGCTCTGCCACCCACACCACCTCTCATTGGCAACAATGGGTATGGAATAAATATTAACATCACAACAATACCCAGATCATTTTGTTTTTAAAAAGAATCAGGACTGAGCCAATGAGAGTAACCAGAGGATGGATAGAAATGTTCACAAAGTTGCCCCGGTTTTGAATAATAAAATTGTTGAATGATAGCACAGGTTGCCATTTGGTCCATCACTTTGCAAATAAATTAATGTTTGTTTTACCTTTGTAGACAAACATTTGTAGAATCACAGAATCCCTACAGTACAGAAAGAGGCCATTTGGCCCATTGAGTCTGCACTGACCCTTTGAAAGAACACCCTATCTGGGCCCTATCACCTGCCCCGTAACCACACCCGAAGGGGCAATTTGCATTGTCCAATCCACCTAACCTGCACATCTTTGAACTGTGGGAGGAAATCAGAGCACCCGGAGGAAACCCATACACACACGGGGAGAAAGTGCAAACTCCACAAAGACAGTCACCCAGGGTGGGAATCGAACCTGGGACCATGGCGCTGAGACAACAGTGTTAACCACTTTGCCACCATGCTGCCCCATTCATACAGTTTCTATGAAAGCAGTGCTAACCACTGCACTACCATGCCACCCCATTTGTACAGTTCCTGTGAAAGCAGTGCTAACCACTGCGTTACTGTGCTGCCCCATTTGTATGGTTCCTGTAAAAACAGTGACAGTTCAACACAGAACTGAGGGGCTGTAGTTACAGCAATTTAGATGAGTTTTAAAGGAGTTAAACATTTCAACCTCAACCATCAGCTTAGGCACTACATTCCAGATGGCCACCTCTGGGTGAAAATATTTTTCGGCATGTCCCTTCTAATCCTGCTATCAATCACCTTAAATCTATGACCCCTGGTAACTGACTCCTCAGCTAGAGGAAATAAGTAATTCCTGCCCAACCTGTGTAGGCCTCTCATAATTTTGTACACCTCATTCAGGTCATCCTCTGTTCTAAGGAAAACAATCCCAGTCTATCCAATCTTTCCTCATAGCTGCAATTTCAAGCTCTGGCAACATTCTTGGAAATCTCCTCTTGCACTCTCTCCAGAGCAATCAAGTGCTTCCTGTAATATGGTGACCAGAATTGTACACAATATTCCAGCTGTGTCCTCACCAGCATTTTACACAGTTCCAGCATTACATCCCTGCTTTTGTATTCAATACCTCCCCAATAAAGGTGAGCATTCCATAGGCTTTCTTGACCACCTTTTCCATCTGTCCTGCCACATTCAAGCTTCTGTGGACATGCACTCCAGTGTCACTCTCTTCCTCAACCCCTTTCAATATCTTCCCCTTTATTGAGTGTTTCCTTACTTTGTCGCCCCTCCCCAAATCCACTACCTCACATTTTTTCAGATTGAATTCCATTTGTCACTTATCCTCCCACTAAACCAAACCATTGATATCAGTCTGGAGTCAACAGCTATTCTCTTCACTATCAGCTACACGGCCAATTTTTGTGTCATCTGCAAATTTCCCAATCATACCTCCTCCATTTTAGTCCAACTCATTCATATATACGAACTGCAAGGGCTCCAACGAGCCCCGTGGAATGCCACTGGAGACCACTTTCCATTCGCAAACATGCCCATCGACTATTACCCTTTGATCCGGTCACTGAGCCAACATGTCACCTTCCCCTGTATCGCATGAAAGTTTACTTTTCTGACCAGTCTGCCATGTGAGACATTGTCAAATGCCTTCCTGAAATCATGATGTGGAGATGCTGGCATTGGACTGGGGTGAGCACAGCAAGAAGTCTTACAACACTTGATTCAACTGAGGAGCTGTGCTCCGAAAGCTAGTGATTCGAAACAAACCTGTTGGGCTTTAACCTGGTGTTGTAAGACTTCTTCCTGAATGCAGTGTCGACAAGTGTAAGGGTTGGTTTAGCACAGTGGGCTAAACAGCTGGCTTGTAATGCAGAACAAGGCAGCAGCGTGGGTTCAATTCCCATACTGGCCTCCCCGAACAGGCGCCAGAATGTAGCAACTAGAGGCTTTTCACAGTAACTTCATTGGAGTCTACTTGTGACAATTATTGTTATTAGACCACATCTACTGCACTATCCTCATCAAACCTCCTTGTTACTTCCTCAGAAAAATTGATTAGTTAGTGAGACACATTATTCGCCTAATTAAACCATGCTGACTACCCCTGATCAATCCATGCCTCTCTAAGTCAGTGTTCTTCAAAGTCGGGGGTGCGACCCACGGGTGGGTCACGGGCGGGCGTCGGGAGGGTCACGGAGCCGTTGTCCGCGGCGCTCACGATCGCACAAATCCCCACGCAGCAGCTGGCTTTTCATAACACCGGCTGCAAGCGGCCGGGAACATGTCAAAAAAAAAATTCAGCAGCATTGCGCATGCGCACACGGTGATCGGAAAGCACGCACATTCCGCGAAGATGTTAAAAAAATTCGGCCGCATTGTGCATGCGCGCATGATGATCGGTGCACATGCGCAAATTGGGCACGCATGCGCAGTGCGGCAGCTATTTTTTTTAAACAGTTGCAGCTTTTTGTTTTACAAGTTCTGTACTGTTTTTTATTCATTTAATTTTTATTTTTTTCATTTATTTTATTCTTTTTTTTAACAGGTTGGGGGGGGGTGTTTATTTATTTTTCCATTTTTTTTAAACAAGTTCGGGGGGGTTTTATTCATTTTTTTCATGTATTTTATTCATTTTTTTTACAAGTTCGGGGGGGGGGTTTATTCATGTATTTTACTCATTTTATATATTTTTTTACAAGTTTGGGGGGGGGGGTTTATTTGATAAAATGTTACAGGAAAAAAATTCAGAACTTTGGACAGATGGAGACTCCATACTTTCCGACACAGGAAGGCTTCACCTTCTTCCAACAGGTTCCATTGGAGGAGCGTGTACGAGGGCCAAAGGGACCCAAAGCCATTTCCTCCATTTTTGTCAGCAGCAAAGAAGGTAAGAGAAAATGGTGGGTCGCGCAGGCTGGCCGACGTGGGTCGCGAAGGTCGGGTGGTTGGTAAAAATGGGTCCCCAGAAAAAAAGTTTGAAGAACACTGCTCTAAATGACAGTTTATCCTTTCTCTCAGATTTGATTCCAATAACTTAACGACCCCCAAAATCAGATTGACCGGCTGATAATTTTCTGTCCTTTCCCTCGCACTCTTTTGAAATAATGGTACATCATTCACAGACCTCCAATCCTCTGGTATCTCACCTGTACCTCGTGAGGATTGGACAATGATCCTCAGAGCATCTGTTATTTCCTCCCTGGCTTCCTTCAACACTCTGGATACAATCTATCTGTCCCTGGCGATTTATCCACCTTCCAGGATGTCAGTCCCTCCAGTACCCTCTCTCTCATTATGTTTATTATCTCTAATATTACACATTCCTCTTTCACCAGAAAATCTGCAACATCGCTCTTGTTGGTGATGACAGAGACAAAGAACTCACTGAGAACCCTGCCCACATCTTCAGCATCAATGCATTAGACACCATGTACATCATAGGTCCCACTTTTACCTTTGTTATCTTCTTGCTCTTAATGTACTGCGAAACCACCCCAGGATTTTCTTTGATTTTACCCGAGACTATTTTTCCCATATCCTCTCTTTGCTTTTCAAATTTCATTTTTTTGCGTCACCCCTGTATTTTCTATACTCCTCTAGGCTTTCTACTGTATTAAGCTTTTTCTGCTTCGTCTGTTTTAGCTACATATAGCTTTTACAACACAGAAAGAGTCCCTTCGGCGCATCGTGTCTGTGCCGGCCAGCTAGCACCTATCTATTTAATCCCATTTTCCAGCAATTGGTCCATAGCCTTGTATGTTACGGCGTTTCGAGTGCTCATCTAAATACTTAAATGTTGTGAGGGTTCCTGCCTCTACCACACATTCAGGCAGCGAGTTCCAGATTCCAGTCACCCTCTGAGTGATAAAGTGTTTCCTCAAATACCCTCTAAACCTCCTGCTCCTTACCATAACTCTATTCCCCTGGTTATTAAACCCTCAGCTAAGGAGAAATGTTTCCTCCTATTCACTATATTGATGCTCTTCATAATTTGTACACCTCAATCTGGTCCTCCCTCAGCCTTCCCTGCTCCAAAGAATACAACCCCAGCCTAACCAGCCTCTCAGAGTCTCCCCAAAAGCCTGGAATATTGAAGCCACTGGATTGTGAGCCCTCTGGACCGGTTTGTCATCAGAACTTTGCTAAGAGATAAGCAGTGAGTGGAGAGAGCAGAATCAAAGCTGAGGGAGATGGGACCTCGGTGTCTCACTGTGCTGCTGTGAGCAGTTATATCAGAGATTCCCCTGTATGTGCCTGGATTACCAGGGTGCTCTAGATTTGGCAGTACATTCATCCAGTTTCTGTGCGACTATAGAATTTTGCTTTTGAATGCCTCCCCCGGGTCTGGTACTGATTTACTTTCTAATAGTCCACACTCACCAGATCACCTCTCAGCTTTATAAAATTTGTCTTCCCCCAGTCCAGAACTTTTACTCCCATTCTATCTGTGTCCTTTTCCATGATGATGCTAAAACTATCTATCCGGCCATGTGGAAAATTGCCAGGTATGTCTTGTACGCAAGGAACAGGACAAATCCAGCCCAGACAATTACCGTCCTATCAGTCGACTCTCCATCATCAGTAAAGTGATGGAAGGAGTCTTCAATAGTGCTATCAAGCGGCACTTACTCAGCAATAACCCGCTCACTGATGTTCAGTTTGAATTCCACTAAGGTCACTGAGCTCTTGACCTCATTACAACCTTGGTTCAAACAGGAATAAGGGAGGTGAAAACGACTGCCCTCAACATCAAGGCAGCATTTTTTTTGAAGAAACATAATTTATTGTGAGTATTTTCAAATATATACAAAAACAGAAAGATTCAAAGAGCCATAAATCGGCAAAAAAAAACAATAAGATATCTAATGCTAATTATACACATTTTCTCCTACCTCCCCTTTTTTAACCAGTATAACCCTCAACACCCCCTTCTCCCTTAACAAAGAAAAAAAGAGAAGAGGGAAAACAAGACCCCCCCCCCACACACACAACTGCCATTTCAGTACGCTTTAAAAGAAGTCGATGAACAGCTTCCACTCATGGAGAACCCCTCATCCATCCCCCTAATGGCGAACTTAATCTTTTCTAAGTGGAGAAATTCCGCCAGGTCACTCACCCATGTCCCTTCCCTTGGCAGCTCCAATCCCGCCAACGCAGCAAGATCCTCCTCTGTGCTAGCAGGGAGGCAAAGGCCACTGCATCAGCTTCTTTCCCCACGAGAGCACCAGCATCATCCGACACTGCAATAATTGCTACCCATGGGCTCAGTGTTACCTCCACACCCAAAAACTTTGACAGTACTTCGGTAACCCCCGTTCAGAACCCCAGCGGTTCAAGAAGGCAGCTCACAAACACCTTTTCAAGGGCAATTAGGGATGGGAAATGGATGCTGGCCCAACCAGCAATGCCCATATCCCGTGACTAAATAAAGGACTCGCTCCAAAATGTTTCCCCAATGTTACAGGTCCGGGACAGAACCCCAATTTTGGTAAAGATCCCGGACTAATACCCAACTATTTGCATTTGGTAAAACTGTGAGGAAATGCGACTGCACAACAGGAATGATAACATTGACCAGTAGGCAGCTTTTATATCAAGATAAACGTTAATTTGAGTACAGAATTGAGCACATTAGTATCAAAGAAATAGCTTTACATTTAACAGTTACAACATCTTAACTTGCTTTCTGAAACCTGCCTCTATATTCCAATTAAACAACCCATATATTTCAAATACCACCATGTATAAAGTAAAGAACAAGGTTTTACTTGCTTAACTTGTTGCAGAGTTCTTGGAGATATAAACCTTTTTTTAGGACCAAGCTGAAAACCTTCTACTCAGCTTAGAGTCCTGGAAGCAACTCCTTTGTCCGGACAGACCTGTACCCACTACACTCAAAGCACACAGCATTCTTTTGTCTCTTGTTACAAGATGTGCCTTGATTTGATTAGCCAGGCTCAAATGGTTACAACATTACATTAGCTCTCTAGCTGCAAATAGGTAAAATGGCTTTTAATATCTATTTCCCATGTAAAAGTCACTGATTACCTCACTTTTAATCACATCTCTAGCATACATTTGTCAGCAAGCATTATGATGTAGGTTTTAATAATATTACTGCAAAAGTACAAACTATAAAGTATGACAATTTCTTCTATTCATTACACCCTCTGATACTTCATCTGTACGCCCAGCCTCATTTCCGAGCACTAAATCTCTTGTTGCACACCTCTTGTGGGCTTGTTATTTCACTGGTTAAGAAGGTTCTCTTGAACGCATTCAAGAATTTTGCACCCTTTGTGCCCATTACAATGTTGATATTAGGATAGCTGAAGTCTTCAACGACGATTGTTTTTACCCTCAGAAATTTGCTTACTCCATCCCAATATTTGGTGGTCTTGGGTGGATGCAAAAGATCCTACAACACTTTAAAGAGCTCAAGAGTATGAGTGGCACGTGGTGCAGTGGTTAGCACGAGGAATACAGCGCTGAGGACCTGGGTTCGAATCCCAGTCCTGGGTCACTGTCCGTGTGGAGTTTGCACATTCTCCCTGTGTCTGTGTAGGTCTCATCCGCACAACCCAAAGATGTGCAGGTTAGGTGGATTGGCCACGCTAAATTGCCCCTTAATTGGGGGAAAAATATAATTGGGTACTCTAAATTTATAAAGGAAAAAGAAATCCAAAGAGCTCAGGAGTTATCTCTGGTGCTCCGGACAATAATCAGAAGCACCAAAACAAATGTTCTAATCATTATCTCACTGCTGTGTTCAAATTACAAATGTGAGCACAAATCACAAAGTATCGCTATTGGCTGGAAAGAGTTTTTAGGCATCCAGTTGTCAAAGGTGCTAAAGAAAGTTTTTCCTTGACCAGCCATTGTTCAGGGTCAGAGGGAGACACCACATAGTTCCCAGATGCTGTACTTATCATAAACAAAAGCTCGTCTTGTGGAGAAGTCTGCAGAAACTCCAAGTGCCACGTCACCTGTGCACAGAACGACACATCATACTGCAGACAGCAGCTGTTTCCTGAGCAATGTCTCTGAACAGCCCCGGTCAAACAGTCTACTCCTGAATACCAGTCTTCCCCAAAGCAAACTTGAAGTGCTACATAGATCCCATTCCAGAATCCAACCCCAACTTTTATCCCCCCCCCGCCCATGAACACAGCACTCAAAGCATGACTCCCCAATCCGCACCACACTCCCAATAACTCTCCAACCCTGACGCCCCACTAATGTCCCCCAACCCCAGAATCCTGCATCCCCCTCTACCAAATGACCGGCACTGACCACCCAACCCCCACTGACAGCCCCAACCCCCATTACCATTGACCTCCCTCATGTTCTGGTCAATATTTATCCTTCAATCCTGTGGGATCTAGCTGTGTATATATTGGCTGCTGCACTCCGCATATTACAACAATGGTCATACTTCGAGATGGCTTCACGGCTGGTGATTGTGAAAAGCAGGATATCGATCTCTCTTTCTAATGGAAGCATCCCCACCACAGGGGATTGGAGTAGTTTGAAGGTGCACCATATTCACTGATAAACAAGACAAATTCTTGGCAGAAATGCAATTCAGTAGCTGAATTTTACCGGAATTGAAAATTCTATTCTCCTATAAATCTCACTGACGGTCCTCTCAGTAATCCACATCCATACTGCCCCCATCCCGGCTAGATGCTGACCCCATCCTTTCCCCTTCCGGTCAGGTGCAATTTTGTACACTTCAATGAAATCCCCCTTCAGCCTTCTCTACTCTAAGGAACCATGTCTCTGTGATAGCAATAATATCATACTCCCATGTGTTAATCAACACCCTTAATTCATCAGCCTTGCCTAAGACTCCTTACATTAAAATAAATGCTATCCAGCCTTGCCATATTCTCTTATGCCTTAACATGTCTATCTTCACCCTGCCTTCCAGACTGACTTGATTTTTTTTCTATATTTGGCTGTACACCGCTCCCTACTCTATACCAACTCTGTACCCACCCCCTGTCAAATTAGTTTAAACTCTCCCTAGCAGCACCAGCAAACCTTCCCGCAAGGATGTTAGTCCCGTTACAGTTCAGGTGCAAACTGTCCGACTTGCACAGGTCCTACCTACCCGAGAAACAGACTCAGTGATCCAGCAGACTAAACCCTTCCCTCCTGCACCATCTCTTCAGCCACACATTCACAGCTCTCCTCCTATTCCTATACTCACTGGCACTAGGAGTAATCCAGAGATTAAACCTTGAGATCCTGCTTTTCAACCTACTACCTAGCTCCCTACATTTCTGTTGCGGACCACATCCCTCTTTCTACCTACGTCATTGGTACCAATGTGAACCACAACCTCTGACTGTTCACCCTCCACCTTCAGAATGTTCTGCAGCCAGTGACAATCTTGCCCCTGGCATCAGGGAGGCAACACACCATCCTGGAGTCAAGTCTGTGACCGCGGAAATGCCTGTCTACAACCCTCACTATCGAGTATCCTACTGCTATTGCTCTTCCACTCTCACTCCTGCCCCCATCCCGGCTAGGTGCTGCCCCCATCCATTCCCCATCTCCCATTCCGGTCAGGTGCAATTTTTTACACCTCAATGAGGACCCCCCTCAGCCTTCTCTACTCTAAGGAACCATGTCGCGGTGATAGCAATACCCACTTTGTGCAGTTGACCACCACAGTTACATGAACGTAGCTCCGATTGCACTCGCCAGAGGAATCGGCAACACGGAAAAACGGTTCTTGAATGAGATGCACTCTGGGATTTTCCACTCGACCAGCCTTCCCTGACTGATGATCACTCATTCCCTCTCTGTCTCCACTTCTTGAAGCTGCAGGGTGATCATGTCTAAAACGTGCTATCCATGGACCTCCCTGCCTCGCGGAATAGCGTCTAGAACATAGAACATAGAACAGTACAGCACAGAACAGGCCCTTCGGCCCTCAATGTTGTGCCGAGCCATGATCACCCTACTCAAACCCACGTATCCACCCTATACCCATAACCCAACAACCCCCCCTCCTTAACCTTACTTTTATTAGGACACTACGGGCAATTTAGCATAGCCAATCCACCTAACCCGCACATCTTTGGACTGTGGGGGGAAACCGGAGCACCCGGAGGAAACCCACGCACACAGGGGGAGGACGTGCAGACTCCACACAGACAGTGACCCAGCCGGGAATCGAACCTGGGACCCTGGAGCTGTGAAGCATTTATGCTAACCACCATGCTACCCTGCTGTCTAGGAATTCCCAAATCCTACAAGTCGTGCCTAACACGGGACTAAGCTCCACATTTCAGCTTAAAAGACTCTTTTCTTAAATATATGCAAAGTAGAAAATCATGAAAGTCATTTTTTTAAAGCTAGAATTCTTATCATTCCTTAATGTAGCTTTAAAGGGGAGAAAACAACTTACCCACTACCCACCAATCAGTGCTCTCCATTGTGCTAACATCACATTCAAAAACTGACGTCAGGTTTTTGAATTCACTCGGATTCATGACTTCTCCATCTTTTACCCTCCTGCTCCGCTCTCAGTCTCACTTTTTTATCCTCCTAGATCTGCTCTCAGTCTCACTCCTTCTCACTATTTTACCTTCATGGCCTCACTCTCAGTCTCGCTCTTTCTCACACTCTTTTACCTTCCCGGCCCACTCTCAGTCTCATTCTGTCTCACTCTTTTACCTTCACAGCATTGCTCCCAGTCTCGATCTTTCTCTCTCACTTTGTTAACCTTCCAGCCCCGCTCTCAGTCTCGCTCTTTTACCTTTACAGCTCTGCTCTCAGTCTCACTGTTTCTCACACTCTTTTACCTTCCCAGCCCACTCTCAGTTTCATTCTGTCTCACTCTTTTACATTCCCAGCCCCGCTCTCAGTCTCGCTCTCTCACACTCTTATACATTCCCGGCTCCACTCTGTCTCGCTCTCTCTCACACATCTTTACCTTCTCGGCCCCGCTCTCAGTCTCATTCGGTCTCGCACTCTTTTTCTCCACCCGGCCCTCCTCTCAGTCTTACTCTTATACCTTCATGGCTCTGCTCTCAGTCTCGCTCTCTCTCCCTCTTTTAACCTCCAGGTCCCGCTCTCAGTCTCGCTCTCCCTCACTCTTTTAACCTCCCAACCCTGCTCTCAGTCTCGCTCTCTCCCTCTTTTAACCTCCAGGTCCCGCTCTCAGTCTCGCTCTTTCTCTCTCACTTTTTTAACCTCCCAGCCCCGCTCTCAGTCTCACTCTTTTACCTTCATGGCCCTGCTCTCAGTCCCGTTCTATCTGCTCCTATGTCTTATGGTCTTATAGATAGGTTCTTGATTAATAAGGGATATGGGGTTATGGCAAGAAGGCAGGAGAATGGGGATGAGAAAATATCAGCTATGATTGAATGGCGGAGCAGACTCGATGGGCCGAGTGGCCTAATTCTGCTCCTAAGTCTTATGGTCTTTTCTCGCACACTTTTATCCTCCCGGTTATACGCTCAGTCACACTATTTCCCGCACTCCTTTATCCTCCCAGCCCCACGCTCATCTTGTTCTTTTATCCCTGTGGTGAATGTAATATAGATGTATATGTTAATTCACACTGTCTTTGTAAGCGCAGTAGCGCTATCCTACCACTAGGGGGAGTAGCGCTGGGAGCACTCAGGAACTTGTACTGGGCTCCACCCTTGGCTCCGCCCATGACTCCTCCCCCTAGTGCAGCTGTACAAATACCCGTGTCCAGAGTCAGCCTGGGTCACTACGAGTTCATCGACAGGTAACAGGCTGGCTCTGAAGTAAGTCGATTAAAGCCTAGATTCACATCGGAAACACGTGTCTCGTGAATTGATGGTTCCATCAATTTAATCCACTTAAAAACAGTAAAGATCAATTATGGAATCGGCCCTCAAGCCTGGACGCCTGGAACTCAACCCGCAGGATGCAGAGGCTAAAGAAATATTCTCCCACTGTATCCGGTGCTTCAAGGCCTATCTGGCCGAAGCAAGCACAGCCGAAACTACAGAGGATCAGAAGCTAAGGCTACTGCACGCGAAGGTGAGCCACAGAATCTCTACGCAACTAAACTCGGCCAGTTCATATACTGCGGCGGTAGCAGTTCTCGATAAAATGTATGTAAGGCCCATTAATGAAGTTTACGCTCGCCATGTGTTCACGACTCGCCGTCAGCGGCCTACAGAATCACTCGCCGAATTTCTAAGAGAACTTAATAATTTGTCCAATGACTGTAATTACCAAGCAGTTACCGCGGCTGAACACAGGGAATTAGCGGTACGTGATGTTTTTGTAGCGGGCCTCAGGTCTAACTATGTGCGCCAACGACTGCTGGAAAAAGGGGCCCAGGACTTAGAAACGACTGTGGGAGCTGCTACCACGATGGAGGTCTCCTTCCGCAGCCTTAACTCGTTCCCCGCGGACCCCGCGACCCCATTATGGGCCCCCGACCAGCGACTCCCCCAGGCCTGTGCTACGCGGCCGCCCAGCCACCATGCTGCCCCAGCCAGCCACTATGCTGCCCCAGCCTGCCATTTCTGCGGCCAGAATCACACCCGCGGCAGCACTGCCCGGCCCGCAATACGACCTGCAGCAGCTGCGGGTGAAAAGGGCATTACGCAAGAGTGTGCCTCGCTAAAAGGGCCCCAGCTTCCAACTCCCCAGCGACTCGCAGTAATCGCTCCCCTCACCCGCAGCCCCGCGGGGCCCGAAACGTTGTGGCCTATGCCCCGACTCCGCCCCCTTCAGCCACGTGCGATCCATGGGGGCCGCCATCTTGGAAAACCTCCACCACGCGGCCGGCCACGTGCGACTCATGGGGGCCACCATCTTCCTCGCCGCCCGCCACGTGCGACTCATGGGGGCCGCCATCTTGGACGCCATCTTCCTCGCCGCCCGCCACGTGCGAACCACGGGCCCGATCGGCATCTCCGCGCTCGGACAACTCAGCGGAGGAATTCGAATTAAACTATGAACTCAGAGGGCAGTCATCACGGGGCCACTCCAGCACAGCTGATCGAGCCGCCGACTACCCGCAACTCAGTGCGGTCACCCTGGACCAATCACGACCAAAGAATCTACGAAATGCGATGGCAGAGGTCCATATCAACGGGTACAAAACGCCATGCCTCTTCGACTCCGGGAGCACAGAGAGCTTCATACATCCAGACCTGGTAAGACGCTGTTCGCTCCCCGTTTTCCCCGCGCAGCAAACTATCGCGCTCGCTTCAGGCTCTCAATCAGTCCAGATCCAGGGGCGCACCGCCGCGACACTCACAATCCGAGGCGCTAGTTACTCGAAATTCAAACTCTACGTTTTGCCCAAACACTGCGCGCCACTCTTATTAGGCCTAGACTTCCAATGCAACCTCAAGAGCCTCGCCCTCAGCTTCGGAGGGCCTCTGCCCCCACTCACGATCTGCAGCCTCGCCACGCTGCAAATCCCCCCCCTCCTCTCTTTGCCAATCTCACTAAGGACTGTAAACCCATAGCCACTCGTAGCAGTCGGTATAGCCTGCAGGATAGGGTATTTGTCAGAGCAGCGGTCCGAAGGCTACTCAGTGAGGGGGTTATAGAGGCCAGCAATAGTCCCTGGAGAGCTCAGGTGGTGGTCATTAAGACCGGGGAAAAATTCCGTATGGTTGTCGACTACAGTCAGACTATAAATAGATTTACGCTCCTCGACGCGTATCCCCTCCCCAGGATTGCAGACATGGTAAACCAAATCGCCCAGTACCGGCTCTTTTCCACGGTGGATCTGAAGTCTGCATACCACCAGCTCCCAATCCGCCCGGAGGACCGCCACTACACGGCATTCGAGGCCGATGGCCGCCTCTTCCATTTCCTCCGGGTCCCTTTCGGCGTCACTAATGGGGTCTCGGTGTTTCAACGAGCAATGGACCGAATGGTGGACCATTACGGGCTGCAGGCCACGTTTCCGTACTTGGACAATGTCACCATCTGCGGCTATGACCAGCAGGACCACGATGCCAACCTCCACCGTTTTCTCCAGACGGCACAGAAACTGAACCTCACGTACAACAAGGAGAAATGCGTTTTCCGCACATCCAGACTAGCCATCCTCGGCTATGTCGTGGAAAACGGAGTCCTGGGACCCGACCCGGACCGTATGCTCCCTCCCCCTCATTGTCCCAAGGCCCTCAAACGGTGCTTGGGATTTTTTTTCCTACTACGTCCAGTGGGTCCCTCAATATGCGGACAAAGCCCACCCGCTCTTTAGGACCACACGATTTCCCCTGTCAGCCGAGGCACGCCAGGCCTTCGACGGCATCAAGGAGGACATCGCCAAAGCGGCCATGCGGGCGGTGGATGAATCCACCCCATTTCAGGTAGAGAGCGACGCCTCAGAGGTAGCTCTTGCAGCCACATTAAATCAGGCAGGGAGACACGTTGCATTTTTCTCCCGTACCCTCTCCGCTTCAGAACTTCAACACTCTTCAGTTGAGAAAGAAGCACAAGCCATTGTGAAGGCTATCCATCACTGGAGGCACTACCTCGCAGGTAGGAGGTTCACCCTCATCACCGACCAAAGATCGGTTGCCTTCATGTTCGACAACTCGCAAAGGGGCAAAATAAAAAACGATAAAATTCTGAGGTGGAGGATTGAACTCTCCACCTAAAATTACGATATCAAATATCGACCCGGGAAGCTCAAAGAGCCTCTGGATGCCCTATCCCGCGGGACATGCGCCAGCGCGCAGATCGACCAATTAAAAAGCATCCATAATGACCTCTGCCACCCGGCTCGCCCACTACATCAGGGCCCGAAACCTGCCTTTCTCCAACGAGGTAAAAGCGGTCACCAGGGACTGCCCGATCTGTGCGGAGTGAAAACCGCACCTCTATAGACCAGACAGGGCCCACCTGGTCAAGGCTTCTAGGCCCTTTGAACGCCTCGCGATTGATTTCAAAGGGCCACTCCCCTCAACTAACAAGAACGTTTACTTCTTAAAAGTCGTAGACAAGTTCTCCCGCTTTCCATTCGCTATCCCGTGCCCCGACATGACCTCCCACACAGTCATTAGGGCCCTCCATAGCATCTTCACCCTGTTTGGTTTCTCTAGCTACGTACACAGCGACCGGGGTTCGTCCTTCATGAGCGATGAGCTGAGTCAGTACCTGCTCGAAAAGGGCATTGCCTCGAGCAGGACTACCAGCTACAACCCCAGGGGGAACGGGCAGGTGGAAAGGGAGAACGCGACGGTCTGGAAGACCGTCCTACTGACCCTCTGGTCTAGAAAGCTCCAAGTGTCCCAGTGGCAGGAAGTCCTCCCAGACGCGCTCCACACTATTAGGTCCCTTTTGTGTACGGCGACCAACCAGACCCCTCACGAGAGGCTCGTCATTTTTTACAGGGGCACTACCACGGGGGTCTCACTTCCGGCATGGCTGAGGACGCCGTACTCCTGAGAAAACACGTCAGGGCGCACAAAACCGACCCCCTTATTGAGAATGTGCGCCCGCTCCACTCCAACCCCCAGTAAGCATTCGTCGAGTTCCCTGACGGCCGTCAGGACACTGTACCCCTCCGGGATCTGGCACCCGCCGGATCCAGCGCCCCCTCTACCCCCACAGAAGGATCTCTCACCCTACACCCCATGCTGCCGCCCCCTTGCGCTCCCGAGTCCACGAGCTCGCTCCACCAGTTCCGCACCCCCACGCCGGCCAGCCCCCAGTCTCCGGTCGAACCAGGAGAGTATGAAGCTCGGATACAACCCTCCCTGGAGTTCCCCATCGTACCCCAGCACACCACACCCATCCAGCCACCGCAAGAGGCTGCAACCCCGCTGCTCCGCAGATCTCAGCGGACAATCCAACAGCCGGACAGACTGACTTCATAGACTAGACCACCACCCCCGCCGGACATGATTTTTTGAAGGGGGTGAATGTGGTGAATGTAATATGGATGTATATATGTTAATTCACACTGTCTTTGTAAGCGCAGTAGCGCTATCCTACCACTAGGGGGAGCGTGGGAGCACTCAGGAACTTGTACTGGGCTCCACCCTTGGCTCCGCCCACGACTCCTCCCCCTAGTGCAGCTGTATAAATACCCGTGTCCAGAGTCAGCCTGGGTCACTACGAGTTCATCAACAGGTAACAGGCTGGCTCTGAAGTAAGTCGATTAAAGCCTAGATTCACATCGGAAACACGTGTCTAGTGAATTAATGGTTCCATCAATCCCCCAGCTTCATTCTCAGTCTTGCTCTTTTATCCGTCAGGTTCCATTCTCTGTCTTGCTCAACTCTCGGCACTGCCTGTGTGTTGCCATAACTGTCTACGTAAGATTTCCAGGTGGGGATATTCCAGGTGGTGTTGTTCCCGGGTATTTGTTACCCTTGTCCTTCTGGTAGAAATTGTGGGTTAGGAAGGTGCTGTTAAAGGGGCCTTGGTTAATTGCATCTTGTTGCTGGTACACAAGGCTGCTACTGTGCGCGATGGTGGAGTGGATGAATGTTGAATGTTCTCAAACTGACTCTACTTATTGCTTTTTAAACTATTCTCTTCCATTTCTTTTATACTCCACACTCTTCTTCCCGTTTACCCTCAATATATCCAATACTCCTTTCCTAAACCTCATTTAATTGAATGTCTTGATTTAGCACAACCTTTCCCTCTCCTGAGAGCAGGTCATGCATGAAACGATCTGTCTGGACAGTATGCAGAACAATACTTCTCACTGTACCTAGGTACATGACAATAAATCTAAATTAAAGATATCTTTCTTTTCCCTAACTCAATGATCCAGCTTTTGCACTGTGTCCAGCACACTCCATTCATTAGACACTGTGAGAGGACCTTTCACTCAAACCCCTAACTCTCCATTCATTATACACTTTGAGAGGACCTTTCACTCACACCCTAAATCTCTCCTTTCTTTTTTGACTGCTCAGTGCTTCCTGACTATTTCACATCGAAGCCATGCCTGGGACTGACAGGGTTTGAATGCTGTGTTCTGCTACTTCTGTGGGATTTAATATCAATGAGACAATAAGGAAAGCTGAAAAGTACCAAAAGAGCCTAAACCATTTCTTCAATATTGTGGAAAAGAAAGAAACGTGCTCAGGGGCAGCAGGGTAGCATGGTGGTTAGCATAAATGCTTCACAGCTCCAGGGTCCCAGGTTCGATTCCCGGCTGGGTCACTGTCTGTGTGGAGTCTGCACGTCCTCCCCCTGTGTGCGTGGGTTTCCTCCGGGTGCTCCGGTTTCCTCCCACAGTCCAAAGATGTGCGGGTTAGGTGGATTGGCCATGCTAAATTGCCCGTAGTGTCCTAATAAAAGTAAGGTTAAGGGGGGGGGGGGTTGTTGGGTTACGGGTATAGGGTGGATACGTGAGTTTGAGTAGGGTGATCATGGCTCGGCACAACATTGAGGGCCGAAGGGCCTGTTCTGTGCTGTACTGTTCTATGTTCTATGTGACTGAAGCTTTTTTCCTTGTACTTCAGCCACACACGTCTTTCTTTTCTTTTCTTTTTTTAAATTTAGAGTACCCAATTCAGTTTTTCCAATTAAGGGGCAATTTAGCGTGGCCAATCCACCTAGCCTGCACATCTTTGGGTTGTGGGGGTGAAACCCATGCAAACACGGGGAGAACTCCACACAGACAGTGACCCAGAGCCGGGATCGAACCTGGGACCTCGGCGCCGTGCTGCCCTACATCTTTCTTTTCAACAATAATCTGTTTCTGTGAACGAAGTTTGCCAGTTCAAACACCAACCAATAAGTTATAAAACTGCAATGAATAAATCTGGACATTTCTGGACTTATTTGAGAAATGAAGCAGTGGCATCGGAGGCAGTTCAGAGGAAGTTCACTGGACTGATTCTAGAGATCAGGGGTTTGTCATATTAAGAGAGATTGTGCAGTTTAGGCCTATACTCTCTAGAGTTTAGAAGAATGAGGGGAGATCAAATTGAGGTATACAAGATGAAAAAAGGTATGGATAAAGTAGATGTGGAGCGGATATTTCCTCTTGTGGGGCATTCTAGAACGAGAGGTCATAGTCTCAGGATAAGAGGTAGCAAATTTATAAGAGATGAGGAGAAACTACTTCTCCCAAAGGGTTGTGAATCTGTGGCATTCACTACCCCAGAGTGTGGTGGATGCTGGGACAGGGAGTAAATCTGAGGAGGAGGTAGACAGATTTTTAATTGGTAATAGGTTGAAGGGTTACAGAGAATGGGCAGGACAGTGGAGTTGAGGCAATGATGAGATCAGCCATGATCCTATTGAATGGTGGGGCAGGCTCGAGAAGCTAAATTGCCTATTCCTCCTAGTTCTTTGTTTTTGAAAATTTAGAGAGCCCAATTATTTTTTTTTCCAATTAAGGGGCAATTTAACATGGCCAATCCATTGCACATCTTTGGGTTGTGGATGCGAGACCTACACAGAGACGGGGAGAATGTGCTCCATACGGACGGTGACCTGGGGCCAGAATCGAACCTGGGTCCTCAGCATTCTAAGGCAGAAGTGCTATACTGCTCCTAGTTCTTATGTTCCATTATATTCTGTCTAATTCCATCTTCCAGCTCTTGGTCTGTAGCCTTGTAGGTAATAGCATCTCTCGCACAAGTCTGGTGTTCTTGATCAATAATGGAATTCCTTGATTAATTATGGGATATGGGATTATGGGAGAAGGCAGGAGAATGGGGATGAGGAACACATCAGCCATTATCGAATGGCGGAACAGACTTGATGGGCCAAATGGCCTAATTCTGCTCCCATATCTTATGGACAATTTTTACCATGATAAATTCCAATGTCCACACTCACACAGTTGACAGCTCCCACCAGTGGAGTCATTCACAATCAAAGTACAGAATTAATTAATTACTTATATCCGATCATTCCCAACCCTCTAACTCTGCTTGGCTTTAACTCCTTATATGCAACACCACAGAAGATTCACTGGTCTATTACAAAATATGGGGTTGGTTTAGCTCAGTTGGCTGAGTTCGTGATGCGGAAAGAGGCCAACAGGTTCAATTCCTGGCTCCTCACCCGAGTTGTGGTGACCCTCAGGTTAAATCACCACCAGTCAGTTCTCCCCCTTCAAGGGGAAAGCAGTTTATGGCCATCTGGGACATTGGTGACTTTATTCCACTTTTACTTTATGAAATATGGGTACAATAGCCAAATGCTTCAGGACCCAGGGATCAAGAGTTCAAATTGACTTCTACGTCCCTTGTCATAGAACGTAGAACAGTACAGCACAGAACAGGCCCTTCGGCCCTCGATGTTGTGCTGAGCAATGATCACCCACGTATCCACCCTATACCCGTAACCCAACAACCCCCCCCCCCCCCCCTTAACCTTACTTTTTAGGACACTACAGGCAATTTAGCATAGCCAATCCACCTAACCCGCACATCTTTAGACTGTGGGAGGAAACCGGAGCACCCGGAGGAAACCCACGCACACACGGGGAGCACGTGCAGACTCCGCACAGACAGTGACCCAGCCGGGAATTGAACCTGGGACCCTGGAGCTGCGAAGCATTTATGCTAACCACCATGCTACCGTGCTGCCCTGTTTAATCATTCGCTTAAAACAACCACAACACCCAACTCAGGAACTATCCCTGGTTCCAACTTCTTCCGCCTTTCATGTTTGGGACCCACCCATGTTAACAGGTATCTCCTGGACATTCAGCATTCTTCACACCACTCTTCTCACCACATCCTGAGGTCCACACTCTCCATATCTCTCTCTCTCCAGCACTTTCTGACACAGATGCTGCCCAATCTGCTGAGTTTTATCAACATTTTCTGTTTCTTCCCCCATACCATAATAGCTGCCAACTCTAACTGGAAGGATTCCTGCAGGATTCACCCGATTGTTCTCTGGATTGTGAGGGGAATGGTATCTCACTAGGGGCTGCTGCAGGTCACCCATCCGGCCTGCAGCAGTGCCAGGGGATCCGTGTCCCTCCCGGGTAATCCGGGAGAGTTGGGAACCCGATAGAACGGCGGTGATTATCTGGAAAGCAGTAATTGCAGTCCAGGCGTTTGATTCTTACCACGGCCGCCGTGGTGAGCACACAGGCGGTGGTGTAGGCCCGGGTGACGGTCGGCATTCTCCGGTATTCTTGCAGCAAACTCTGATAAGCCGCCATGGCCTCTCCGCCGCCGCCGCCTGACTGACACCCCCGGCAGCCAATGGCCGAGCAGCGCCCACACCAGCGACCAATTGGGCTGCAGGGTCCGGGAGGCGGGACTACAACCATGCAATTGGAATGGAGAGGGGCGGGGATAAATGACACGTCGACTCTGCTTGACCAATAGCAGTGTAGGACACGTCGCTCGAACTGACCAATAGGAACAGTCCAAAACAAAGCGGCAGCCAATGAGTGATCACCACGCGAGGAGCAGGAGCCTGGGCGGGGAGAGCAGCAGGAGGCCATTCAGCCCCTCCAGCTTGTGCCAACCATTCGCTCAATCTCCATAGCTTTAATATCTAGACATTCTGTCCATCTCTGCTTCGAGCATAATCAGTAATTGAGCCTCTACAGCCTCTGCGATACAGAATTACAAATGTAACCCCCCCCCCCCCTCCTTCCAGACAGGGGAAGCATCCTCTCTGTATTTATCCTGTTGGCACCTGTAAGAATTTTGTACATTTCAATGAGATCACCTCTCATTCTTCCAAACTCCAGAGAATATAGGCGCCATTTCTTCAGTCGCTCTTTGTGGGATAATCCCACCATCCCAGGAGTTACACCTGGATAAAAACAAATTACTGCGGATGCTGGAATCTGAAACAAAAGAGAAAATGCTGGAAAATCACGGCAGGTCTGACAGGATCTGTAGGGCGAGAAAAGAGCAAAAGTTTCGAGTCCGATGACTCTTTGACAAAGCTCCTTGCACCAAAGCAGTGCTTAGACAAAGAGTCATCGGACTCGAAACGTTAGCTCTTTTCTCTCCCTACAGATGCTGCCAGACCTGCTGATATTTTCCAGCATTTTCTCTTTTGTTCCAGGAATTACATCCTTTGGTAAGAAGACCAAAACTGCACATAATAATCCAGGTGTGGTTTCAGCATGGCTCTGTACAACTGCAAACCTGTACTCAAATTCCATTGCAATAAAGGCGAACATAGTATTTGCCTTCCTAATTGCTTGTTGTAACTGCATGTTAGTGGGCAGTGTTGCTCGTTCTGGTGAGTGTGCTTTACACTCAATTGGCTCTGTTTTATTCCTTAGCTCTAGAGTCGCCAGGTATCTTTATGATACCGCCACGAGGTTCAAGTTCAAGTTCAGATCAATGACTCAATACACCAGTTAGTAAGGTTCAATCAAACACGTTTATTATTTACACAGTAAATCGATACTCATGCAACTAATACTAACGGACTAAACTATTCCTTCCACTATAAGCCAATACTTATCTTCGATAAGGGAACCCACTGGATCAGGGAACAATGGCCTCTTGTTCTGCCCTGAGACTGCTGGCTTCCAAGTTGGTACGGGCTAAGGGGTCAGGAGTGTCTATTCTCGTAGCGAGCGTTGGTTGGACACTTACTTGTCGGTGTAGCTGTTGGCCAGGCCTCTCCTTCTCACGGTCAAGTTCTTAGAGAGCTGCTGCAAAGGTGTTCTGCTGGGAGGGCCGGCTAAGAGAGCGAACTAAACTTGGGACCTGACTTTTATAGGTCCCAGGGGCTTCGCGCCCTTTTGGGCGGACCCCGACCCTACTGTCAATCGATTGGGTCTCATCCCAATCGATTGGTACGAATCCCCCAATACTGAGGCTGTCCCTCGATCGCGGGGCGGTTCTTCCTAACTGGTTTGTTTCCTTTTGTTTCAGACCCCGTTGGCGCCGGGAAGTCTGACCTGCCATAGAATGTCCAAATTGTAGTTAATCGTTGTATCCATTGTTCCCGGGGATCGCTTCATTAATATGCAAACTGCTGGTTTTGGTGCTGTCTGCTTTCTATGCAGCCAGAATACACATGAACTTCTGCAAACTGCTTGTCTCTTTATAATTGTCCAGTTTTCCCTGCAACCTTTGCGTTCTTCCATTTTGTGTGGGGAAGTGGCCAACCCAGGTGGCTACACTAGCACAGAAGCACAGTGGTTAGCACAGTTGCTTCACAGCTCCAGGATCCCAGGTTTGATTCCTGGCTTGGGTCAATGTCTTTGTAGAGTCTGCACATTCTCCTTGTGTCTGCGTGGGTTTCCTCCGGGTGCTCTGATTTCCTCCCACAGTCCAAAGATGTGCAGGTTAGGTGGATTGGATATGATAAACTGCCCTTAGTGTCCAAAAAGGTTAGGTGGGGTTACGGGGATATGGCGGGGTGCTCTTTCTGGGGCTGGTGCAGTCTCAATGGGCCGAATGGCCTCCTTCTGCACTGTAAATTCTGTGCTTTCAGTGAGTTACAAACAAGGACACCCAAGTCCCTCTGGATATCCATACTTCTCAATTTCTCCCCATTTAAGAAATATTCTGCATTTATGCTTTTCTTACCATTCTTCCACATTATATTCCATCGCCATGTTCTTGTCCACTCATTTAGCCTGTCGAAATCTCCTTTAAACTTCTTTGCATCCTCGTCACAACTCACATTGTGTCATCAGCAAACTCGGAAATATTACATCTCCTACCTTCCAATAACCAATGCACCCATTATGTCTCCAGGCACCTCTTTCAACACTCAGATGTGGATCATCAGGGGACGTATCAATTTTCAGCCCATTAACTTCTCCAGCATACATTTCTACTGCTAATTTCATTTAAAGTCCTCAATCTCACTAGTCCCTTGGCTCAGTAATATTTCAGGGAGGATTCTTCCATTTTCCTTTGCGAAATACAACACAATGTATGTGTTTAGATTTTCTCTCACATTATAAATTTTCCATTCTCTGCCTGTAATAGGCTCACATAAATAGTCAGGGAGTGCGGTAATAATAGCTTCATTGAGAATTTGGAGGCAGTTTCGCCAACACTTAAGGTTGGGGGCAGGGTCAAGGGAAATGGTAGCATTGTTAATAGCGCAATTGCTTCACAGCTCCAGGGTCCCATGTTCGATTCCGGCTTGGGTCACTGTCTGTGCGGAGTCTGCACATCCTACCCGTGTGTGCGTGGGTTTCCTCCGGGTGCTCCGATTTCCTCCCACAGTCAAAAGATGTGCGGGTTAGGTGGATTGGCCATGATAAATTGCCCTTAGTGCCCAAAATTGCCCTTAGTGTTGGGTGGGGTTACTGGGTTATGGGGATAGGGTGGAGGTGTTGACCTTGGGTGGGGTGCTCCTTCCAAGAGCCAGTGCAGACTCGATGGCCGAATGGCCTCCTTCTGCACTGTAAATTCAATGAAAATGCCGATTCGGGGGAACCACAGATTTGAGCCAGGGAGGTGGGACAGAAATTTTCGGAATTGGGAGGAGAAGGGGATGAAGACCCTAAGAGATTTGTTTCTTGGGGGTCGGTTTGCAGGACTGAAGGAGCTGGGAGCGAAGTATGGGTTGGAGCGAGGGGAAATGTTTAGATACATGCAGGTTCGAGATTTTTGCCAGGAAGGAGATACAGAGCTTCCCGGTGGAGCCAGCCTCCACATTGCTGGAGGAGGTGCTGATGAAAAGGGGTTGGAGAAGGGGGTAGTGTCGACGGTTTGCAGAGCTATTTTGCAAGAGGAGAAGGCACCGCTGGAAGGGATCAAAGCAAAGTGGGAGGAAGAGTTGGGAGAGGGTATGGAGGAGGGGTCCTGGTGTGAGGTGCTCCGGAGAGTGAACGCCTCCACCACATGTGTAAGGTTGGAGCTGATACAGCTGAAGGTGGTATATGGAGCACACCTCACAATGGCGAGGATGAGCCGGCTCTTTGAGGGGATAGAAGATGTATGTGAACGTTGCGGGGAGGGGGGCCCGCGAATCACATTCATATGTTTTGGTCCTGTCCAAAGCTGGAGGATTACTGGAAGTAGGTTTTTAGGGTAATCTCTAAAGTGGTGCACGTGAAACTGGACCTGGGCCCTCGAGAGGCCATATTCGGGGTGTCGGACCAGCCAGGGTTGGAAACGGGTGCAGAGGCAGATGTTGTAGCCTTCGCCTCGTTGATTGCCCGAAGGTGGATGCTGTTGGGATGGAGAACAACCTCTCCACCCTGTGCCCTGGCATGGCGGGGGGACCTGTTGGAAATCCTAACTCTTGAGAAGGTTAAGTTTGAACTGAGGGGAAGGATGGAGGGGTTCTACAATTCATGGGCGTTATTCATTGTACATTTTGAAGAATTGGATAACATCGAACATTAGGTGGGGGGGAGGTTGGGAGGGTTGGGGGGAGGGGCACTGTATGTGTATTAATGGTAACTATGGGTGATTCCTGATTCCTTTTTGTTATTTGTTTATATGAACATGCGGGCAGTTGTTTGGGGGTTGGTGGGAGGATGGGATTGTTGTTGTTGATATGGGGATTGACATTGTATTCATTATTGTTTATTGTTTATTGTTGGTGGGTGTAAATTTGGGAGAAAATGTGGAAAAGGAGAATAAAAATATTTTTTTTTTAAAGTAATAGGCCCACATTTGTTTTTACATTTCATTTTGACATGCCTTATAAGCTTTTACATTCCATTGAAGCATTAACATTCCGTTTTTATGTTTCTCACTAGTTTACTTTCATTTTCTATTTTCTCTTTCTTTATCAATTGCTCAGTTCTCCTTTGCTGAATTTGAAAATGCTCCCAATACTCAGGTCTACTAATTTATGACAACTTTATAAGCCTCTTTCTTTGATCCAACAGAATCTTTAACTTTTCTCATTAGCCACGGTTGGATCACTTTTTTGCTGGCTTGTTATGTCTTAAGGGAATGTTAATTTGTTACAAACCATTAGTTCTTTAAATGCTACCCACTGCTGTCTACTGTCATACCTTTTAATGTAGTTCCCCAAACTACATGGATGATTTGGAGTTGGGGACCAAGGGCAATGTGTCCAAGTTTGCAGATGACACTAAGATGAGTGGTAAAGCGAAAAGTGCAGAGGATACTGGAAGTCTGCAGAGGGATTTGGATAGGTTAAGTGAATGGGCTCGGGTCTGGCAGATGGAATACAATGTTGACAAATGTGAGGTTATCCATTTTGGTAGGAATAACAGCAAACGGGATTATTATTTAAACGATAAAATATTAAAGCATGCCGCTGTTCAGAGAGACTTGGGTGTGCTAGTGCATGAGTCACAGAAGGTTGGTTTACAAGTGCAACAGGTGATTAAGAAGGCAAATGGAATTTTGTCCTTCATTGCTAGAGGGATGGAGTTTAAGACTAGGGAGGTTATGTTGCAATTTTATAAGGTATTAGTGCGGCCACACCTGGAGTATTGTGTTCAGTTTTGGTCTCCTTACTTGAGAAAGGACGTACTGGCACTGGAGGGTGTGCAGAGGAGATTCACTAGGTTAATCCCAGAGCTGAAGGGGTTGGATTACGAGGAGAGGTTGAGTAGACTGGGACTGTACTCGTTGGAATTTAGAAGGATGAGGGGGGATCTTATAGAAACATTTAAAATTATGAAGGGAATAGATAGGATAGATGCGGGCAGGTTGTTTCCACTGGCGGGTGACAGCAGAACTAGGGGGCATAGCCTCAAAATAAGGGGAAGTAGATTTAGGACTGAGTTTAGGAGGAACTTCTTCACCCAAAGGGTTGTGAATCTATGGAATTCATTGCCCAGTGAAGCAGTTGAGGCTCCTTCATTACATGTTTTTAAGGTAAAGATAGATAGTTTTTTTAAGAATAAAGGGATTAAGGGTTATGGTGTTCGGGCCGGAAAGTGGAGCTGAGTCCACAAAAGATCAGCCATGATCTAATTGAATGGCGGAACAGGCTCGAGGGGCCAGATGGCCTACTCCTGCTCCTAGTTCTTATGTTCTTATGTTCTTATGTACCACAGCCACCTTGTCCCTCATGCCTTCACGTTTCCTGTTTGCATTAAAGACCCTAGTTTCAGGTTGAACAACATAACTTTCAAACTTTATGTTTTGGTCATTCTTCCCTAAAGGGTCCTTTAAAATAAAATGATGAAAACACCAGCTTAAAGTCCAACAGGTTTATTTGGAATTGCGAGCTTTTGGAGCATAGCTCCTTCATCAGGTGCGTCACTACCCAATGAAGGAGCTAAGCTCCGAAAGCTCATGATTCCAAATATACCTGTTGGACTTGAACCTGGTGTTGTAAGACTTCTTACTGTGCCCACCCCAGTCCAACGCCAGAATCTTCACATCATAACATAATTATTAATTAGTCATTTCTCTTTGTGCAATGATATGTATATAGGTATGTCAGTGAAGGATTAATTATTACATCTCAGTGTAATTCAAACGCTAGGGGGTACCACCAGTTCCCAGTATAAATATCAGACCTCAGGGAATCTTGGGCAGCATTAGCAGAGGAGAAGTATTGAACACAGCACAAGGAGTAGTTTAGATTAGAGAGAAGTAGCATGAGAACATCATTAGTTAATACTAGATTATAGATTACTGTTTAACAGACTCAATCTTACTTTATTAGTAGTTATAGCTCTGTAGTGTATGCAAACTCTATTTAATTTCATCGTTATTCAATAACTCAGTTTTGCTTCAATCTAAAGATTGGTGGTTTCTTTATCATCAACTCATCAGACTATTCTGGATCACAAGGCAAAGAATAACGACATATTACCACAAAGTGTAATATAACATGGTACCAGGTATGTCTACTGGAGCTAACTGGTATAGTTTAGTAAGTATCTAGTACAGAAAACTAAGAAGCTATTCGAATCTCGAAGCACCAACCTGTGACTGCAGAACTTCGAAGAATCCAGGACTGATGGGCAAAGCTCAAGCTCCATGACAACTCCGGATCACCGGTAAGCGTGATGTTAACTGGCGGGTGTTCAAGCAGCAGTTTCAAATTTATTTAGAGGCTTCAGATTGAAATAATGCTACTGATGCTCGTACAATTGCTCTTCTACTAACTATGCCTGGTCCACAAGCCATCAAAATCTATAACTCTTTCCAATATACAGCAGATCAAGATAAAACTAAGTTTGACGCAATAATTGCAAAATTTGATTATCATTGCAAAATTCAAACAAATGAAGCTTTTGGGCGTTTTATTTTCAAAAAGAGAATGCAAAACAAGGGTGAATCAATTGATTGCTTTGTTACTGGTCCTAGACTGCTAGCTCATTCTTATAACTTCACAGTATTGAATGATTCAATGATCAGAGACCAAATAGTCTTTGGCATAATTGATGAAAAGCTCAGAAAACAATTGCTGAAGCAGAAGGATTTCAAACAATTGAAATGTGTTGTTTACATCAGTTATTGAAAAGTCAGTATAATTAATTTTTTATCCGTGAAAAGGGCGCGGAAACAACCATGAGGTAGAATGTGTTGAGGTAGTGTCGCAGATGAAGATTTGTGTTTTGGATGGCAGCCATCTTGCGCACATGCATTCTAACCCTACACATGCATACTTCGTTAAAAGATGCGAGACGGGCGAAGACTGATCTGCGTATGCACAAAGAAGTGTGGCGTGTGATGACATGTACGTTATGACGTGTGGAACCGCCCACCATCAAAACAAATGCCCTGCTCGAGGAAAGCTATGCTCACAATGTGGCAAACAAAACCACTTTGCTGCTCAGTGCAGATCCACACAGGCATTTGAATCTGCAAAGTCAAAATCAAGCCAGATTAATGTTAGAAGTATAGATTCTAAAGGGGCTGGTTTAGCACAGGGCTAAATAGCTGGCTTTTAAAGCAGACCACGTCAGGCCAGCAGCGCAGGCTCAATTCCCGTACCAGCCTCCCCGAACAGGCGCCGGAATGTGGCAACATGGGGCTTTTCACAGTAACTTCATTTGAAGCCTACTTATGACAATAAGTGATTTTCATTTCATTTTCATTTCATAAGGAAGAAGGTTTTGAACAAAATTTTTTCAATGAGCCAGATGCTTATTCCTTGGAAGACTCATTCTTTGTTGGCATCATAGAGAAGTATGATAGAATCACAGAAGTATCATCACCTCTCAAGACAGTCCACTCCATCAACACTGACTTGGAATGGAACACAGTATTGCAAGTCAATGATTATCCAATCAACTTTAAGCTGGATATTGGCGCTTCTGCCAATTTGCTTACTCAGCTTGACGTCAAAAAGCTAAAGTAAACTCCGAAAATAACTCAATCAGCATGTCAACTGCGCGACTACATGGCAATGTAATCAGATCAATGGGATCTTAGTTGCCAAAAGTGATATAGCGATTGTTCTAAGATTTGAGATTATTGATTCAAATAAGTCTTCACTCTTAGGTGCACAAGCCTGCAAGGATTTACACCTAATTCAGAGGATTTATAGTGCAAATTCATCCCAACCAATGATTCAAGATGACATTCAAGGGATTCTAGATCGATTTCCAGATGTCTTCGAAGGCATGGGTACTCTACCCTACAAGTACAAAATTCTGTTACGACCGAATGCCAAACCTGTGGTACACCCTCTGAGAAGAGTTTCTGCTCCACTTTGAGAAAGATTGAAACTTGAACTGGCAAGATTACAACATCAAGGCATTATATCCAGAATCAGTGAACCGGGACTTCTGGTGGCAGCTATGAGGGAGTAAGTTGCACATTTGGTGGCTCTCGGTCTGGTCGGACCTTTGGACCTTTTTCCCCGACTTTTTTGTACTTTTGAGCACAGGATTTGAAGGCAAAGGCACTCAAGCACTGCCTCCAGATATAGGTGTATGGAATTAAGAAGCAGAAAGAATCGCAAACAGATGAAGAAGTGGGCAAACAAGGGCAGTGTAGAAGGTGCTGCTGAGGACAATATGGCCGATGTCCAGACCCCGGTGCAGACAGCCCAGCCAACATCGGAGCATCTGCTGAAGGTCATCCAAGAGGGCTTCTCTGCGCTGAAACCGGACAGTTTAGACCGGATCCAGAAATCAATCGAGCGCCTGGAGCACAGGCTGGATGCCGAGGATCGGACGATCTAGAAGCTGGAGAAGGCACTGGAGGAGCACCAAACGGTGGTGGAGGTGGAGATGGGGAAGCTGAAAGACCAACAAAAAAGGCTCTGGAGAAGGTAGAGGACCTGGAAAATAGGTCCCGTCGGCAGAATTTGAGAATCGTTGGTCTCCCGGAGGGGCCTGAGGGAGAGGATGCTGCCACGTATGTGGCATACATATTCCAGAAGCTGTTGGGGGATGATGTCTTCCCTCGTCCGTTGGAGGTGGACAGGGCGCACAGAGCGCTGACGAAGCAGCCGCGAGCGGGGACCCCCCCGCCCAGCTGCGAGCGGGGACCCCCCCCGCCCAGCCGCGAGCGGGGACCCCCCCCGAGTGATGGTGGTCAGGTTCCACAGGTTCCTGGACAAGGTGCAGGTGCTACAGTGGGCCAAGCGCATGTGGAGCTGCAATTGGAACAATAGTGTCTTGCACATTGACCAAGACATGAGTGTGGAGGTGGCCAGAAGGAAGACATGCTACTGGCAAGTCAAAGAGATTCTGTTCAAGCAGCAGAGGAAGTTTGGGCTGCTATACCCGGCGCGCCTTTGTTGGGTCACTCACGAGGGGCGGCACCATTACTTTGAGGAGCCCGAGGACGCGATAGATTTCGCCAAGAGAGAAGGGCTGGTGCCGAACTGAGGACTGGGTAAGTGGTGTTGATGGGCCGGGGGGGAGGGTGTCAGAGGGAACAATAGGTGGGAGACTTGTTGGTACCGGAATCGAAAGTCACCAGGCTAGCTGGGTGAGCTGGTCCACGGAAGCCAGGTGAGGGCTGTGTATATAGCTAGTTTATGGCGGGGTTAGGTTACAGGGTGTTGTTGCTGGGGGAAGGGGAGTAGTTGATCTACTGACGAGGGAGGGACTTGGGTTTGGTAATATGGAGGAGGTCGGAGGTGGGGGCTGCCAGGAGGCGGGCCAGGGGAAGCACGACACAGGATCTAGGGGCGGCCCCAAGAAAGGAGATGGCTGATCGGTGGGGGGTGGGGGGGGGGGGGGGGGGGGGGGGGGCGGGCACGGTGCCCTTCAACCAGGC
Source organism: Scyliorhinus canicula (assembly GCF_902713615.1). Classification (NCBI taxonomy): domain Eukaryota; kingdom Metazoa; phylum Chordata; class Chondrichthyes; order Carcharhiniformes; family Scyliorhinidae; genus Scyliorhinus; species Scyliorhinus canicula. The sequence continues at coordinate 82,005,268 of NC_052146.1, read as the reverse complement.
TGATCACCTGTAACATTAGAGGGTTAAACGGGCCGGTAAAGAGGGCACTTGCGTTCGCGCATCTGAGGGTGCTGAAGGCGGACGTAATAATGCTTCAGGAGACTCACTGAAAGTAGCTGACCAGGTCAGATTAAGGAAGGGCTGCATTAGCCAGGTCTTTCACTCGGGGCTGGACACTAAAACCAGGGGGGGGTCGCGATTTTGGTTAACAAATGGGTGCAATTCGAGGTGGGTAGCACAATCTCGGGTAGGGGAGGCAGATTTGTCATGCTGAGTGGCATGCTCAAGGGGATGAGGGTAGTTTTGGTCAATGTATATGCCCCAAATTTTGGGACAATGTGGATTTTATTAAGAGACTGCTGGGGAAGATACCTGACCTGGACTCGTACAGGCTGATTATGGGAGGTGATTTTAACACAGAACTTGACCCCGGCCTAGACCGGTCGTGTTCAAAAATGGATAAGGTGCAGGCAATGGCGAAAGAACTGAGGGTGTTCATGGAGCAAATGGGGGGGGGGGGTTTGCGGGGGCTGGCCCATGGAGAGGTAGTCGGCCGACGGGGAAGGAGTTTTCGTTCTATTCACATCTTCATAAAGGGTATTGATTTTTTTCCCGAATTGATTTTTTCATCATGAGCAGGGATTTGCTGGCGGGGGTGACAGACGTAGAATATTCGGCGATCGCTATTTCAGACCATGCTCCACACTGGGTTGATCTGCAGGTCTGTAAGGATAGTTTTCAGCGCCCTCAATGGAGGCTAGAGGTCGGTCAGTTGGCGGACGAGGCAATGTGTGAGAGGGTGAGGAAATGTATGCAAATCTACCTGCAGGTCAATGACACAGGGGAAGTCTCAGCAGCGGTGCTCTGGGAGGCGCTGAAGGCAGTGGTGAGAGGGGAGCTGATCTCGATTCGAGCACATAGGGACAGGACGGACAGGGCAAAAGACTGGTGAAGGAGATTTTACAGATAGACAGGAGATATGCGGAGATCCCGAGCGTGGAGCTTTTAAGGGAACGATGAAGGCTACAGACTGAGTTTGGGGTGTTGTCCACAGGTAAGGCTATGGAGCAGCTTAGGAAGGTGAGGGGTGCGATTTATGAGCACGGGGAGAAAGCCAGTAGAATGCTGGGGGGGAGGGGGGTGGTTGGTAGACAGTAGGGAGGTCGAGGTTGTGGCAATGGATACTGAGAAGGCTTTCGACCGGGTTGAGTGGGACTATTTATGGGAGGTGTTGGGACGATTTGGGTTCGGAGAGGGCTTTATTGACTGGGTCAGGCTGTTGTACCAGGCTCCGGAGAATAGTGTAAGGATGAATAGGACGACATCTGACTATTTTAGACTGTACCGAGGGATAAGGCAAGGGTGTCCCCTCTCCCCACTGCTGTATGCGCTGCAATAGAGCTGCTGGCAATTTCCCTGAGAGCTTCTAGGGGTTGGAAGGGCTGGTACGGGGGGGGGGAGTTTTGTTGTACGCCGATGACCTGCCCTTAAACATCACGGATCCAGTGCCTGGGATGGATGAAATCATAGGATTCCTGAGGGAATTCGGCCGGTTCTCAGGGTATAAACTAAACATGGCAAAAAGTGAGTTGTTTGTAGTCCAGGCAAGGGGCCAGGAGGGTGGGTTGAGAGGGCTCCGTTTAGGTTAGTAGGGGACAGTTTTAGATACTTAGGGATACAGGTGGCACAGGACTGGGGCCGGTTGGACAAGTTAAACTTATCTCGGTGATGCGACCATCAATTCACGCGAAACAGAGAGTAGATGTAAACTGTGGCTTTAATCGACTAGAACAGTGCCTGCCTGTGACTGCTCTGCTACTGAGAGCCGCCTACAGGGCTGCTGCTCTTTATACCTCCCCTCAAGGGGAGGAGCCGGGGCGGAGCCCACAAAGGCACCAACATGATACATTCCAGGTAATATCTTACCAGTAGTCCATAGGTGGAGCCCACATGGGCAACAGCGTGATAAAGTGACATACATGGTGAATGGTTAATACAATACGTTCACCACATTCACCCCCTCTTAAAAAAAATTGTAAGTCCGGCGGGGGTGAAGGGTTCACAAGGTCAGCCTATCCGGCGCCCTGATCGTGCGCTGTGATCGCTGAAGCTCTGGTATCGCAGCTGGCATGCGTGTCGAACTCATCCGTGCGGGCATGGGTAGTGAAGTCGCCGGTGTGGGCACAGACGCGGACTCTGAGAGCTTGTCTTCTGGAGCTTCGTTCCTGTGGGTCGGTGAAGGGGGAATGGAGGGCGGGAGAGTGTAGGGGTGCCTTGTAGGGGCGGGTGCGCTGGTCAGCATAGGTTGGGTGGGGTAAGTTGGGGTAGTGGTGGGGGTGGAACCTGCGGGTGCCAGGTCACAGAGGGAAACCGTATCCTGTCGGCCGTCGGGGTGCTCTATGTATGCCTACTGGGGGTTGGTGTGAAGGAGCTGGACCCTCTCGACCAGGGGGTCGGACTTATGGCTCCTGACATGTTTGCGGAGTAAGACTGGCCCCGGTGTCTTCAGCCAAGGCGGAAGCGAGGCCTCGGAGGTGGATTTCCTGGGGAAGACAAACAGGCGGTCATGAGGGGTCTCATTTGTGGCCGTGCAAAGGAGGTACCTAATAGAGTGGAGTGCGTCGGGGAGGACCTCCTGCCAGTGGGAAACTAGGAGATTCCTAGACCGTAGCGCCAGGAGGACGACCTTCCAGACCGTCGCGTTCCCCCTCTCCACCTGCCCGTTTCCCCAGGGGTTATAACTGGTAGTCCTGGTTGAGGCGATGCCCTTACCGAGCAGGTACTGACGCAGTTCGTCGCTCATGAACGACGAGCCCCGGTCACTGTGGATGTAAGTGGGGAAACTGAACAAGGTGAAGATACTATGTAGGGCTTTAATGACGGTGGCCGCGATCATGTCGGGGCAAGGGATTGCAATTGGGAAGCAGGAGAACTCATCAACGACGTTGAGAAAATACGTGTTGCTGTTGGTAGAGGGGAGGGGCCCTTTGAAGTTGATACTGAGGGGCTCAAAGGGCCGGGATGCCTTTACCGGGTGGGCCTTATCCAGTCGATAGAAGTGTGGTTTACACTCCGGGCAGATTTGGCAGTCACTGGTCATGGCTCTGACCTCCTCGGTGGAGTAGGGCAGGTTGCGAGCCTTGATGTAGTGGAGAGCCAGGTGACCCCCCAGGTGGCAGAGATAATCGTGGATAGCCCGGAGTCGGTCATCTTGCACGCTGGTGCATGTGCCGTGGGACAGGGCATCTGGGGGCTCGTTGAGCTTCCCAGGACGATATACCATTATAGGTGGAGAGTTCAATCCTCCACCTCAAGATCTTATCAAATATGAAGGTTACCGATCGTTGGTTGGCGACGATGGTAAACCTCCTACCAACGAGGTAGTGCCTCCAGTACCGCACAGCTTCCACGATGCCTTGGGCTTCTTTTTCGACCGAGCAGTGTCGAATTTTGGAGGCATTGAGGGTACGGGAAAAAAATGCTACTGGCCTGCGTGCCTGGTTAAGGGTGGCAGCGAGAGCGACCTCTGACGTATCGCTCTCCACCTGGAAGGGGATGAACTCGTCCACCGCGCGCATCGCCTTGATGCAGCTGGAGGCCTGGTGGGCCTCTGCCGCCAGTGGGAAGATGGTGGCCTTGATCAGTGGGCGGGCTTTGTCCGCATAGTTGGGGACCCACTGGGCGTAATAGGAAAAGAACCCAAGGCACCTTTTCAGGGCCTTGGGGCAGTGGGGAAGGGGGAGTTGCAGGAGGGGGCGCATACGGTCGGGGTCGGGTCCCAGAACTCCGTTTTCCATGACGTAGCCGAGGATGGCTAGTCTGGTTGTGTAGAAAACGCATTTTTCCTTGTTATAAGTGAGGTTGAGGGTTTGGGCGGTTTGGAGAAATCTCTGGAGGTTGGCGTCGTGGTCCTGCTGACCATGGCCGCAGATGGTGACGTTGTCCAGGTACAGAAATGTGGCCCACAGCCCGTACTGGCCCACCATTCAGTCCATCGTTCTTTGGAAGACCGAGACCCCATTTGTGACGCCGAAGGGGACCCAGAGGAAGTGGAAGAGCCGGCCGTCTGCCTCAAAGGCTGTGTAGTGGCGGTCCTCCGGGCGGATTGGGAGCTGGTGGTACGCAGACTTCAGATCCACCATGGCGAACACCCGATAGTGTGCGATCTGGTTTACCATGTCTGCGATCCGGGAAGTAGGTACGCATCAAGGTGCATGTACCGGTTCATGGTTTGGCTGTAGTCTACAACCATCCGGTTCATTTCCCCGGTCCTGACGACCACCACCTGAGCTCTCCAGGGGCTATTGCTGGCCTCGATGATCCCCTCCCGCAAGAGTCACTGGACCTCGGACCTGATAAAAGTCCTGTCCTGGATACTGTACTTAAGCGACTGGCTTACAGTCAACGATGAGATTTGCGAAGAGCGGGGGAGGGTCGACTTTTAGGGTCGCAAGGCTACATACGGTGAGTGGGGGTAGGGGCCCACCGAACATCAGAGTTAGGCTTCTGAGGTTACACTGGAAGTCCAGTCCCAACAGGAGAGGAGTGCAGAGGTCGGGGAGTAGATGTAACTTAAAATCGGCATACACGGCGCCCTGTATTGCGAAGGTTGCGGTAGTGCACCCCCGGATCTGCACCAAGTGCGACCCAGAAGCGAGGTAGATGGTTTGGTGCGCCGGGAAGATTGCGAGCGAGCAGCGTCTTACCATGTCTGGATGAATAAAGCTCTCCCTGCTCCCGGAGTCGAACAGGCAAGGTGTTTCATGTCCATTTACCCGCACGGTCATCATGGAGCTCCGGAGGTGTTTGGGTCACGACTGGTCAAGGGTAACCGCGCTGAGTTGCGGGTAGCCGGCGTGGTTGGAGGTTCTGGGATGGTCCCAAGATGGCTGTCCCCGTCGGTCGCACGTGTTGGGCGGCGTTGCAAATGGCAGCCAAGATGGCGGCACCCATCGGTCGCACGTGTCAGGCAGTGAGGAAATTGGCGTCCAAGATGGTGGCCCCCATGAGTCGCGCGTGGCGGGCCGCCTGGGCGAGGATGGCCAAGATGGCGGCCCCTGTGAGTCACACAAGTTGTGCGGGCTTGAAGATGGCTGCCCCCACGGACAACACGAGGCCAATGACGCGTCCTGGGGGGGGCAGAGCCGGCAGAAACGCTGCCACACTGCGGGGTCTGTTGGCCTGTGAGTCCGAGAGTCGGGCCTGCAATTTTGAGGATTTGGACCTGGCCAGGCAAACCTTAGCGAAATGTCCCTTTTTACCGCAGTTGTTGCAGTTTGCATTCCGGGCCGGGCAGCGCTGCCTGGGGTGCTGATGCTGGCCGCAGAAATAGCAGGGTAGCCCCCTGTGGTGGGCAGGCAGCCGCGCGGCACAGGCCTGGGGTACTCTTTGGTCGGGGGTCCACTATTAACCTCAATCAAATGGTAAAGTGGAGAAAGGAGTTCAAGTCAGGTGATAGACCAGTCGAAAGCGGAGTCGCTCTATATAGTAGTAACGCTAGATTGATACCTGAACGAGAATCTAAAGCTTTGTTAAGAAGCTGTTTGATGACTTGAACTCCTTTCTCCACTTTACCATTTGATTGAAGTTAACGCGGACTCAACATGATATGAGCGAAGTTGTATTCTCAAGAGAATTCAGCCCATTCATGACGGTCGGAGCACGGTCCATTGTCAGACATGACAGTGGTTGGAATACCATATTCTGGCAAAAGTTTCCTTACTTGCTTTAATAACAGATCTGGATCATATGTTTTGGGCCTGTCCAAAGCTGGAGGAATACCGGAAGGAGGTTTTTAGGGTAATCGTTAAAGTGGTGCACGTGAAACTGGACCCGGGAGGCCATATTCGGAGTGCCGGACCAGCCAAGGTTGGAAACAGGTGCGGAGGCAGATGTTGTAGCCTTCGCCTCAGTGACCGCCCGAAGGCGGATCCTGTTAGGGTGGAGGTCAACCTTGCCACCCTGTGCCGTGGCGCAGCGGGGGGGCCTGCTGGAATCCTTAACATTTGAGAAGGTTAAGTGATTACTTGTATTACCCTTGTTACATGCACCTCTAATTTCCTGACACATACTGTAATGAACTCCAATTGGCTTTATTGGTTGGCCAATTGGAGTATGAGCTCCCTCAATGATAGCTCATTGAGGGGGGCCCATGTAATCACCTGTGTAGGCTTTGTGAGCCAGTCTTAAGTTGACTGGATTGCTAGCAGCACTGTTTGTAGCTGCTCCTGTAATATCGTTATTGTAAATAAATAATGGTGTGGTGACGGAACTCCTGCCTCCCGTGGATTACTACACATACCATGCCCCATTGCCACTACTAAATAAAAGCAAATTACTGTGGAAATAGCTTTGACAAAGAGTCATCTGGGCTTGAAACGTTAGCTATTGTCCCACCCTACCGCTGCTGCCAGACCTGCTGAGATTTTCCAGCATTTTCTCTTTGGTTCCCAGTGCAACTACTGTTTGGTGGCCTATAAACAACTCCTACCAATATTTGTCTGACAGCATCTGTGGCGAGAGAAGGAAGTTAATGTTTTGAGTCTGGATGACTCTTTGTCAAAGCTTTGTCAAAGAGTCGTCCAGACTCGAAGCATTAGCTCCCTTCTCTCTCCACAGATGCTGTCAGATCTATTGCAATTGTCCAGTATTTTCTGCTTTTGTTTCACATTCTAGCATCCGCAGTAATTTGCTTTTATCCTGCCAATCTTTCCTTGCTGTTTGTTAGCTCTATCCAAACTGGCCCGACACCTTGATCTTCCAATCTAAGAGCCTCTCTAACTGATAGACTAATCTTGTATCTTTTATTACCAGCACTGCTCCACCTACTTTCCCCTTTTGCTTATCCTCCCCAAATGTCAAATACACGTGAACCTTTAGCTCCCTACCCTGGCACCTGGCAGGCAAGGCAGGATATCTTCTCTGGACTGGAGAGAACTGGCAGTGGGAGGAGGAAGATCCGTGGTCATGGTTCATGTAAGTACCAGTGACATAGGTAGTGACCACAGACGAGTCTGAGGCGAATGGATAAAGAGAAACTTGTTTTATTCCAAAGTAATGATATGTACAATACTCTTCAGATCCCAGCCGGGTCTGAGGTGTCAGTTCCAAACCTGGCAGACTTTTATATCAAAGGTTTTTAGCGTGTTCAAGGCTCCCTGCCCCTCAGTGGGGAACTTGTACCCTCGAGACTCACGGGGCAACTGATTGCTTCTACTCCATAGATATCATGCAGGTTTTAACAGTAGAACTAGAAAGGAGGTTCTGCTTGGGCTGGAGGAGCATCTAGGGGCTAGATTAAAAAGCAGAACCTCAGATAATAAAGCCTGGATTACTACCTGGGCCATGTTATTATCCAAGAAGGGGAGAGGGGGGTTGAAAAAGAGAGGGAGGCGTAGAGAGAGGGAGGGGGTGAGAGAGGAAGGAGGGAGAGAGAGGGAGGCTATGAGGTAGGAGAGTGGGAGTAAGAAGGGGAGAGAGAGGGGGAGGGTGTGTAGTAGGGGGGAGGGAGAGAGAAAAATGCAGTAAAAGAGGGTGAGAGAAAGGGGGGTCAGAGGGGACGAGGGAGGGAGGGAGGAGAGAGATGGAGGGGGTGTGAGAGGAGAGAGAGAGGGAAGGAGCAGGAGAGAGAGGAAGAAAAGAAAGGGAGGGAGGAAGGGAGAGAGAGAGAGAGATGGGTGATTAACTTTGACAGGAAGAATATGGGGAGACAATAAGGGGAGAAAATCTAAAGGAGGTGTAGGAACAGAAGAACCTTAGTGTGAATGTACAGAAGTCATTGAAGATGGCGGGGCATGAGGACTTCCAGTTGCAGCATGTAGGTGGAGGTCGCATGTTTGGTGGCTCATGCCAGAACTGTTTTTTGTGACACTTTTAGCCCTGTGGGTGAGGATTTGTCCATGAGGAGCTTTGGGAAGGTTTGGGTGAATGTCGAAAACCGGATAGAAGAATCTAGGGAAGAAGGCAGAGCGAAGGTCCACCGTCGTGTGTGGTAAGGGGTGCAGCAGGAGGAAAGATGGCAGGAGAGAGCCCGTGGGGTGGGGCCACATCAATCACGGTGGAGAAGATGACGGAGATGATGGCTGGGGTGTTCGAGCAACTGTTTTCAAAAAGCATCAGATGGTGATGATGGCCTCGGTCAAGGCGTAGATGGGAGAGACCCTTGCCCCGGTGAGAGAGGCGTTGGTGAGAACTTCGGCGAAGGTGCAGGAGCAGGGGGAGAAAATGAAAGGGGTGGAGGAGGCCCTGTCAAGGCATAGTGACCATTTGATCTCGGTGGATGAGGAGCTGCAGAGGGTGACGGAGATCAATAGAGGGCTGAGACCAAGGTAGAAACCTGGAGAACAGGACGCAAAGGCATAACCTGAGGTGTGCCCGAAGGGGTGGAGAGCCAGAGGTCTACAGAATACAGTATGCTGCTGAAGTTGATGGGGTAGAAGCCTCCCAGTACGGGTTGGACAGGGCCCACCGGTCGCTCCAGGCGAAACTGAGGATGAATGAGCCACTGAGGGCGGAAATCATGTTTCCATAATTTACAGGTAAAGGAGAAAGTGCTGAGGGGGGCGAAGCAGAGGCGCGAGGTGTAATGGGTTTACGCATATACCATGACCTGACGACAGAGCTGGGAAGGGGGCAGGCAGCCTTCAGACGGGCCAGGGTAGCATGGTGGTTAGCATAAATGCTTCACAGCTCCAGGGTCCCAGGTTCGATTCCCGGCTGGGTCACTGTCTGTGTGGAGTCTGCACGTCCTCCCCCTGTGTGTGTGGGTTTCCTCCGGGTGCTCCGGTTTCCTCCCACAGTCCAAAGATGTGCGGGTTAGGTGGATTGGCCATGCTAAATTGCCCGTAGTGTCCTAAAAAGTAAGGTTAAGGGGGCGTTGTTGGGTTACGGGTATAGGGTGGATACGTGGGTTTGAGTAGGGCGATCATGGCTCGGCACAACATTGAGGGCCGAAGGGCCTGTTCTGTGCTGTACTGTTCTATGTTCTATGTTCTAAAGCGGCGCAGAAGAAGCACATGCAATTTGGTGTGGTCTACTCGGCAAAGCTGAGGTTCATGCAAAACAGCAGAGACTATTACTGTGAGACGGCGGCAGAGCCGGAGGTGTTTGTGAAGGTAGAAGGCCTGGGACTGAACTGAGGTTGGACTTTTAAGAAAAATATATTTTTATTGGCAATTTTCCAGTTTTTGCAGGCTAACAGTTTAACATATAGTGCACCTGACATTTATAATGTGACGTTTTCTTATTTACAAATTTTACATACATTATCACCGTCCGCCCTCCACCCGTCCCTGCCCTCACCCCCACAACCTTGGACAACTCCTCGAAGAAGGCTGTCCAGAACCCAACAAGTCTGAGGCAGGCCCAGAACATGTGGGCGTTGTTGGCCGGGTCTCCCTGGCATCATTCCCATTATCCACCTTTAGGAAGAACCCGTTCATTCGAGTTCTGGTCAGGTGTGCTCTGTGCACCTCTTTAAACTACAGGAGGCTGAACCTGGCGCAGAAGGATGTGGAATTGGCCCTACTCAGTGCTTCACTCCAAAGTCCCCACCCCATCTGGATCCCAGGTAGCGGAATTCTCTTTGGGCTAATTTGAATGGTAGACCCCTCCCCCCCTCCAGCTCTGTCCCTCCCTCGTTCGGGTTCAACAGGAAAGCCTCGCTCTTGCCCAGGTTGAGTTTGTAGCCCAAGAAGGTCCCGAACTCTTACAGGAGCTTCATGAGTACTTTCAGGTCTTTCTGTGGATCCGAATTGTAGAGGAGCATGTCATCCGCATAGAATGAGACTCTTCGGATGCTGTTCGGTATCCCCTTATCCCCTTCGGTATCCCTTGCTAACGAATCTGTGAACATCTCCCATTGGTGCGGGGCCAGAGCTGGTGCGAATTATTAATAGACGTCTGCAGGGAACCCATTGGGTCCCGGCGCCTTCCCCGCCTGCATGGAGTTGATGCTCTCCATGATCTCTCCCAGTCCTATTGGTGCTTCCAGCTCCCCTCATCTACCGCCCCCCATGACTGACATGTCCAGTCCGTCGAGGAACCGTATCATCCCCTTGTCCCCATCGGGGGGGGGCTTGGGGGTGTACAGTCCCCGGTAGAAGGTCTCAAATGATTGGTTGACCTTTTTTGGTTCGGTTACCAGTCTGCCTCTGCTATCCTCCACCTGCACTATTTCTGTCGTGGCTGCCTGTTTTCTCAGCTGGTGAGCCAGTAGGCGGCCAGCCTTCTCTCGTCTTAATAGAAGGTCTCCCGTGTCTGGTGGAGTTGATGCACTTCCTTCCTGGTGGATAGCAGGTTAAAGCCTATTTGTAGCTTTTTCCTCTCCATCAGAAACTCTACAGCCGGGGCCTCGGAGTATTTTCTGTCGACCTCCAAGATGGAATCGATCAGTTGTTGCCGAGCCACCCTCTCTTCCTTGTCTCTATGTGCCTTGTAGGTTATAATCTCTCCCCTAATCACCGCCTTCAGTGCCTCCCAGAACGTGGAAGGTGAGACTTCCCCGTTCTGGTTGTTGGTGATGTACTCGCCTATGGCCTGTGATCTTTTCTGGCAGAAGACCTTGTCGGCCAAAAGGTCCGTGTCCAACCTCCACATGGGCATTAGGCAGGGCCAGTCTCCAACCTTACATCCATGTAATGTGGAGCATGGCCAGAGATGACGTTTGCAGAGTATTCCGCCCTTACTATTCCTGGAAGAACCAATTTTCCCATTACAAAGAAATCAATACATGTGTATTCCTTCTCACTGGGGTGTAGGAACTACCATGGGTCCACTGCTCCATGAATGCTCCCAGTTCCCTAGCCATACCTGTCTTTTTCCCTGTTCAGGTGCTCGATCTCGATCGGATTGTCAATGGGTCCTGTCACAGTTGAAGTCACCCCCCCCCCCCCCCCCCCCCCATGATCAGCCGGCATGTGTTGATTTCTGTTATGGTCTTTTTTATTAAATCTGCGTCGTCCCAGTTGGGCGCATACACCAGAACTACCGGTGCCCTGTCCAGGACATCGCTGACCATGACATACCGTCCCCCTGGGTCCGTAACTGTCGTCGTAAACATCGCCTTCTTACTAATCAGTATAGTTACTCCCCTAACCCTTGTCCGTTACATGAGTGATACGCCTGTCCCACCCAGTCTTTTATTGCCTGCAGTCAGTCCTTCTCCCTCAGGTGTGTCTCTTGCAGGAAGTCTATGTTGGCTTTCAAACTTCTCAAATTAGCAACGCCTTTGGATCTTTTCACTGGGTTGTTAAGTCCCCTTATATTCCAGGTGATAATTCTGGTGGGGGGGGGTTTCTGTCTCCCCCTCCACCCCCTTGCAATATCAACTATACTTACCTGGTCGATGCGCCTCTGCACTCCGGGGTTTCCCTTTGTTAGGGGGCCATCCAAATTGACCACGGTCACCGTTCCCACCATGAGGCTGGGCCCCTGTGTCCGGGATTTCCCTTTGTCCAAGGGACACCCAGTATGGCCACCAACTGTGTGTACACCACGTGGGTGCGTCCCTGCACCCCAGGGTCTTCCTTTGATTCTGGACCCTTGCGGCACCACCTTGTTCCATCAGCGTGCACCTTACCTGCTGAAGCCAATCCAAAAACCAACCCTTTCTTCCCTTTGTGTTTCTTTTGTGTTCCTTCTCCACCTGTGCCCCCACCATCCCCCTTCCCGGTGCCCCTCCCCGCCCCCCGCTGTGCATTCCCCCTCCCTACCCTTGTGCCCCCCCCCCCCCCCTCCCCGAGCTAGTAGCTCCCTCCCTGCCAGGAGGTGCTTTGCAGTCCCCCTCGCTGTCTTTCTTCCTGTGCTAGCTATCCCTGCCAGCGGGGTTGCTCCCCTCTCGGGGCTGATCTTACCCCTAAGTTATGCCTGCTGTCTAACCGCTCCCTCTGCCTGTACTTCACCCTGACCTGCATTCCCCTGTCCTCGCCCTTCCCTGTGATGCAGTCTTTATGATCAGAGCAAGGCAGCACAGTCCTGCGCAAACATATCAAGTGTCGACAAATTCTTTTTCGCTTTCTTTCTCTGTTCCACCTTCATCTCTGCCTTGCCTGCCCATGGTCCAGGCCAATTACCACACAAATTTGTCCACCTTCGTCTGCTCCTTGTTCTAGAATGCGACCCAGAGCCTGGCTGGGAACAGCATCCCGAATCTTACACCGTTCTTGTACAGGGTGATTTTTCCAGATTAAATTCGGCTCTGCGTTTCGCCAAGTCCGCCCCAATGTCCTGATATACCCGGATTTTGTGTCCTTCCCATGTACTTTTTTGTTATAAATTTAGAGTACCCAATTATTTTTTCCAATTAAGGGGCAATTTAGCGTGGCCAATTCACCTAACCTGCACATCTTTGGGTTGTGGGGGTGAAACCCCGCAGACACGGGGAGAATGTGTAAACTCCACACGGACAGTGATCCAGGGCTGGGATTTGAATCCTTCCCATGTACTTACCTTGGTCTCTCTCGCCCACCTCAGGATCCTCTCATGATGATGGTATCAGCGTAGCTTCGTGATGACCTTCCTTGGTTATTCCCCCGTCTTTGGTTCCAGTCTGAGTGACCTGTGTGCTTTGTCGATCTCTGGGGGAGTTGGGGAAGCCTTCTCTCCTGTCTAGGTTGCCCAGCATTTGGGTGACGTAGCTCGTCAGGTCCCTGCCCTCAATTTTCTCTGGCAGGCCCACAATCCAAATGTTCTGCGATCGGGTTCTGTTTTCTTGGTCCTCGACTTTCCCTTTTAAGTTCCCTTGGGCCGCCACCAGCCTTTTAACTTCTGCCTCCAAGGCAACGATCCTGTCGCTCTGGTGGTCGAGGCTCTCTCTAATTCGTGGATTGTTTTTTTCCTGTGCTTCCACCTTCCCCAATCCGTCGATCATTTTTTACATGGTGGCCATTGCCTCTGTCACCGTTACCTTGACCGCCACCTGGATTTCGACCTTTATTGCCTCTTTCATGGCGGTCAGCTCTTTCATGAGGAAGGTCTTCCACCTGTCTCTAGGTGGTGAGGGGGAAGGATGATGCTCAGGTCAATGGTCTCCCTCCCTCCTAGGTGGCCGGGGCTCCCTCGCCTCGTGGGTCCGCCGGCTCGTCCTCCTGCTGCTCGAGGTCTTTTCTGTCAGTTCTGCCGTCACTTCGACCCCTCTGGTGTGTTGGGTATTCTGGATCTGTGAAGACTGCGTTTACCGTAGCAGTAACATAGACAGGCTACCAACACTTGTAATAGTACAACTCTATTTTATTTAACTATGAGATGTTAAACATACTTGCACTGTGGGTCGACACTATGTTAGATTGATTGAAGGCCTATGCCTAACCTGACCAGCCTATACTGCTAGCACATGGTAGATGTTTGTGCTACTGGCTGCGGGCTCTGTCTGTCTCAGAGGCTGCATCCCGAATTAGCGGGAAAACTAGTGCCCTCTGGCTTTATAATGACCGTGCCCGAACTGGTGATTGGCTGCTGTGTTGTGTGTGTTGATTGGTCTTGCAGTGTGTCAGTCAGTGTGTGTCTCTGCACCATCATATACTGATGTGTATATTATGACACCCTCCAGCTCACTTTCACTGCCAGTGCCTATTTGGTTCTGGTCTGGCGAGCGGCCTGGTGTACATCCGCTCAGCACATCACTGTCACCGGAAGTCTGAGTTTGGACTTTTGACGGTTTGTGACTGAGTTTTTCTCTGTTTCTCTTTTTTGATGTTTTTTGATGTTTGGGTCCGGGTGGTTTGGGACTCAGGGTTGTTGGGATTGATGGGGTTGATGCACGATCAATTGCACAAAAGACTCAGATTGGTACAACTGTGGCTTTATTACAGTCAGATGCGTGGCCTCCTGCTGCAGCTGGCGAAATGGCAGATCAGGAGGAGGTCATGCATATTTATACAGCACCTAGTGGGCGGAGCCAGCTGGCAGGGGCTACCGGCGAATCTGTAGTACAGGTCCTACCTTACATCCCCTAATACAGGTGCACACAGTGGTTCACCACAATCACCCCCTGTTAAAAATGAGTCCTGCGATGGTGGTGCGGAACTATATACAATGTTGCAAATTATTTACAGTGGGGAGGGAAAAAAATGTCCATTTTGACGGTCCGGTGCCCGTCAGAGGTTCAGTCGATCCGGTACTTTGATGATTCGCTGGGAACAACGTAACCCCAGGCAGCGTTTGAGGGCCTTGGGGCAGTGGGGGAGGGAGAGCTCCATGAAGGGGCGCCTGCGGTCTGGATCGGGCCCCAGAAGTCCGTTTTGGACTACATAGCCGAGGATGGCCAGGCGGGGTCGTGCTGAACATACACTTCTCTTTATTGTACGTAAGGTTGAGAAGAGTGGCGGTGCGGAGGGATTTAGCGAGATTGGCATCGTGGGCCTGCTGGTCATGGCCGCAGATGGTGACATAATCTAAGTACGGGAACGTGGCCCGCAAATCGTACCGGTCGACCATTCAGTCCATCTCCCTTTAGAAGACCGAGACCCCGTTAGTGACGCCGAAGGGAACCCTAAGAAAGCGATAGAGACGACCGTCTGCCTCGAAGGCAGTGTACGGACGGTCTGATTTACGGATGGGGAGCTGGTGGTAGGCGGATTTTAAGTCAATTGTTGAGAAGACCCGGTACTGTGCAATCTGATTGACCATATCAGATATACGTGGGAGGGGGCACGTGTCGAGCTGAGTGTATCGATTGATGGTCTGGCTGTAGTCCACGACCATTCTGTGTTTCTCCCCCGTTTTTACTACCACCACTTGGGCTCTCCAAGGGCTGTTGCTGGCCTCAATGATACCCTACCGAAGCAGCCGCTGGACTTCGGACCTGATGAAGGTCCTGGGTGCTGTACCGTCTGCTCCTGGTGGCGACAGGCTTGCAATCCGAGGTCAGATTGGCAAAGAGAGAGGGGGGGTCAACCTTGAGGGTCGCGAGGCCTCAAACGGTGAGTGGAGGTAGGGGCCCGCCGAATTTGAGGGTGAAGCTCTGGAGATTGCACTGGAAATCCAGGCCCAGCAATAGTGCAACGCAGAGATTGGGGAGGACGTAGAGACGGAAACCGCTGAATTCTACACCCTGGACAGTGAGAGTGACAGCACAGAACCCTAGGATCGGGACGGAATGGGTTCCGGAGGCCAGGAAGATCCTTTGATTGGCGGGGTGGACCGTGAGGGAGCAGTGCCTTACCGTATCCGGGTGTATGAAGCTCTCGGTGCTCCCGGAGTCCAGCAGGCAAGAGGTCACGTGGCCGTTGATTTTCACCGTTGTCGAAGCGGTGGCCAGGTTGTGAGGACGAGACTGGTCCAGTGTCATCGAGGCGAGCTGTGGGTGGTCGTCCGAGGTTTCGGATGGAGAGCGTCGGCGGCCCAGATCGTGATGTGTAGTTGGCGTTCCAGCCCCGTGGGGGAAAACAAGGAAAAACGTCCGGAGGTCCTGTGGGTAACAAAATGGCGGCGCCCATTGCGAGGGTGGGACAAGATGGCGGCACCCATTGGTGGCGCTTGGCAAGATGGCGGCGTCCATGGGCCGCACGTGGACTGAGGGGGGAAGATGGTGGCGCCCACTGGCCGCACGTGGCCCCGGGATGAGAAGTTGGTGGCACCCATTGTGCGTTTGGCAGGGGGGAGGTGGCGATTGCGGGCGCGATAGCGGCGACTGCGACTGCGCCGGCCTGCCACACAGCTGCGAAGTGGCCCTTTTTACCGCAGGACTTGCAAGTGGTGGTGCGGGCCGGGCAGCGTTGGCGGGGGTGCTTCTGCTGACCGCAGAAGTAGCAGCGGGGACCCCCAGGGTACACGGATTGGCGTGCGGCGCAGGCGTATTGACTAGGCAGGGCCCCAGCCGGGGGTCGTTTGCGGGGTCCAGGAGGGGTAGGACGGGTGGACCTTGCAGCGAGCGGGGTAGGCCTGGACATTACAAGATGCGACCGTCATGGAGAGCGCTAAAGTTTTTGTCTCCGTTAGGTCGAGCGTGGCCCCTTCCAGCAGTCGTTGTCGGATGGGGTCCGACGCAATCCCCGTTACGAACGCGTCGCGCATGAGGAGATATGAATGTTCGGTGGCCGTAATAGCCTGACAGTCACAGTCCTGTACGAGTGGGATTAGGACCCTCCAGAAGTCTTCGATGGACTCACCAGGGAGTTGAGAGCGAGTACGTGCCTGGCAAAGAGCGTGTTTGCTTTCTGTGCATAGTTCTCTTTTGGGAGTTCCATCGCTTCCGCGTAATTCGGGGCATCCTGGATCAACGAGAACACGCTGGAGCTCAACCTGGAGTACAAGACCTGTATCTTCTGAGCCTCCATCGGCGTGGGGGTCACTGCGTTGATGTAAGCCTCAAAACAAGCAAGCCAGTGATTAAAATCCTTTCTGGCGTCGGGCGAGCACGGATCCAGCTGCAGGCGATCTGGTTTGATTCTCATATCCATTTTGTAGAAAATCTGACTGCAATAAATTGATGCACGATCAATTGCACAAAAGACTCAGATTGGTACAACTGTAGCTTTTTGCAGTCAGATGCAGGGCCTCCTACTACAGATGGCGAAATGGCAAATCAGAGGAGGACACGCATATTTATACGGCTCCTTGTGGGCCCTGTAGTACAGGTCCTACCTTACATCCCTGAATACAGGTGCACACAGTGGGTCACCACAGGGGTTTTGTCAGGATGTAGGATGTAGGGTACAGGGTGTATGGAGGGGTGAGAGAGACGTTGGGGGTGGTGTGGTTTTGTTTTTGATGTGGGGGAGGGGGCTCTGACAGTAAATGGGAGTGAGGTGGAACTTGTCTGGGCAGGTTTTGATGGGTCTTGGAGGTGTTAATGGTGGGAGGAGGGGGCTGGTCCTGGGTGAGGCATTTTGGAGAGGAAGTGGTGGAGGAGTTGCTGGAAAGGGAGAGGAGGAGGAATGACAGTGACTAGGGCTACGGTGAAGCCTGGAAGGATGGTCATGGCAGGTAGGAAGGGCGGGATTGGGGGTGAACGATCCCCGGTCATAGAGGTGAGTGGAACGTACGAGCGTTAGCGGGACCGGTGAAGAGAGCTTCTCACATCTAAAGGGTCTGAAAGTGGACATGGCGCTGTTACAGGAGACCCATCTGAGGGTAAAGGACCAGGTGAGGCTGAGGAAGGGCTGGGTGAACTAGAGTGTCCATTCTGGCTTCGATAGTAAGATACAGGGTGGGTGGCGATACTGCTGGGTAAATGGGTGTGGTTCCAGATGGAGAAGGTGGTGGCGGACCAGGGGGCCAGGTACATGATAGTGACGGGTGCACTGGAGGGGAGGTTAGTGGCGTTGGTCTCCTTGTATGCCCCGAATTGGCACAAGGCTGGGTTTGTGAGGAACATTCTAGCTGCCATAATGGACCTGGATATTCACCAGTTGGTACTGAGGGGGTTTGGAATATGGTGCTGGACCCGAGGATGGATAGGTCTCGGCTGCACTCGCTGTTTCCTTCGGGGGGTGGGTGGGGGGGGGGGGGGGGGGGGGGGGGGGGGTGGTGTGCTGGGTTTATGAAGGAGATGGGAGGGGCGGATCTGTGGAGGTTTTTGCAATCATGGGACAGGGAGTATTCGTTCTTCTCTCTGGGACACAAGGTGTACTCGAGCATTGACTTTCTTGTGGTAGGAAAGGCGCTGCTGGCTGGCGCAAAGAAGGTGGAGTATTCGTCAATCATGATATTGGATCACGCGCGCACTGGTGGACCTGGTCTTAGAGAAGAGTCTGGCCCAGAAGCCAGCGTGGAGGCTAGATGTGGGCTTATTTGCAGACCCAAATTTTTGCATTAAGATGGGGGGGTGATTGAGGAGTATGTGGAGTTCACCTGAAATATGGGGGTCTCAGCATTGGTGGTTTGGGAGGCATTGAAGGTGGTAGTGAGGGAGAGGTCATCCTATTTAAGGCAAAGGTGGATATGGAGGAGGGGCAGCTGTTGATGGAAGAGCTTTTGGTGGTCGATGGAAAATATGCGGAGGATCCGAGCTGGGGCTATTGGTGAGGAGGATGGAGTTATAGGCGACATTTGACCTACTGCGGTTCAGCAGTTGAGGCGAGCGCGGGGGGGTTGTGTATGAGTATGGTGAGAAGGCCAGCTCTGTTGGCAGTTGGCGGCGAGGGAGATTTTGTGGATTAGGGATGGGAAGGAAGGGGTGGTGGTGGCTCCAGAGTAGGTGAATAGGGTGTCTGAAGACTTCTTTTGTGGGTTATATAAATCGGAGCCGTCAGAGGGTGAGTGGTAGATGTGTGAGTTTCTGGAGTGACTGGAGTGGCCAGAGGTGGGAGAGGGGGAGAGGGCTGGGTTAGAGATATTAGAGTTGAAAGAAGTGAAGGCACCGATAGGGAAGATGCAGTCAGGTAAGGTGCCGCGGCCAGATGGGTTCCCAGTGGAATGTCATAAAAAGTTTAAGGACAAGTTGGCGCTGCTGCTGATGAAAATGTTTGAGGAAGAGATGGCAACGGGGAGGTTGGTGGAGACTATGAGGCAGGCATCTATTCCATTGTCACTGATAAAGGAGAAGGATCCGGTGGAGTGTGGGTCATATATATTTCTCTATTGGCGGTGAGGCTGGTGGAGTGTCTCCTGAAGATGGTGGGGGAGGATCAGACAGGGTTCGTCAAGGGCAGACAGCTCTTGTCAAATGTGCGGTTACTGCTGAATGTGGTGTTTTCTCTGGCAGAGGGGGGGGGAGTTTGATCTGCCGGTGGTGTTGGATGTGGAGAAAGCATTTGACAGAGTGGATTGGAGTTATCCGTTTGCAGTACTGGAGAAGTTTGGGATTGGGCCTAAGTTTGTGGCTTGAGTAAAATTGTTATACAGGGACCCGACAGCTTGTGTACGGAAGAATGAGATGCAGTCGGAGTACTTCCCACTGCTCCGGGGAACAAGGCAGGTGTGCTCCATGTCTCCTTTCTTGATCACGTTGGCAATTGAGCATTGCCGATTGCGCTGAAGGGTTTGGGCTTATTGGGAGGGATAGTGGGGGGGAGGGGTTGGAGCATAGGATGACTGTTGTACTACATTTCAGACCCGGGATCAATGGTGAGGAATATAATGGGGTTGCTAGGGAAATTTGGGGCATCTTCAGGGTATAAATTGAATTTAGAAAGAGTGAGTATTTTGTCTTGTCCCCATCAGGTGTAAGGTCGGGAGTGGAAGGGTTGCCATTTAGGGTGGTTACAACTCTCTTTAGATATTTGGGGGTTCAGGTAACGCAGGACTGGGCGCAATTCCATAAGCTAAATTTCACGAGTCTGGTAGGGAAGGTGAAGGAGGATCTGGGAAGGTGGGATAGTCTCCCTTTGTCATTGGCTAGCCGAGTGCAGGCAGTCAAAATCAATATTTTGCCACGGTTGTTGTTTTTGTTCCAGTGTCGACCAGTCTTTTTCCCAAAGGAATTTTTTCGAGGGGTGGATAGGCTAGTCTTGTCGTTTGTGTGGGCATGGAAGGTGGGTGAGGATAAGGAAGGCGGCACCAAAGGGGGCGGCAGATGTGGGGCTTTGCTCTTCCGAATTCATTGCACTATTACTGGGTGGCAAATGTGGAGAAGGTGCAGGCTGGAGTAAGGAGACAGAGGCTTTGTGGATGCGGATGGAGGTGGGGTCCTGAAAGGGGCCAGGGCTGCGCGTGCTAGCAACGGCGCTGCTGCCGCTCACCCCGGAAAATATTCCGGGATACCGGTAGTGGTAGCCACACTGAAGATTTGGGGGCAATTTCGATAGCACTTCAAGTTGAGGGCAGGGTCAAGGGTGATGCTGATAAGAGGGAATCATGGGTTTGAGCCAGGCAGGATGGATGCAAGGAGAAAGGGGTAAAAGAGATGAAGGATCTGTTTCTGGACAGATTTGCAAGTCCCAATGGTGAGGTCCTCCTCATTGTTGCATGAGGTGCTGTCGGTGGAGGGTGGGTCAGAGAATGGGGTTGTATCAGCGATCTATAGTAGGATTATGGAGGAGCACAAGGAGCCTATGGAAGGGATTAAGGCTAAGTGGGGGGGACAGAAAACTACAGTGTTAGACAGTCCGACGCATGCAGCCCAGGGGGTGGGCAGCTGGTGGCCTCAGTGGCCAGGGTATCCGGCCATGGCAGCCGGTATGGGTATCTGTATGTGGTGCAGGGTGGGGGTTCGGCCGTCCTCCTGGATGGGGAGGAGTTGGGTTACGGGTGTGTGGGACACGGGTTACTGCCAGGGGCACAGTGCTGCCTATTCACCCCGGCCGCCCTGAGGAGGTTGTGCAGCCTTTTCCGGTACTACTGGCCTGTCCAGACAGTGTTGCCCATGGCGTTCACAGCCTCTGCCACCTGCGCCCAGGCACAGCGGCAGGTGGCAGCCTCCTTCCGGGCCGGGGTACAGGGTCTACCGCGTCCAAGAGGGTCTCCAGCTCGGCATTTGTAAACCTCGGGGCTGCTCTCCTTGCTTCCATCTTGAGGGCTGGGATGGTGTGAGTGGGGAGTGAAGTGTATATATGTGGCTGCAGCTTGTCAGCCTCCTGATGTCAATCGTGAAAATGGCAAATCCGGCACCGTTTCTCATTAGAATCAATTGTGTTCCACATGACCCCGGTGCTAGCCACTTAGCGGTAGTGGAGTCGGTCCAGGTGTGGCACCAGTTTTCCTGTCATGAACGTCCATGAATTCTGCTTTGGTGTCAACACTTAGTCTCAGAAACAGAGAATGCCACCCAATGAATTTTCCCAGTCTCACCTGGTCTAAATGAGAACGTAATTTCCCTATGAAAAGGTGAGAAATGCTTTGACATGCCGCAGGTTACAACACACGGTTGGAATGCTGTTTAAAGATACTGCATATGTCAGTGCCAGGTGTCTAAACCCATTGCATCTGCAGATATGAAAGGAAACTTCTTGGCCACTTCAGCACCTATTTGTCTCTTATACACGTCTGAATTATATCGTACACCTGGGCAATTTAGGACATGTCCAATCTTTCACCAAGCTCTCGTCTGTTTGGATGAGATCATGAAATTCTTTGTCACTTTGCCACACTGCCGCATGGAGGATTCTGATATGAGGTGAGAGGCATGGTTATATCAGGAAAGATTCTAGTCACAGGTCATTTTAGATCAGATTAGAACAAGTCAACATGGATTTAGTAAGGGGAGGTCGTGCCTGACGAACCTGTTAGAATTCTTTGAGGAGGTGACAAGTAGGTTAGACCAGGGAAACCCAGTGGATGTGGTCTATCTGGATTTCCAAAAGGCCTTTGATAAGGTGCCACACAGGAGGCTGCTGAGTAAGGTGAGGGCCCATGGTGTTCGAGGTGAGCTACTGGCATGGGTTGAGGATTGGCTGTCTGACAGAAGGCAGAGAGTTGGGATAAAAGGTTCTTTTTCGGGACATTTTGGGAGAGTGGTGCAGGAAATGGCTGATGCAATTCAACGTGAGAAAATATGAGGTCTTGCACTTTGGAAAAAAGAATCCAAGCATAGACTACTTTCTAAACGGTGAGAAAATTCATAATGCCAAAGTACAAAGGGATCTGGGAGTGCTAGTCGAGGATTCCCTAAAGGTAAACATGCAGGTTGAATCCGTGATTAAGAAAGCGAATACAATGTTGTCATTTATCTCAAGAGGGTTGGATTTATCTCAAGAGCAGCAATGTGCTACTGAGCCTTTATAAGGCTCTGGTTAGGCCCCATTTGGAGTACTGTGTCCAGTTTTGGGCCCCACATCTCAGGAAGGACATACTGGCACTGGAGCGTGTCCAGCGGAGATTCACACGGATGATCCCTGGAATGGCGGGTCTAACATATGAGGAACGGCTGAGGATCCTGGGATTGTATTCATTGGAGTTTAGAAGGTTAAGGGGAGATCTAATAGAAACTTACAAGATAATACATGGCTTAGAAAGGGTGGACGCAAAGAAACTGTTTCCGTTAGGCGAGGAGACGAGGACCCGTGGGCACAGCCTTAGAACTAGAGGGGGTAAATTCAGAACAGAAATGCGGAGACATTTCTTCAGCCAGAGAGTGGTGGGCCTGTGGAATTCATTGCCGCGGAGTGCAGTGGAGGCCGGGACGCTAAATGGCTTCAAGGCAGAGATAGATAAATTCTTGATGTCGCGAGGAATTAAGGGCTACGGGGAGAATGCTGGTAGGTGGAGTTGAAATGCCCATCAGCCATGATTGAATGGCGGAGTGGACTCGATGGGCCGAATGGCCTTACTTCCACTCCTATGTCTTATGGTCTTATGGTCATTAACAAGAGGCAGTGCTAGTAATCCTGAGATCACTACCTTTGAGGTCCGGCTTCTGAAGTTTCTTCCTAACTCCCTATGTTCTGCTTTTAGAACCTCAGCCCTTTATTTAACCTATGTCATTTGTACCAATGTGTACCGCGACCACTGGCTGTTCACCGTCCCCCTCCAGAATTGTAGCCACCTGGGATGGCCACTGCCCAACACAAAATGGTAGATTGCAAGGAATGCAGGGAAAATGGACATGTTGGAAAGCAAACAGCTTGCAAAACGATTGTATTTTGGGACGACTGCAGAAACCAGTTTTGACTGTTGCAGAAACCAGACAGCACTGTGAAAAGAAACCAGTTAACATACTAATGAGGCGATACCGGGCGACCCTTTGGAGCCAGAGAAGCCCAAAACAATAAGTCCCAAGAACCGCCCCAGCGACCGAGGAACTGCCCCATGATTGGGGGGTTCAAACATAATCGATTGGGAAGAGACCCAATCGATTCCAAGCAGGTAAGGGAGTCCACCCAAAGGGGCGCGGACCCCCTGGGACCTATAAAAGAAAGGTCCCACACATGGTTCAGTCTCCTGTCTCCTGGCTCCTGTCTCCTGATCCAGCCTTCGGACAGCAGCCACCAACAAGTGAGTGCCTCCCAACGACCGTTACCAGAGATAGGCACTCCTGAACCCCTTTTTAATTGATACCAACCTGAAGTCTGCAGACTAGAGCAGAGCAAGAGGCCTTGTTCCCTGACCCAGCAATTCCTTCGAGATAAGTATCAGTTGTTTAGCGGTAGGAGTAAGTTTAATCCTTTGAGCGTGTGCATGGGTAGTTATTATAATTGTATTATAATAAACTCTAGTTGTTTGGACTTACTAATTGGTGTACGGTTTTATTGCTTTGAACTTCACCTTGAAGCCTGTGGCGGTGTCTTAACGGCAACTGGCGACTCCAGAGCTTAGAACAAGAAACAGCCAAATTGAGTGTTAAGCACACTCACCCAGAACGAGCAACATTTAGTGGCGACTCTGGTGGGATTCGATTAGAAGTGACCCCCACACTCCGAGAGAACCCAGAAATTTGAATTGGAAATCCAATTGGAAAAAGGAAAAACCACAAGTGTTCAAGGAGTTCAAATCAATAACGATAATTCGGAAGTGTGTTTTTGCATGCGTAACTAACAGGGTTGTAAGGTTAAACCGAGAGATTTTTTTGTTGCGTCAAACTGTCGGGAGTTTTATAATCGGAACATTGCGAAAGCCGTACCCGTATTTAAAAGCATTACCTGATCATCCCCTGTTCCAAATTAAAGAGAGAAAGAGGAAATGGCCATGCAGGCAATGGAACGCCTCATGAACCCAGTATGTGTTCTTCCAACTTAAGACAAGATGTTACCCACTATATTGAGAATTGTTTAATTTGCGCACAGAATAACCCGGAGAGGTATTCAAAGAAGGCACAACTCAGCCACACTCGCCCCATTAATGGCCCCTGGACAAACCTCCAGATCGATTTTGTAGGACCATTGCCCCCTTGCAGGAATGGCTATAAATATGTTCTGGTGGGGCAGCATGGTGGCGCAGTGGTTAGCATTGCTGCCTCACGGCGCTGAGGTCCCAGGTTCGATCCCGGCTCTGGGTCACTGTCCGTGTGGAGTTTTCACATTCTCCCCGTGTTTGCGTGGGTTTCGCCCCCACAATCCAAAAGATGTGCAGGTTAGGTGGATTGACCATGCTAAATTGCCCCTTAATTGGAAAAAATGAATTGGGTACTCTAAATTTATTAAAAAATATGTTCTGGTGGTCATAGATACCTTTACCAAATGGGTAGAGGCATTCCCTTCACGCACTAACACAGCTAAGACAGCTGCAAAGATCCTGACCCACCACATCTTCATGAGATGGGGTCTCCCCAGAAGTATAGAGTCAGATCAGGGATCTCACTTTACAGGACGGGTCATGAAGAAAGTCCTGACCATATTCGGCATAAAACAGAACTTCCACATTGCGTATCACCCCCAGTCAAGAAGGATAGTAGAACGCATGAATCGGACCCTAAAATCGACCCTTAGGAAGATGGTACAGGAGAACAATTCGACTTGGGATTCAGTGCTCCCATTCGCTCTAATGTTCATTAGGAATACGGTTTCATCATCTACAGGTTTCACCACACACACACTCATGACCGGACGCCCTATGAAAGGATCAGAATTCCTTTTAGGACTGGACATGACCAGCCCAGAAGTGATGGCCCTCACACACGAGAAAACAGTCAAAGAATTAGTTGAAACTGTGAGGTCTGCACAGTTAGCAGCTGCAGTAACATTGGGAAAACGACGAAAACAGAGCACGGCCGGTTTTAACAAGAATGTACACCCCACAGAATTTCAGGTTGGGCAACAGGTTATGCTATCTGTTTATAACCCCAGCACGTTTTTGGCTCCTAAATTTTCCGGCCCGTACTCAATTTCGGACAAAATCAGCCCCTCAGTTTATAGGATAAAGTACCCAAATGGTAAGACTGCGTGGTTTCATATTAACCAACTGAAGGCTTATGGAACACAGTCAAACCACTCGCACCATGTCCTGCTCGATGCAACAGAACACCTTGTCCCACCCACAAGAGATACATTTCCACTCTCCCCCTCACAGACCAGTTCCTCATCGGACTCGACCTCGACTCCGCCCACTGACTTCAGACCACGCCCCGGAACGCCCACAAACTGCCACAGCAGAGACAGTGACAGTGACTGTGAAACTGAGGACAGCCACAGCACTCCACCCTACAGCCCACACTTCAGCAACTACAACTCCGACTCCAGTGACCCCATGGAGATCACCTACATCAAAAATCCGGACCCACACCTACACCCACCACCCAACACTGACGACCCCGACAATGCTCATTCACTTTTAGACCCCATGATTTGGCACAGGGACAATTCTTGGCGACTTGTCCGCAATGACGAGAGTGACCCCCGTTCACACAATGCAAAAATTGCATGCCTGATCCATACAAGGGTATGGGATCCAGGAGAAGAGGAGGACTTGATGTCTGACTCCCGACACGGCAACCCCTTTGCGACCCTGTTCGCAGAGACTGAGGAGAAGTGAGGTGTCCAGATGATGTAAAAGAGGAACCGCTTGAGAGAAGCGATGTCCTTTCTGATGGAACCTGCACGGATGTTTGTTTGTTTGTATGTTAAATGTTTGATTGGAGATTGGTCACTTACTTTTCAGCTGAAAAGCTTGTGACCACCTCACATGCACGTTAGTTTATCCGCAGATATTTCTGAGAACTTCACTCAGTTGAAATGTCCTCTGGTGAACCGACAATGTTCACGATTTGTCTTCTGTTTACAGATGTTGGAGCATCTTGGCTCCTCCTTTTTTTTAGGTGCCCCTCTATTCTGGGAATAGAGGCTGCAATTCCACTACGACTACATTCTTGCCCGTTCATTTCAGGTTGCTCAGGCAGTGGAGAAACGGCATTGAGGACCCGCCCTGTCTGAGGATCCCCCTTTGGTCAGCTAAGCTCGGGTACAGCACAGCACGCCCTACCCGTGGATCCCATACAAAGCTTACCCGTAGCAGCCCACACGCAACCCATTCGGATATCTCATTTCTAAACTTTGGTTTCATTTTTGTTTAAGGTAGCCCTTCACAGCCATCCCATATGCTATTTACATCCAGGAACATTCGGATGGTAAATCGCAAAACCTGCGAGACGGCTCGCAGTGGCAAAGTTGTTAGGTGCATGTCTGGTCCTAAATTCGCTTTTGAAAAAAAAAAAATGAGGGATGTCACAGGGTGTGACTTGGCCATTCATTTAAGGGACAATTGGAATCAGAGGACAGATACACTAACATTACAGGTATTAAACGAATTATTGACAGATACTGTGCTTGATCCCATAGCTTTCGAACGTTCGAAGGAAGGATCAGAGCAAGATCAGCAATACAAAAGGACAGAAGGAAGAGAAGGAAGAAGACCACGATGAAGAACTACATGCTTTTAGTTACTGTTTTTGTATTTTTGCGCATGGACGCAAACCATCTTTCCCCTATGACCCCCGCCGTTAATGTTTCCCACACACCGACTTCTCAAAGCCCAGTAATGAACAGCAAGGACCAGACCTGGTGCACAAAATTCATGAACTGGTACTCACTTTCGTACGTCATTGAATCACTTTTGGTGATTGCAGTTCTCTGCATCATAGTGCAGACACTCCGGTTAAGAAAATGGAGAAGGAGAGCCTCCCGCTCTTGCGCCTCAACCATTTACAGAGTACAATCCCCTATTTTCGGATTCCACCAATCCCCCCAACCCCTTAATGTATAATAAAAGATTTAATTTAATACGATCTGTAAATAAAGATTATTGCGGATGTATTATAATGTTTTGTGCTCGACTGCCAAGCCAGAAAACGAAATGTAAAGATGCTGTTGTATGAATGAGTAAGGGTTTAGAATGTTATAGGATGTTTTAAATGTGAGATGAGAATAGTTTATTGCGATAGTTAGAGGTTCCCGATTCGAATTGGTAATGCATGTCCCCTTTGACATAGCGCCAATCAGAAAATGTTAGTTAAAATTTTTTTGCCATAGTTGAGGAAAGAATAGAAGCCATGGAACTCGCTGAGGTCAGGGAACACAAAGACACCGAACTTGGGTGATCCTTCATGATTTCTCATTAGGATCACAAGGAGGGAGTGTAGCCATCTGGGGTGGCCACTGCCCAACACAAAATGGAAGGTTGCAAGGAATGCAGGGAAAATGGACATGTTGTAAAGCAAACAGCTTGCAAAACGATTGTATATTAGGACGACTGCAGAAACCAGTTTTGACTGTTGCAGAAACCAGACAGCACTGTGAAAAGAAACCAGTTAACATACTAATGAGGCGATACCGGGCGATCCCCAGATACAATGGAAACAAGTTAAACACAGATCGATACATTCTATGGAAGGCCAGACCCTTTGGAGCCAGAGAAGCCCAAAACAATAAGTCCCAAGAACCGCCCCAGCGACCGAGGAACTGCCCCATGATTGGGAGGTTCAAACATAATCGATTGGGAGGAGACCCAATCGATTCCAAGCAGGTAAGGGCGTCCGCCCAAAGGGGTGCGGACCCCCTGGGACCTATAAAAGAAAGGTCCCACACATGGTTCAGTCTCCTGTCTCCTGGCTCCTGTCTCCTGATCCAGCCTTCGGACAGCAGCCACCAACAAGTAAGTGCCTCCCAACGATCGCTACCAGAGATAGGCACTCCTGACTCCCTTTTTAATTGATACCAACCTGAAGTCTGCAGACCAGAGCGGAGCAAGAGGCCTTGTTCCCTGACCCAGCAGTTCCTTCGAGATAAGTATTAGTTATTTAGCAGTAGGAGTAAGTTTAATCCTTTTAGCGTGTGCATGGGTAGTTATTATAATTGTATTATAATAAACTCTAGTTGTTTGGACTTACTAATTGGTGTACGGTTTTATTGCTTTGAACTTCACCTTGAAGCCTGTGGCGGTGTCTTAACGGCACCTGGCGACTCCAGAGCTTAGAACAAGAAACAGAGCCAAATTGAGTGTTAAGCACACTCACCCAGAACGAGCAACAGAATGTCCTGTAACCGCTCCGAGACATCCTTGACCCTAGCACCAGGGAGGCAACAAACCATTCTGGAGTCTTATTTGCGGTCACAGAAATGCTTATCTATTCCTCTTACAATCGAATCCCCTATAACTATTGCATTCCCACACTTTTTACTCCCCCCCACCCCCCCCACCCGCCTCTGTCGCAGAACCAATTGTGGTGCAACAAATTTGGCTGTTGCTGCTTTCCCCTGAGAGGTCATTTCCCTCAACAGTATCCAAAGTGTATATCTGTTTTCCAGGAGAATGGCCACAGGAGATTCCTGCACTGCCCGCCTAGTTCTTTTGCTCTGCCTGGTGATCACCCATCTCCTTCCTGCCTGTGGAGCCTGAGTCTGCGGTGTGACCACCTCTCTATACGTGCTATCCATGATGCTCACGGATGCTCCACAGAGTCCCCAGCTGCTGCTCCAGCTCCGAAACCCGGGATTCCAGGAGCTCCAGCTGGAGACATTTCTGTACACTTGCTGGTTCTCCTGCCCATCATTGAATTAGATGATGGCTGATTTGTCCCGCAACTCTGTTTATCTATCTTCATTCCACATCCCTTCAGAGCAATATCTAAAATAAACCTACATCAGTTTTGAATGTTGCAGTTTGCCACCAGAATCCACAGCTTTTGGGAGAATGATTTCCAGAATTCTGTCACCTTCTGTGTGAATAAGTGCGTTTTGATTTTCATATAATTTTAAGGTTCAAGCCTTCCATACGAGAGGGAGAAATTCTCTCTATCTACCTTATGAAATTATTTTCCATCATTTTAAACATCTTGATTAGATTACTTGCAAGGGAAAAAGAACTGTTTATCAAATCTGTCCTCAGAATTGAACCCTCTGAGTCCTGTTATTATTCTGGTGAATCCGTGCTGCATCCCATCTAAAATCAGTACAGCCTGCCTGAGGCAAAGTTCCCAAGCTGAACTCAATATTCCAGGTGGATCTGACTAAGGTCCACATCTTCCAGTTTACAGATTGTCGGAGACTGAATGTAACCCCCAAGAAATGTGTTAGGATTCCTTGGAAGTTCTGATACATTGACACCTCGGGAGTTGCCAAAAGGAAACTTAATCTTCCAATGGGCAGTTCTCCTGCTCCCTGGGGCCCTCTGAAAAAATCTCCATCTCTGAGTTCCAGTTGGTGACTTGGTATATTTCTGATTAACTCACATGAAGGAAATGTCAGAAGAGACGTCCTGGGGTGAAATTCAGTAGCCTCGTTGCGCTCGAGCGAGAGCACGACGAGGTCGATGGATACTGGGGGAGGCCAAAACCGAGAAGCGTGTCGGGCGCCAAACCAGCCTGTGCCTGTGGCCAAAATCGGGATCTCGCCTTAGTCGGAGCTGGGGGGTGGGGGGTGCATCCAAGCGTGGTGAGTACGCGTTCCAGGGCCAACCCTTGTCCTTGCCTGTCTGCCCCAATGACCACCCATAACCTAGTGGCCGTGGAGGCCTCTGTCCGTGCAGCTGATGGCTATTGCGAATAGGGAATTGGCAGTCGTGGTTAAGTGAGCACTTCTCACATCCCAGGTGGATTCCAGTGGGTCGGTGAGCCATATATCATGTGGGAGTTATTGCCTAGCATCCCAATCAGACCATGATACCTGTTCACTCTGCCTGAACACTGTGGGAGGCAACACCACGGTCGCAGCAGCCAACATTCGAACACCCGGGGATGGGCCCCAGCACCGGTGTCATGTACCTGGCCGGGGAGTGGGTGAGCGCAACGGGGAGAGGACCATCGCCAGATCCAGGCAACATTATGCGGGTGTCAAGGGTATAGGGTCTGAGGTCTGGTGAGCAGGGGGTCTCCCGCTGCATCCGAGTGCGTGTGGGCAGGGCGTTCCAGGTTGGGGGGGGGGGGGGGGGGGGGGGGCTCCCCCACCCACCCCCGTGCCTGGGGAGATGGGGCAAGGGAGTTCGTAGGTCAGCCCGCATAGTGGAAGAAAGTGACAGAGGCCAAAGAGAAAATGCTGGAAAATCTCAGCAGGTCTGGTAGCATCTGTAGGGAGAGAAAAGAGCTAACGTTTAGAGTCTCTTTGTTAAAGCTAAAAGACACAGAAAGTGGAAAATATTTTTACTGTGGGCTGAGAGAATGAAAGATGAGTCATAACCACAGAAACCAAGAGAACAGAGTGCTAATAGCCACAGATACCAAAGGAAAAGAATGCTAATGGCAGTCCCCAAAAAGATCAAAAGGTGTGAAAGGCCAAACAGCAGAGAAACTAACATCAGACAGTAAACTGTGACAGATGTAGGGGGTGGGGAAGGGGGATGCAAAGGGGAGAAAAGGTAAGGAAAAGGCGATAGGATGGGGGAGATATACATAAAGAAAGACAAGAAAGAAAGAAATGGTAAAAGACAGTTAAAATGAAATGGGATGAAAACAAAGGGGTCGAGGTGGGGTAGAGCTAATCATCTGACGTTGTTGAATTCAATGTTGAGACCAGAAGGTTGTAACATGCCTAACCAGAAGATGAGATCTTGTTCCTCCAGTTTGCATTGAGCTTCACTGGAACATTACAGCAGGCCAAGGACAGACATGTGGGCATGGGATCAGGGTCTTTTGTTAAAATGGCAAGCAACGGGAAGATCAGGGTTGTGAATGCGCACAGACCGAAGATGCTCAGCAAAGCGATCACCCAGTTTTCTTTTGGTCTCTCTGACCCTCTCCACCTACCAACTCATCACCCTCCCCACCTACCACCTCACCCACCTACCACCTCACCAAACTACCCCCTCACCCACCTACTACCTCACCCACCTTCCCACCAAGCACCCTTCCCACCATATCCTTTTACCCACTTAAATATTCACACAGGCTCTCAAACACTTGTAACTAAAACACTGAGAAACTGTTTAAATATTCCAGAGTTTTTCAGTGTGTTAGTGAACACGTGTATCGCCCTATTATGTATTTTCCTTTCTTTTCTTTACATGTACTTAGTGATCAGTTGAGCTGCTCGCAGAAAAATACTTTTCACTGTACATTGGTACACGTGACAATAAACAAATCCATCCATTTACCAGAATATTGCTGCTAGTTGCTTAAATTCGGCCAATTAAATAAATCTGGAATAAAAAGCTAATCTCAATAATGGTGATTGTCATAAAAATGACAAACTTCTTCAGGGAAAGAAATCTGATGTCCGTACCTGGTCTGGCCTATATGTGACTCCAGATTCACAGCGTTGTGGTTGGCTCTTCAACTGCCCTCTGAAACTAGCAAGCCACTCAGCTGTAGTAAATGCTACAAAAAAGTCAAACAAGAATCAAACTAGATGGGCCACTTGTCATTGACCTTGACTCCGTGGATGACAAAAGCTCATTAATCCCAAGCAATCCTGCCATGTGTATCAACATATGGAAATTGTCCCACGGATAAATCAAGCAACATCCTGACAAGTCCTACTCACCAACTCAAACCTTACAGCCAGACTCCTCCATCATCATCCCTGAGAATGCCCAGTCCCACCAGCAGGACAGACTTAACAGAGGTGACTGTGGCACAGTGGTGTACATTAAGGGATGCCCTATGAGTCCTCAATATTGACTCTGGACCCCATGAAGTCTCGTGATTTTGTTAGGATATCGGTCCAGACCCCAACCTTTGTTAAGATACCGGACGAGAACCTCAAACTATTTTTCCATTTGTAAACCTGTGAGGAAAGGGTACTTAACCCCAGGAGCGATGACTCTGACCAATAGGTATCTTTAAAAAATTTTTTTAGAGTATCCAATTCATTTTTTCCAATTAAGGGGCAATTTAGCATGGCCAATCCACCTACCCTGCACATCTTTGGGTTGTGGGGGCGAAACCCACGCAAACACGGGGAGAATGTGCAAACTCCACACGGACAGTGACCCAGAGCCGGGATTGAACCTGGGACCTCGGCGCCGTGAGACCTGAGTGCTAACCACTGCGCCACCGTGCTGCCTTCAATAAGTATATTTTATGTTAAAACAAACTTTAATTTAAACACAGAATTAACCACATTAACATAAAAAAATGGCTTTACAATTAACAGTTAACAGTTCTTAAATAAAAGGAAAAACTTAAACATATTATCTACTCCAGCTACCAACTCCAATTATGCAACCCAATATAGTTCAAATGTCATTTATAAATAGAGTTAATAAAACAGATTACTTGCTTAGCTGTGTGGAGACGTTTGGAGAGAGTTCCTTTCAAGAGCAATTCCAGTATACGTCTGCTCAACCTAACAGAATTTGGCAAGACAGCTGTTCAACTTAAAATCCTATAACAGACTGCAAAATTACAGACTGGCCTGGCTCCTATTATTTACATCAGTTGTATCGCTCTAAGTTCCACGACCTGCTCAGCTAAGACTAACTACAATCCCTCATAAAATACTACAATCCATGGAATCTCCAACACTCAAAACATGGGGCGGAATCCCGCCGTAGCCCGAATTCTCCGCCACCCGGGATTCGGTGGGGGCGAGAATCGCGCCGCGCCGGTCGGTGGGCCCCCCGCGGCGATTCTCCAGCCCGTGATGGGCCCAAGTCCTGCCGCTGACAGGCCTTTCCCGCCGGCGGGAATCAAAGCACGTCTGGTGCCGGCGGGATTGGCGGCGCGGGCGGACGCTGGGGTCCTGGCGGGGGGGAGGGTGCGGGGGGCGATCTGGCCCCTTGGGGTGCCCCCACGGTGGCCTGGCCCACGATCGGGGCCCACCAATCGGTGGGCGGGCGTGTGCCGTGGGGGCACTCTTATTCTTCCGACCCGCCATGGCCTTCACCATGGTGGGGGCGGAAGAGACCCCCTCCCCTGCGCATGCGCCGGTATGACGTCAACAGCCCCTGACGCACCGGTGCATGGGCGGACTTCCGCCGGCCGGTGAAGACCTTTCGGCCCCGGCTGGCGGGGCGCCAAAGGCCCTTCGTGCCGGCCTGCGGAGCGCAAACCACTCCGGCGCGGGCCTAGCCCCTAAAGGTGCGGAGAATTCCACACCTTTGGGGAAGCCTGGCGCCGGAGTGGTTCTCGCCACTCCACAACGCCGGGACCCGCCACCCTGCCGGGTAGGGGAGAATCCCGGCCATGATTCCAATATCTCTTTATCTGTAATCAAGTAAGTGATTAAAATCAGTCATAACCTCACTCATTTACGACTCCTTAATTTCAGCTTTAGCAGACACACAGTCTGGGTATCTTAACCTAGGTTTTTTTTTAACAAACATTTTATTAAGGTATTTATGGTTTTATAACAACAAAAGATACAAATACAAATGTAAACATAATTCAGTGCGTAACACCCCCCAACCAACAACCATACCCAGCCAACATAACTTATACACAATTCCCAAATCCCTCCATCCCTTCTCGCTGTTCCCACCTAAACTAAACTGAACTAACTCCCCCTACCCCCCTTCATTCCCTAACCCTCACCCCCCTTATTGTGTCTGCTAACAGTTTAGTTTTCCCCAAAGAAGTTGATAAACGGCTGCCACCTCCGGACAAACCCGAACATTGATCCTCTCATGGTGAACTTAATTTTCTCCATGTCACGAACCCATACCCCTGATATCGGGGCTCCGATTCACTCCATACTAATAAAATCCGTCTCCGGGCTACCAAGGAGGCAAAGGCCAAAACGTCAGCCTCTCTCATCTCCTGGACTTGGCACCACCCTCATTTTTAGCACCATCGGCAAATCTCTGCAGAATCCCCTTAGCTTCGGACATGCCCAAAACATGTGAAATACCCCTAAAAGCCTGCTCATCCGGGCCACCATCATGTGTGCCCGATGAACCACCTTGAATGTGGTGCTGTTGCAGGAAACCCACTTGTGAGTGAAGGGCCCGGGGTGGTGAGGCGCGGAGGGAATTCTCCTTTTTCTCGCCAGTGCACAAGATCTATTCTCGGATCGATTTTTTAATAATGGGGAGGTCGTTGTTGCTGAGGGTGAGGAAAGCGGAGTATTCCGCAGTATGTGATTTCCGCTCATGCTCCCCACCTGGTACACGTGGTTCTGGAGGAGGGGCCGCCCCAGTGGCCGGCGTGGAGTTTGGTTGAGGGGCTGCTAGCGGATCTGTGTTTTTGTGGACGGATGGCCAAGGTAGTGGATGAGTATGGGACCGAACAAGAATATGGAGGTTTTTAGCACTGCTGCCTCATGGCGCCGAGGTCCCAGGTTCGATCCCGGCTCTGGGTCACTGTCTGTGTCGAGTTTGTACATTCTCCCCGTGTTTGCGTGGGTTTCACCCGCACAACCCAAAGATGTGCAAGCTAGGTGGATTGGTCACACTAAATTGCCCCTTAATTGGATAAAATTAATTGGGTACTCTAAATTTATAAAAAAAACAGAATGGGAAGGTTTCACCCTCAGTAGTATGGGAGGCTCTGAAGGTGGTGGTGAAGGGGGGAAGCGATTGCATGCAAGGCTCAGGTGGATAGGGAAGCAACGGGGGTGTTGGTGAATGAGATATTGGAGGGTAATGGGAAGTATTGGAAGGACCCTATTCCAGAGTTATTGGACAGTAGGAAGCTGTTACAGATACAGTTTGATCTGGTGTCCATGGTTAAAGTAGAGCGGCAGTTGAGATGGGTGAAGGGGTACAGGGAGGCCAGCCGTCTGCTGGCGAGCCAGTTGTGGCAGCAGGCGGTTCCTTGGGAAATTATCCAGGTTCAAGGGGGTGGTGGGGTGGGCAGTGTCGGCACCGGAGAAGATGAACAAAATGTTTGAAGCATTTTATAAGAAGTTGCACTGTTCGGAGCCACCGGACGATGATTCGGATATGGTGGAGAATTTGGAGGGGTTGAGTGTTCAGAGCCATCGGAAGATGCTGTAGGGGCAGCAGGGTAGCATGGTGGTTAGCATAAATGCTTCACAGCTCCAGGGTCCCAGGTTCGATTCCCGGCTGGGTCACTGTCTGTGTGGAGTCTGCACGTCCTCCCCCTGTGTGCGTGGGTTTCCTCCGGGTGCTCCGGTTTCCTCCCACAGTCCAAAGATGTGCGGGTTAGGTGGATTGGCCATGCTAAATTGCCCGTAGTGTCCTAATAAAAGTAAGGTTAAGGGGGGGGGGTTGTTCGGTTACGGGTATAGGGTGGATACGTGGGTTTGAGTAGGGTGATCATGGCTCGGCACAACATTGAGGGCCGAAGGGCCTGTTCTGTGCTGTACTGTTCTATGTTCTATGTTCTATGATTCGGATATGGTGGAGTATTTGGAGGGGTTGAGTGTTGGGAGCCAACGGAAGATGATTCGGATATGGTGGAGTATTTGGAGGGGTTGAGTGTTTGGAGCCACCAGACGATGATTAGGATATGGTGGAGAATTTGGAGGGGTTGAGTGTTGGGAGCCAACGGAAGATGATTCGGATATGGTGGAGAATTTGGAGGGGTTGAGTGTTCGGAGCCACCGGAAGATGAGCCGGGATTCTCCCGTACCCGGCAGGGCGGGGGATCCCGGCGTGTTGGAGTGGCGTGAACCACTCCGGCGCCGGGCCGCCCCAAAGGTGCAGAATTCTCCGCACCTTTAGGGGCTAGGCCCGCGCCGGAGTGGTTTCCACTCCGCCGGCTGGCGTGAACGGCCTTTGGCGCCACGCCAGCCGGGGCCGAAAGGCCTTCGCTGGCCGGCGTAAGTCCGCGCATGCGCCGGAGCGTCAGCGGCTGCTGACATCATACCGGCGCATGCGCAGTGGAGGGGGTCTCTTCCGCTCCCGCCACAGTGAGGGCACCCCCCGGGGTCAGATCGCCCTAGGACCCCGGAGCCTGCCCGCGCCGCCAATCCCACCAGTACCAGAGGTGGTTTAAACCACGCCGGCGGGAAAGGCCTGTCAGCGGCGGGACTTCAGCCCATCGCAGGCCAGAGAATCGCCGCGGGGGCTCGCCAACCGGTGTGGCGCAAGTCCCGCCCCTGCCGAATCTCGGGGGGCGGAGAATTCAGGATACGGTGGGGGCGGGATTGACGCCGGGGGTCGGAGAATTCCGCCCATGATTCGGATATGGTGGAGTATTTGGAGGGGTTGAGGTTTCGGAGCCATCGGGAGATGATTCGGATATGGTGGAGTATTTGGAGGGGTTGAGTGTTGGGAGCCATCGGAAGATGATTCGGATATGGTGGAGTATTTGGAGGGATTGAGTGTTCGGAGCCACCGGAAGATGATTCGGATATGGTGGAGTATTTGGAGGGATTGAGTGTCCAGGATAGAAGAGGAAGATTGAGAAGGTTTGGAGGAGCCATTGTAGGCGGAGGAAGTTGGGAAGGTGAAAGGGAATATGCAGTCGGGGACGGCATTGGGGCCGGATGGGTTTCTGCTGGAATTTTATAAAGGTTTGCGGACCGATTGGTGCTGTTAATGGTAGAGACGTTTGAAGACTGAGTGGCCTGGGTCTCACTCCCGGAGACGTTGAGTCAGGCGCCCATTTCACTTTTGTTAAAGGATAAGGACCCAATGGAGTGTGGGTCATGTCGGCCAGTCGCATTGTTAAATGTGGGTGCAGATATTTTGGCCAAGGTGCTGGCGCTCAGGTTGTAGGGGTGCCTCCCGCAGTCGGTTGGCGGAGGATCAAATGGCTTTTGTGACGGGTCGGTGATTATCTTCCAATGTGTGACACCTACTGAATGTGGTCCCCTCTGAGGCAGGGTGGGGGAAGGGGGGGGAGAGAAACAAAGAGGGTGATATTGGCCAGCTCCACAAACAAACGCGCTTATCAGGCGAGTTTGGGTAGGTCAAACCTTTTACAATGCTGTGTGAAGCGGCTCCACAAACCATGAGGAGGGTCACCATCTGCCTCTCATTGCTGATAATTGCATTGAGGCAAAAAATATACTGCGTCCTCTCAATGTATTGGTTTCAATCGCCTGATTTGCATCAAACGCTTCCAACTTTCCAGTAAGTGGCATACCAGTCCCCTGTTCGGAGGCCTCTTGAGCCTTTTTGAAGTGGACCAGGTCCTGAGGAAATGGCGTCTCTTGCAGCCCCACTTTACCCTTGTCACTAGTGTAAGATCTATGCAAGCGACCATGGGGAAGCAATGTTGGATTGGAACGAAAAGGTTTAATAAGACTTGCTTAACTACACGTTCCACTCCCCGAAGCGTCTCCCGCGTCCGGCCCACAGTCGGGCCGAGGTTTTATGTCCCAGGGCTCCCCTGGTTCAGGGTTTCGCCCCGCTCCCCTCATCGGGAAAGATCATATTCAGGTGAGGCTACGGGGAACCTAATGGTCCAAACCCTGTGGCCTTCGTTCGGGTTATAATAACAATAATCTTTTATTGTCACATGTAGGTTTACATTGCAATGAAGTTACTGTTAAAAACCCCTAATCGCCACACTCCAGCACCTGTTCAGGTACACAGAGGGGGAATTCAGAATGTCCAAATTACTTAACAGCACATCTTTTGGGACTTGTGGGAGGAAACAGGAGCACCCGGAGGAAACCCACGCAAACACAGGAAGAGCGTGCAGAGTCCGCTGGCAGTGACCAAAGCCGGGAATTGAACCTGGGAGCCTGGAGCTGTGAAGCAACAGTGCTAACTACTGTGCTACCGTGCTTATAATACCAAGGTTGCATAATTCAGCCCTTTGTGAAATGAAAAATCGCTTATTGTCACGAGTAGGCTTCAATGAAGTTACTGTGAAAAGCCCCTAGTCGCCACATTCCGGCGCCTGTCCGGGGAGGCTGGTACGGGAATCGAACCATGCTGCTGGCCTGCTTGGTCTGCTTTAAAAGCCAGCGATTTAGCCCAGTGAGCTAAACCAGCCCCTAATGCAGGATTTCTGGCCCAATATGGAGGTGGAAATGAAGGCAGGAGGGATATCATTCTGTGCTGCCAGCTGTCGTTCTGAAGCGGAGGGAAGGTGGGGCCCAGGGGCTCCCTGATTCAAATAATTAGCCAATTGATCTTGCTAACAGCTTATTGTCAGCTTGTCTAGAGCTAGTTTGGAATTTTTGGGGGGTTATGTGATGGGATGCCTTATCGACCGCCTTAATCGTGGTTTGATTTGATGTTTTAAGTTTAATTTGTGATTTGTTTTTGTTTAAGGTAGGGTCTCTTTAAGGGACTGCCCCTTTAATTTGTTCCTCAGTTTGTTTGATTTAGAGGCCTTGGTTATTTGATTTGCACCAAAATATTTGGATCTGCAACAATCCAAGTGGAAGGAGCTGTGAACACAGCAGGGGGTCATTCAGTTAGGTTAGAACATAGATTACAATGCCCTGAGGGTCAGCCATCCAGTGACATACACGGGCCATCAGGTGAACAGAGTTAATGGAGTATGTTCTGTGTGTGCTTGGGCAGCGGAGGGGGTCATGACTCTCCAGGAATTGTGGGGCCATAAGATTCAGTAAATGAATTAAACTTCATGAGTGCTACTGCCGACAAGCAAGGCAATAGCTGGAACTGGGAACAAGACAGGGTTGAGCGTTGATGATGATCAACATTCTCAGGAATAGATGCAGAGCCCTGGGCATGAGGAGAGGAACGAGGAGCAGGAAGACAACAAAGACCATCTGCTCTGCCTTGTGTACTGTGGAAGAAGCAGCTACCTGAACATGTTTGAGAATCAGTGCCACAAGAGACTGTGCCTATCCATAGAGATGGTCACTGAGATTTGTGTGCACATTGAAGAAGATCCAGACCTTGCAACACTACTCGCCATGCCCTGTCTTTAACCGTTAAAGTCACTGTAGCCTTGGACTTCTTCACCACTACCCTGTTCCCAGGATGAGCCGCAGAATTTGGAGGTATCTCTTAAGCAGCAACAGCAGAACACCTTTGTATCTTGCAGGTCACTGATGCTCTATTTGTGAAAGCTGGACAGTACATACTATTTCATACATATGGGACCTTGCAGACACACAGGCCAACGAGATTCATCTCCATCACTGGATTCCTTTTTAAAAAAAATAATTTTTATTGAAATTTTTACAAAATATAAACATCTCAACTCTACTAACAAAACAACCGCGGTAACACCCCAAGAACAATACCCACCCAACTTCAAAAGCAACTACAAACAAAAGAAAAAAAAAGAACACACAAACAACAGAAGGGAAAGAGATAGCACCCGCCACATCCCACAAACCCATGTACACAGTTCTCCCTCCCACCGATCCAAACCCCCCCACCCCTCTTCCTCCTCCCCCCCCCCCCCGGGTTGCTGCTGCTGCCGGCCTATTTCCCTACCGTTCCGCCAGGAAGTCCAGGAAAGGCTGCCACCGCCTAAAGAACCCTTGTACTGATCCCCTCAGGGCAAATTTCACCTTCTCCAATTTAATGAACCCTGCCATATCATTGATCCAGGCCTCCACGCTTGGGGACCTCGCATCCTTCCTTTGGAGCAAGATCCTCCGCTGGGCTACTAGGGACGCAAAGGCCAGAACACCGGCCTCTTTCGCCTCCTGCACTCCCGGCTCCACTGCAACCCCAAAAATTGCGAGTCCCCAGCCTGGCTTGACCCTGGATCCCACCACCCTCGACTCCTTCCTTGCTACCCCCTTCCAAAACTCCCCCAGTGCTGGGCACGCCCAAAACATATGGGCGTGGTTCGCTGGGCTCCCCGAGCACCTAGCACACCTGTCCTCGCCCCCGAAAAACCTACTCATCCTCGTCCCAGTCATGTGGGCCCTATGCAGCACCTTGAACTGTATCAGGCTAAGCCTCGCACAGGAAGAGGAGGAGTTCACTCTCTCCAGGGCATCCGCCCACGTCCCCTCCTCAATCTCCTCACCTAGCTCCTCTTCCCATTTACCCTTCAGTTCCTCCACCGAGGCCTCGTCTACTTCCTGCATCACCTGGTATATGTCCGAAATCCTCCCTCCTCCAACCCACACCCCCGAGAGCAACCGATCCCGTACCCCGCGTGGGGGCAGCAAGGGGAACCCCTCCACCTGCTGCCTGGCAAACGCCCTCACCTGCATGTACCTAAACATGTTCCCCGGGGGGAGCCCAAACCTCCCCTCTAACTCCCCCAAGCTTGCGAACCTCCCCTCCACAAACAGGTCCCTCAACCTCCTAACCCCTACCCTGTGCCAGCCCAGAAATCCACCATCAATGCTCCCTGGGACAAACCAATGGTTCCCCCGTATCGGGGCCTCCATCGAGCCCCCCAGTTCTCCCCTATGTCGTCTCCATTGCCCCCAAATTTTGAGGGTAGCCGCCACCACCAGGCTCGTAGTATACCTCGTTGGAGGGAGCGGCAGCGGCGCCGTTACCAGCGCCTCCAGGCTTGTGCCCACACAGGACGCCACCTCCATCCTCTTCCATGCTGCCCCTTCCCCGTCCATTACCCACTTACGCACCATCGCTGCGTTGGCAGCCCAATAGTACCCACAGAGGTTGGGCAACGCCAGCCCCCCCTATCCCTGCCCCGTTCCAGAAACACCCTTCTCACCCTCGGAGTCCCATGCGCCCACACAAATTCCGTAATACTCCTGTTGACCCTCCTAAAAAAGGCCTTCGGGATAAGGATGGGGAGGCACTGGAACAGGAACGGCTCCTTTGCCGTTCTTGCCGACCCGTTACTCCACAAGTCTGGTGGTGGTGGCGACACTGAGGATCTGAGGACAGTGGAGGAGGTACAAGAAGGTGGAGGGAGCGTTGGTCTGGACCCCGAAATGCAACAACCACAGGTTTGTCCCGGGTAGGATGGATGATGGGTTCCAGAGCTGGCAGAGGGCAGGCATCAGAAGGATTGGGGATCTGTTCAAAGATGGAAGCTTCCCCGGTTTGAAGGCGCTAGAGGACAAATTTAATCTGCCACCAGGAAACGCCTTTAAATATCTGCAAGCACGAGCCTGCCTGAAAAAACAGGTCGTGGCCTTTCCGACGCTGCCGCCACTGAGGATACAGGACAGGGTGGTCTCCGGCACCTGGGTGGGGGAGGGGAAGGTGTCGGATATCTACCAGGAACTACAGAAGGCGGAGGAAACCCTCGTGGAGGAGCTCAAGGGCAAGTAGGAGGAGGAGCTCGGTGAGGAGTTGGAAGCGGGTCTGTAGGCAGTGGTCCTGGGCAGGGTTAATTCCTCCTCATCATGTGCCAGGCTCAGTCTAATTCAATTTAAGACGGTCCAGCAGGCACACATGACGGCAGCGAGAATGAGCAAGTTTTTTGGGGTAGAAGACAGTTGTATGAGGTGCAAGGGCAGCCCTGCAAACTATTTCCACATGTTTTGGGCGTGCCTGGAGCTTAGAGAGTTCTGGCAAGGGTTTGCGAGGGCAATGTCCAAGGTGCTTAACACACGGGTGGTGCCGAGTCAAGAGATAACAATCTTTGGAGTGTCAGAAGACCTGGGCGTTCAGGGGGCGAAAGAGGCCGACGTCTTGGCTTTTGCCTCCCTAGTAGCCCAGAGACTGATTTTATTAATGTGGAGGGACTCGAAGCCCCCAAGTGTAGAGTCTTGGGTTAACGACATGGCTGGGTTTCTCAGCCTCGAGAAAATAAAGTTTGCCTTAAGAAGATCTACGCTAGGGTTCTCTCGGAGGTGGAAAACGTTTGTCAACTTTCTCGGGGAAAATTAAAATGTCAGCAGCAGCAGCAGCAATCCGTGGGGGGGGGGGGGTGTGAGTGCTTCATTGGGATGGTGTGGGAAGACTGGGTCGCGTGAGGTAATGTCTATTTAATTGTTATTGTATATTCTCTTTTTACACTATGTTAATGTTCACTCTAGTTTGTTGTGTTATTATGGGAACCTGGATTGTAGTTTTGGGGTACGGGAGATTGAGAGTATAGAGGTCAGGAGCACAGATTTGACTTCGCAGGAGGGTGCCAGTGTTCAGGTAGGTGGTTTGAAGTGTGTCTACTTCAATGCCAGGAGTATACGAAATAAGGTAGGGGAACTGGCAGCATGGGTTGGTACCTGGGACTTCGATGTTGTGGCCATTTCAGAGACATGGATAGAGCAGGGACAGGAATGGTTGTTGCAGGTTCCGGGGTTTAGGTGTTTTAGTAAGCTCAGAGAAGGGGGCAAAAGAGGGGGAGGTGTGGCGCTGCTAGTCAAGGACAGTATTACGGTGGTGGAAAGGATGCTAGATGGGGACTCTTCTTCTGAGGTAGTATGGGCTGAGGTTAGAAACAGGAAAGGAGAGGTCACCCTGTTGGGAGTTTTCTATAGGCCACCTAATAGTTCTAGGGATGTAGAGGAAAGGATGGCGAAGATGATTCTGGAAAAGAGCGAAAGTAACAGGGTAGTTGTTATGGGAGACTTTAACTTTCCAAATATTGACTGGAAAAGATATAGTTCGAGTACATTAGATGGGTCATTCTTTGTACAATGTGTGCAGGAGGGTTTCCTGACACAATATGTTGACAGGCCAACAAGAGGCGAGGCCACATTGGATTTGGTTTTGGGTAATGAACCAGGCCAGGTGTTAGATCTGGAGGTAGGTGAGCACTTTGGAAACAGTGACCACAATTCGGTGACCTTTACATTAGTGATGGAAAGGGATAAGTATACCCCGCAGGGCAAGAGTTATAGCTGGGGAAGGGCAATTATGATGCCATTAGACATGACTTAGGATGTGTTGGTTGGAGAAGTAGGCTGCAAGGGTTGGGCACACTGGATATGTGGAGCTTGTTCAAGGAACAGCTATTGCATGTTCTTGATAAGTACGTACCAGTCAGGCAGGGAGGAAGGGGTCGAGCGAGGGAACCGTGGTTTACCAAAGAAGTGGAATCTCTTGTTAAGAGGAAGAAGGAGGCCTATGTGAAGATGAGGCGTGAAGTTTCAGTTGGGGCGCTTGATAGTTACAAGGAAGCGAGGAAGGATCTAAAGAGAGAGCTGAGACGAGCAAGGAGGGGACATGAGAAGTCTTTGGCAGGTAGGATCAAGGAAAACCCAAAAGCTTTCTAGAGGTATGTCAGGAATAAAAGAATGACTAGGGTAAGAGTAGGGCCAGTCAAGGACAGTGGTGGGAAGTTGTGTGTGGAGGCTGAGGAGATAAGCGAGATACTAAATGAATACTTTTCGTCAGTATTCACTCAAGAAAAAGATAATATTGTGGAGGAGAATGCTGAGACCCAGGCTATTAGAATAGA
The DNA here is from genome assembly GCF_902713615.1 of Scyliorhinus canicula. NCBI lineage: Eukaryota > Metazoa > Chordata > Chondrichthyes > Carcharhiniformes > Scyliorhinidae > Scyliorhinus > Scyliorhinus canicula. The sequence continues at coordinate 81,962,466 of NC_052146.1, read as the reverse complement.
TGGCATTGAGGTGCGTAGGGAAGAAGTGTTGGCAATTCTGGACAAGGTGAAAATAGATAAGTCCCCGGGGCCAGATGGGATTTATCCTAGGATTCTCTGGGAAGCCAGGGAAGAGATTGCGGAGCCTTTGGCTTTGATTTTTAGGTCATCATTGGCTACAGGAATAGTGCCAGAGGACTGGAGGATAGCAAATGTGGTCCCTTTGTTCAAGAAGGGGAGTAGAGATAACCCCGGTAACTATAGGCCGGTGAGCCTAACGTCTGTGGTGGGTAAAATCTTGGAGAGGATTATAAAAGATACAATTTATAATCATCTAGATAGGAATAATATGATTAGGGACAGTCAGCATGGTTTTGTGAAGGGTAGGTCATGCCTCACAAACCTTATCGAGTTCTTTGAGAAGGTGACTGAACAGGTAGACGAGGGTAGAGCAGTTGATGTGGTGTATATGGATTTCAGTAAAGCGTTTGATAAGGTTCCCCACGGTCGTCTATTGCAGAAAATACGGAGGCTGGGGATTGAGGGTGATTTAGAGATGTGGATCAGAAATTGGCTAGTTGAAAGAAGACAGAGAGTGGTAGTTGATGGGAAATGTTCAGAATGGAGTTCAGTTACGAGTGGCGTACCACAAGGATCTGTTCTGGGGCCGTTGCTGTTTGTCATTTTTATAAATGACCTAGAGGAGGGCGCAGAAGGATGGGTGAGTAAATTTGCAGACGACACTAAAGTCGGTGGAGTTGTAGACAGTGTGGAAGGATGTTGCAGGTTACAGAGGGACATAGATAAGCTGCAGAGCTGGGCTGAGAGGTGGCAAATGGAGTTTAATGTGGAGAAGTGTGAGGTGATTCACTTTGGAAAGAATAACAGAAATGCGGAATATTTGGCTAATGGTAAAATTCTTGGTAGTGTGGATGAGCAGAGGGATCTCGGTGTCCATGTACATAGATCCCTGAAAGTTGCCACCCAGGTTGATAGGGTTGTGAAGAAGGCCTATGGTGTGTTGGCCTTTATTGGTAGAGGGATTGAGTTCCGGAGCCATGAGGTCATGTTGCAGTTGTACAAAACTCTAGTACGGCCGCATTTGGAGTATTGCGTACAGTTCTGGTCGCCTCATTATAGGAAGGACGTGGAAGCTTTGGAACGGGTGCAGAGGAGATTTACCAGGATGTTGCCTGGTATGGAGGGAAAATCTTATGAGGAAAGGCTGATGGACTTGAGGTTGTTTTCGTTAGAGAGAAGAAGGTTAAGAGGTGACTTAATAGAGGCATACAAAATGATCAGAGGGTTAGATAGGGTGGACAGCGAGAGCCTTCTCCCGCGGATGGAGGTGGCTAGCACGAGGGGACATAGCCTTAAATTGAGGGGTAATAGATATAGGACAGAGGTCAGAGGTGGGTTTTTTACGCAAAGAGTGGTGAGGCCGTGGAATGCCCTACCTGCAACAGTAGTGAACTCGCCAACATTGAGGGCATTTAAAAATTTATTGGATAAGCATATGGATGATAAGGGCATAGTGTAGGTTAGATGGCCTTTAGATTTTTTCCATGTCGGTGCAACATCGAGGGCCGAAGGGCCTGTACTGCGCTGTATCGTTCTATGTTCTATGTTCTATTGTTACAACTGTTTTATTATGAAAAATTCTGCAAAACCTTAATAAAAATACATTTTTAAAAAATAAAGGAAGAAATTTGAATAGGAAAGAGAAAAGCTTAAAGTTCTTGCGTTGGAGGGAAAAGGTGAGGATATCCAAGAGCAAACCCTCGACGCATTGATTTGGTGAAGAATATTTGTTTAGTATCTAAATGTGATGTGGAGGGAGTAGGAATGTCTCATTTGAGAAAATTGCCACAAATCTGAATTGGCCTAAAAAACCTTGGACTATACTCCAAAAAAGTTATTTTCATAGGAAAAACTTTGAAAGCCTACAGCAGCACGGGTCGATTCTCGTACCAGCCTCCCCGGACAGGCGCCGGAATGTGGCAACTAGGGGCTTTTCACAGTAACTTAATTGAAGCCTACTCGTGACAATAAGCGATTTTCATTTCATTTCATTTCATTCAGAAGTATATTCAGGTGGCAGGCAGAGGAAAGACTGCCATTCTCAATGGCAATGGGTTGGTACCAGAGACCTATGTGCAGAGATTCAGAAATTTAAAAAGGAAACAGGGCCAGACCGATGTGCAATTTTCTGGCAAAAGGAAATGAGATTTAAGGTAGGCAACAGTGCTCCCCCTCTGAGAGCCAATGAGGGCCTCCGTGTGACCTCTTTTCAAGAAGGTTTGCCACATTGACTGGCAATCAGGCAATTAACTGGGTAGCAGTGGGCCTTCTCCAGCATCAAGAACGGTGGGTGAGCGGGAGTCCCACCGGCCAAGAACTGTTGGCCAATCAGAGATCGGCAGATCTTTATTGCTCAGCAGCACTACGAGAGAGCCTGTGGCTCCTGAGGGTATCACACCCACCCAAGATCGAGGGTGCGATTCTTCGGCCCATTACTCTCTCGCTCAAGTGAAACAAGACCGATGAATAGTGGGAGAGGCCATAAATGAGAACCGTGGCAGCGGCAAACAGTTTGTGATGCAACTGCCCTGCTCCGTAGGCGAAATCGGGATCTCGCCATAGCGTGGGGAGAAACCAATTATCACCACTTAAGCCCTATTTCCATACAATTAAGGAGAGCCATTCCTTATCCAACGATCTCCCATCATTCAGCGGCCTCCCCAGCAAGTGGTCATGCTGACGCCAATTAGTACTCCTTTTGAAAAACGTGAACCCGGTGGAAGGGCTTCTGTGGGGAGTCAAGGAGGTGAGTATCCATCTTTGCTCAAAAGCAAAGATTCGGGAGGTACTGGGCTTGCCTCCCCAGTGCTCGGGGGGTGGGGGTGGGGGGAGGGTCAGGGATCCTCGGCTCCTCCCCGCCCCGCGTGCCCTCAGTGATCATCGATGTGCTTTGCCCTCCCAGCTCTAACATTACATCTAATCTAGGTGTATCCCTAGGATAGACATCAGAGGTGACGGCAGCCAGCTGCTTACCACGTCCCATGGTCTTCGATGCCCCGAGCAGGTGTCCTCTGGGGGCTCTAAGGCTGGAGGGCCCGGCTCACTTGTTGGTGGCGCATGCACAGCCGTGCCACCCTGTCTCGTGTGTTGGCTGCGAGATGCGGCCTTGTCAGAGGGGTGGAACTCCGTGGAGCTGGTATCCACCGTTGCCACTCCATGGGACAGGTCCAGGGAGGCACTCAGAGCACCCTCCTCCCGCTCGGTGTCCATAGGGCCCTGGCGTTCAGCTCAGGGTGGAGGTGCAGCTGGTTCAAGTCCCGGTTGCCATTGCATCATCTGGCTCTGGCAGCCGTGGCGGTTCCCCACGGTCCTGTCGTGTCGACTCACTCTGCGATGCTCCTCAGTGACTGGGAAATGCTCTGCAGCGCCTCAGCTATGTCCATCTGAGAATGGGGATATGTCCCACAGAACCTCAAGGCTGGCCTGGTACTGGGTCACATCCCCCAGCGAGGCGGACATTCTGCCTGGACCCTCAGCCGTGACCGTCACCAACTGCGCGACACCTTGGACACCTTCACTAATGGTGCCGACGTCATGCACCAGACTCCCCACTCCGGTCACAACCCTGGCAGTGTTGGCCTCGGTGGCACACATTGACTATGACATTTCCAGCGCCCGTAGCCTCTGGGACCCCTGCAATGAGCTATGGATCTGCTGGAGTGTCGCTGACATCTCCCTCTACATGTCCCGGGTGTTCGCTAACGTCTCCATCAGCTCTGGGATGACCTCTTCCACAGGCTCAGCATCAGGCTGGATCCCAGCTGGATCCTGGGATCCAGCAGCTCTCCGACTGCTGCCTTGTCTGGAAGTGATGCGCTATCAATTGTACTAAAGACACGAATGGGTACAAGAGAGGCTTTATTACAGTTAGATGTTTATCCTCTGACTGCAGCTGGTAGAATGGCTGCTCAGGAGACCTAATACATATTTATACGGTTCCTTATGGGCGGAACTAGCCGGCAGGGGCTACCGGCGAACCTGTAGTCCAGGTACTGCTGTACATCCCCTAATACAGGCACACACACAATTACACAGTGGATCACCACATTCTGTTAAAAATGAGTCCGGCGGGGGTGGCGTGGAACTATATACAAAATTGTGAATTATTTACAGAGGGGAGGAAAAAAATGATGTGTCTGTCCAGTGGTCTGACGGTTCGCTGGGAGCGACGTAACAGTGGTGGCGATGTCTGTACAGGCAGTGGCGGCATCGACGGCGTCGGTGCTGGCGGTGTTGGTGCTGGCAGTGTTGGTGCAGGCCAGTAGCTGGATGACTCCGGGAGCGTGCCGAAATCTTCCTCGTCCTCTAGCGTGGGCAGGGGAAGGAGGGATGGACCTGATGGGGTTGGTGTTGGGAGCGCGGGTGGCGCGTGGGTGGGGAGGTGTGTGGGAGTGGGATTGGCACCCGAGGGAGCCAGGTCCCTGAGAGAGACCGTATCCTGGCGGCCGTCGGGGAACTCCACGTCGGCATACTGGGGGTTTGAGTGGAGCAGGCGTACCCTGTCCACCAAGGGGTCCGCCTTGTGGAGTTGCACATGCCTACGCAGTAGAACCGGCCCTGGAGCTGCGAGCCAAGTCGGGAGCGACACCCCGGATGTGGACTTCCTAGAGAAGGTAAAAACACGTTCAAGGGGTGTGTTATTCGTGGCAGTGCACAGTAGAGACCGGATGGAGTGCAATGCATCCGGGAGGACCTGCTGCCAGCGAGCAGCTGGGAGGTTCCTGGACTGTAGGGCCAGCTGAACGGCCCTCCAAACCGCCCCGTTCTCCCTCTCTACCTGCCCGTTTCCCCGGGGGTTGAGCTGGTCGTCTTGCTGGAGGCGATACCCCTGCTGAGCAGGAACTGACGCAGCTTATCACTCATGAATGAGGATCCCCTGTCGCTGTGGATGTAGTCGGGGAAACCGAACAGAGCAAAATGAAATTGAGGGCCTTGATGACGGTGGCAGACGTCATATCCGGGCATGGAATGGCGAATGGGAACCTAGAGAATTCATCGACCACACTAAGGATATATGTGTTGCGGTCGGTGGAGGGGAGGGGCCCTTTGAAATCCATACTGAGGCGTTCAAAGGGGCTGGACGCTTTCACCAGGCGCGCGCGGTCTGGCCAGTAGAAGTGCGGCTTGCACTCCGCACAGACCTGGCAGTCTCTTGTGACTGTCCATATTTCCTCGACGGAGTAGGGCAGAATGCGGGCTTTGACGAGGTGGTACAACCGAGTGACCCCCGGGTGGCAAAGGCTGTTGTGCAGGGCACAAAGCTGGTCTACTTGTCCACTGGCACATGTACCTCGGGAGAGGGCGTCTGGGGTCTCGTTGAGCTTGCCGGGGTGATACAAGATCTCGTAATTATAGGTGGAGAGCTCAATTCTCCACCTCAAGATTTTAGCATTTTTGATCTTGCCCCGCTGCGTGTTGTTAAACATGAAGGCTACCGACCGCTGGTCAGTGAGGAGAGTGAATGTCCTGCCGGCCAGGTAATGCCTCCAGTGCTGCACCGCTTCAACGATCGCCTGGGCCTCCTTTTCAACGGACGAATGTCGAATTTCGGAGGCATGGATGGTGCGGGAAAAGAATGCCACGTGTCTGCCTGCCTGGTTTAGAGTGGCGGCAAGGGCGACATCTGAAGCGTCGCTCTCTACTTGAAAAAGCAGTATCTCATCTACTGCATGCATCCCGGCCTTGGCTATGTCTGCTCTAATACGGGTGAAGGCCAGTTGTGCCTCGGCCGCGAGGGGAAATTGAGTCGACTGTATCAGTGGGCGGGCCTTGTCAGCATATTGTGGGACCCACTGGGCGTAATAGGAGAAGAACCCCAGGCAGCGTTTGAGGGCCTTGGGGCAGTGGGGCAGGGGGAGCTCCATGAGGGAGCGCATGCAGTCGGGATCGGGCCCCAGGAGTCCGTTATCAATTGTACTAAAGACACGAATGGGAACAAGAGAGGCTTTATTACAGTTAGATGTTTATCCTCCGACTGCAGCTGGTAGAATGGCTGCTCAGGAGAACTCATACATATTTATACGGCACCTTGTGGGCGGAGCTAGCCGGCAGGGGCTACGGAGAACCTGTAGTACAGGTAGTGCTGTACATCCCCTAATACAGGCACACACACACATGCAAACACACAGGAAGTTCCTGCCTCCACCTGATGTACATCAGTAGCAGTGTATGCTCACCAGATTGTGCCCCAGAAGCCTAACCACTAACATGTCCCACCGAGGTGCGCGTATCTGCACTGGTGGAAGGTGGGGATGACAGCTGTGACACCTCGGTCGTGCATTCCTCGGAGCTCTCCTCCGAGGTGTTCTCCTGGGAGGCTTGAGAGGAGGATGCCCGAGATGGGCTGCATCGTCGGCTGGAGGACCTACGCGAGAATGGACATGTGGTCAGTGGGAGGGATGGGTGAGTCATTAAGGCATTAACAACTCACATGTGACAGGTCCTCCAGATGGAGCCCGGTGGCTCCTCACCTCTGTGGTGTCCACCAGCCTCCGCATTGGTGACCACTCTGTCCTCGGCCACACTGGCCACCTCCAGGGCACGCTCCTCGAAGGTGGTGAGGATTCTGATATCTGGTACACCACTGCCAGTCTGGGCCCTCCACCAACGATGATGGGAGAGCTTTTCCTGAGGAGACACAGAGAGGGCATCGTTAGCCACTGTAGTGAGGATAGGGTAGCGAGTGTGGAGGAGTTGGAGGGGTTGAAGGGGGAGGGGGTGGAGGAAGTGTTGGGGTGGTTGAAGAGGCGGGGGGGGTAGATGCTCCCATGGGGGTGAGATCTCGGGAGGTGGGGGGTGCATTGGTGTCTATTCACTTGTGCTGCTCAGTGTAGATTGTTGACCTTCTTCCTGCACTGGAGGCCAGTTCTCCTGGTCACACTCCCCGAGCTCACTGCCGCTGCCACCTCATTGCAGGCGGGACTGGCTGCCCTATACTCACCTTCCAGGACCCTCTGGGGAACAGGGCATCCCTTCTGACCTCCCCTGGTCAGCATCTCCGAATCTTGGGGCTGGTGTCCCCGTTGCCATGTTGCGAGCTGGCTGAGAAAGTGCAGCCTAAGCTGCTCGATCTTGTTAGCGGGGGGCCTGGTGAGTGCGGTCCCGGCGAATCAGCTGGAGAGTCGTCATTTGCGCATTTGCGGTGAGAAGGCCATGAGGCCTGGGTAAGTGGACCAATTAACGTTGAATAGCGTTGCCGGCCTCACTGGGCGAAGTGCCAGGAAGCTCAAGGCAGTTCCCGTTCGCTACATCACTTAGAAATCTTTCTGGAGAATCACACCCCGAGGATCAGCATGGAGCCAGGCACAGGTAAGTGAAGGTTGGGGGGGGGGGGGGGGGGGGGACAGTCATAGGGTCAGAGGGGAATGGGGGTGCAGGATCAGCAAAAAGAGCAGGCGTTTGGTTCTCAGCAGACACTTCCGCTCCCTCCACCATCCGGATGCCGGGTCCATTGATCAAACACTGAGTGCCTGAGAGCGATTTTCGACATCCTCAATTTAGCTTTCCATCATCTCGCGCTCCATAACCTCGAACCCGGGTTCACACAGCACACTGGAAAAGCTAAGGAGTGACAAGAGATGGCCTATTCCAGCTCTGGTGAGCTCAGTGTGTGAGCAATACTGTAGATGAGACCTAACAGAAATAATTCATCACATGTACAAAATATAAATACCCGTGAAGGTCAAGTGCAGTCAGCTGCTTCTCCAATGTATGTCCCTCTGTGCTGCATTGGCAGCTATGTCGGAGACAGGCGGCAGCTTGAGCTGCCCTGGGATGACATTGGCTACCCGAGCCCAGAGGGTCCTGATATATGAGGGGCTAGGCACAGATGTCGGAACCTCCTCTCTCGGTGTGGCTATTGGAGACGCTGGGCTCACTGTCAGAGGGTGTAGGGAACTGCTGTCCCCAGAGGACACATCCTGACAGGAGCCCCCACAAGCCAGGGGCAGCTGTTCCCCTCCCTGCTCATCTGAGAAGGACAAGGTGCCGGTGGAGACTCTCGGTGTCTCCCCCCCGACAACTTGTCACTGCTGCAATCAACTGGTGTGCAAGATGATGACATGGATATCTTTGTGCGTCTCACTGACCGGTCAGCTGGGCCTGGCTGTGCGCGTCTTACTGACCGGTCAGCTGGGCCTGGCTGTGTGTGTCTCACTGACCAGTCAGCTGGATCTGGCTGTGTGTGTCTCACTGACCGGTCAGCTGGGTCTGGCTGTGTGTGTCTCACTGACCGGTCAGCTGGGCCTGGCTGTGTGTGTCTCACTGACCGGTCAGCTGGATCTGGCTGTGTGTGTCTCACTGACCGGTCAGCTGGGTCTGGCTGTGTGTGTCTCACTGACCGGTCAGCTGGGTCTGGCTGTGTGTCTCTCACTGACCGGTCAGCAGGGCCTGGCTGTAGGTGTCTCACTGACCGGTCAGCTGGGTCTGGCTGTGTGTGTCTTACTGACCGGTCAGCTGGGCCTGGCTGTGTGTGTCTCACTGACATGTCAGCTGGGTCTGGCTGAGTGCGTCTTACTGACCGGTCAGCTGGGTCTGGCTGTGTGTGTCTCACTGACCGGTCATCTGGGCCTAGCTGTGTGCGTCTCACTGATCGGTCAGCTGGGTCTGGCTGTGTGCGTCTCACTGATCGGTCAGCTGGGCCTGGCTGTGTGTGTCTCACTGACCGGTCAGCTGGGCGTTGCTGTGTGTGTCTTACTGACCGGTCAGCTGGGTCTGGCTGTGTGTGTCTCACTGACCGGTCAGCTGGATCTGGTTGTGTGTGTCTCACTGACCGGTCAGCTGGGTCTGGCTGTGTGTGTCTCATTGACCAGTCAGCTGGGTCTGGCTGTGTGCGTCTCACTGACCGGTCAGCTGGATCTGGCTGTGTGTGTCTCACTGACCGGTCAGCTGGGCCTGGCTGTGTGTCTCACTGACCGGTCAGCTGGGCCTGGCTGTGTGTGTCTCACTGACCGGTCAGCTGGGCCTGGCTGTGTGTGTCTTACTGACCGGTCAGCTGGGTCTGGCTGTGTGTGTCTCACTGACCGGTCAGCTGGATCTGGCTGTGTGTGTCTCACTGACCGGTCAGCTGGGTCTGGCTATGTGTGTCGCACTGACCGATCAGCTGGGCCTGGCTGTGTGTGTCTCACTGACCGGTCAGCTGGGTCTGGCTGTGTGTGTCTCACTGATCGGTCAGCTGGATCTGGCTGTGTGTGTGTCTCATTGACCGGTCAGCTGGGTCTGGCTGTGTGCGTCTCACTGACCGGTCAGCTGGGTCTGGCTGTGTGAGTCTCACTGACTGGTCAGCTGGGCCTGGCTGTGTGTGTCTCACTGACCGGTCAGCTGGATCTGGCTGTGTGTGTCTCACTGACCGGTTAGCTGGGCCTGGCTGTGTGTGTCTCACTGACCAGTCAGCTGGGTTTGGCTGTGTGTGTCTCACTGACCGGTCAGCTGGATCTGGCTGTGTGTGTCTCACTGACCAGTCAGCTGGGTTTGGCTGTGTGTGTCTCACTGACCGGTCAGCTGGGTTTGGCTGTGTGCCCATACACCTCCTGGTCGAATGGAGACTGGGGGCGCCGGGGGCGTGCTGGTGCTGGCACTCGGGACTGATGGGGTGAGCTCGCAGAATCGGGGGCGCAAGTGGGCGGCCGCATAGGGAACGGGGAAAGGAGTTCCTCGGTGGGGGTAGATGGGGGGCTGGATCCAGCGGGTGCCAGGTCCCGGAGGGATACTGTGTCCTGGCGACCGTCCGGGAACTCAACAAATGCGTACTGTGGGTTGGAATGAAGCAGGCGCACCTTTTCAACAATGGGGTCAGTCTTGTGCGCCCTGACGTGCTTCCTTAGGAGAACCGGGCCTGGCGTCCTCAGCCACGCCGGAAGTGAGACCCCTGTGGTAGTGCCCCTGGAAAAAATGAAGAGCCGCTCGTGGGGGGTTTGGTTGGTAGCTGTACACAGGAGGGATCTAATTGCGTGGCGCGCGTCAGGGAGGACTTCCTGTCATTGGGAAACTTGGAGCTGGACCTGAGGGTCAGTAGGACGGTCTTCCAGACCGTCGCGTTCTCCCTCTCCACCTGTCCGTTCCCCCTGGGGTTGTAACTGGTAGTGCTGCTCGAGGCGATGCCCTTGTCGAATAGGTACTGACACAGCTCGTCACTCATAAAGGACGCACCCCGGTCGCTGTGCACGTAGCTGAAACCGAACAGGGTGAAGACACGATGCAGGGCCCTAATGACTGTGTGGGAGGTCATATCGGGGCATGGGATGGCGAAGGGGAATCGGGAGAACTCGTCAATAATGTTAAGGAAGTAAATGTTTTTGTTAGTGGAGGGGAGTGGCCCTTTGAAATCGATTGCAAGGCGTTCAAAGGGCCTAGAAGCCTTGACCAGGTGGGCCCTGTCTGGTCTATAGAAGTGCGGTTTGCACTCCACACAGATCGGGCGGTCCCTGGTGACCGCTTTTACCTCCTCGTTGGAGAATGGCAGGTTTCGGTCTCTGATGTAGTGGGCGAGCTGGGTGACCCCTGGGTGGCAGAGGTCATCGTGGATGGCTTTTAGGCAGCTGATTTGCGCGCTGGCGCATGTCCCGCAGGATAGGGCATCCGAGGGCTCGTTGAGCTTCCCCGGTCGATATTTGATATCGTAATTGTAGGTGGAGAGTTCAATCCTCCACCGAAGAATTTTGACATTTTAAATTTTGCCGCTTTGCGAGTTGTCGAACATGAAGGCGACCGACCGTTGGTCGGTAATGAGGGTGAACCTCCTACCTGCGAGGTAGTGCCTCCAGTGTCGGATAGCCTCCACGATGGCTTGTGCTTCCTTCTCGACTGAGGAGTGTCGGAGTTTTAAAGTGGATAGGGCACGGGAGAAAAATGCAACGGGCGCCCTGCTTGGTTTAAAGTGGCTGCTAGCGCTACCTCTGAGGCGTTGCTCTCAACCTGAAAGGGAGTGGATTCATCCACCGCCCGCATGGCTGCTTTGGCGATGTCGTCTCTGATGCAGCTGAAGGCTTGACGCGCCTCAGCTGACAGGGGAAATAGTGTGGCCTTGAAGAGTGGGTGGGCTTTGTCCGCATATTGGGGGACCCACTGGGCGTAGTACGAAAAGAGCCCCAAGCACCGTTTGAGGGCCTTGGGGCCATGGGGGAGGGGGAGTTCTAAGGGGGGGGCGCATGCGGTCCGGGTTTGGGCCCAGGACTCCGTTCTCCACGACGTAGCCGAGGATGGCTAGTCTGTTTGTGCGGAACACGCATTTCTCCTTGTTATATGTAAGGTTTCATTTTTGGGCTGTCTGGAGAAAACGGTGGAGGTTGGCGTCGTGGTCCTGCTGGTCATGGCCGCAGATGGTAACATTATCCAGATATGGAAACGTGGCCCGCAGCCCGTACTGGTCTACCATTCGGTCCATTGCTCGTTGGAACACCAAAACCCCGTTGGTGACGCCAAAGGGAACCCGGAGGAAATGGAAGAGGCGGCCATCGGCCTCGAACGCCGTGTAGTGGCGGTCCTCCGGGCGGATTGGGAGCTGGTGGTTTGCAGACTTCAGATCCACCGTGGAAAATACCCGATATTGGGCAATCTGGTTTACCATGTCTGCAATTCTGGGGAGGGGATACGCGTCTAGGAGCGTAAAGCGATTGATGGTCTGGCTATAATCGACGACCATGCGGAATTTTCCCCCGGTCTTGACGACCACCACCTGAGCTCTCCAGGGACTGTTACTGGCCTCTATGATCCCCTCACTGAGCAGCCTTCGGACCTCCGTTCTGATAAATACCCTATCCTGCAGGCTGTACCGCCTGCTGCGGGTGGCTACCGGTTTGCAATCCAGGGTGAGGTTGGCGAAGAGAGGAGGGGGGCGATGCGCAGCGTGGCGAGGCTGCAGATAGTGAGTGGGGGCAGGGGCCCGCCGAAGCCGAGGGTGAGGCTCTTGAGATTACATTGGAAATCCAAGCCTAAGAGGAGTGGCGCGCAGAGGTCGGGAAAGACATACAGTTTAAATTTGGAATAGCTAGCGCCTCGAATCGTTAGTGTTGCTGTAGTGCGGCCTTGGATTTGGATGGAATGGGAGCCCGAAGCAAGGGCGATGGTTTGGTTGACGGGATATATAGGGAGGGAACAGCGTCTTACCAGCTCTGGGTGTATGAAGCTCTCTGTGCTCCCGGAGTCGAAGAGGCACGACGTGTTGTACCCGTTGATCTGGACCTCCGCCATCGAATTTCTCAGATGCTTGGGGCAAGATTGGTCGAGGGTGACCGTGTTGAGTTGCGGGCCGCGTGGTGGGTGCCCGGGGGAGTCGAATTCTTCCGATCGGGCGTCCTGTCGAGTAGATGCCGCTGCGTTCTGGCGAGCTTGATGCAGGAACATTGCGCTGAGTTGCTGGCCATGTGGTGACTGCCCGGGGAGGTCGTACTCCTCCGATGAGCTGTTTGAGTCTGGGGATGCAAACCAAGGCCCGTGGATCGCACGTGGAGGGTGGTGATGAAGATGGCGTCCAAGATGGCGGCCCCCATGAATCGCACGTGGCCGGCCGCATGATGGAGGTTTGCCAAGGTGGCGGCCCCCATGAATCGCACGTGGCGGGAGGGGGCGGAGCCTGAGCGTAGGCCGCTGCGTTTCGGGCCCCGCGGGCCTGCTGCTGCTCGGGGCGATGTTTTTGGACTGTTGGGATGTTGAGGGCTGGGGTCCTTCTGCCGAGGTACACACTAGCGTAGTGGCCTTTCTTCCCGCAGCTGCTGCAGGTCGCGGATCGGGCTGAGCAGTGCTGCTGCGGATGCTGGCTTTGTCCACAGAAGTGGCAGGCTGGAGCAGTTGAATAACTGGTTTGGGGAGCTGAATAGTGGCAGGCTGGAGCAGTTGAATAACTGGTTTGGGGAGCTGAATAGTGGCAGGCTGGAGCAGTTGAATAACTGGTTTGGGGAGCTGAATAGTGGCAGGCTGGAGCAGTTGAATAACTGGTTTGGGGAGCTGAATAGTGGCAGGCTGGAGCAGTTGCATAAATGGTTTGGCGAGCTGAGTAGCTGGCTGGGGAAGCTGAGTAATTAGCTGGAGCAGCTGAATAGCTTGAGTATTTGACTGGGGGCCCCCATGAATCGCACGTGGCCGGCCGCATGGTGGAGGTTTGCCAGGCTTGGGGGGTCCTCAGGTCGGGGGCCCATGCGGGGTTAGCGGGGTCCGCGGGAAACGAGTTGAGACTGCGGAAGGAAACTTCCATTGTGATAGCAGCCTCTACGGTAGTCTCTAAGCCCTGGGCCCCATTTTCTAATGGTCTCTGGCGTACATAGCTAGATCGAAGGCCCGCTACAAAAACATCCCGCACAGCAAGCTCCCTATGTTCGGCCGCGGTTACGGCTTGGTAATTGCAGTCATTTGAGAGATTGTTCAACTCGCGTGCAAATTCAGCTAAAGTTTCAGTAGACCATTGTCGGCGAGTCGTGAACACATGGTGGGCAAAGACCTCGTTCATGGGCCTAATATACATTTTGTACAAAATCGCCAGCGCAGCGGTGTAGGAACCGGCTGGATTTAGTTGTGTAGAAATTCTGTGGCTTACCCTCGCGTGCAGTAGGCTGAGCTTTTGTTCCTCCGTAGTTTCAGCGGTGCTGATTTCGGCCAGGTAGGCCTTAAAACATTTCAGCCAGTGGCAGAAGGTTTCTTTCGCCTCTGCATCCTGCGGATCGAGTTCTAGACGTCCTGGTTTTAGAGCGGATTCCATGCTTTACTTCGGCAGCTTCTTAAGTGTATTAAATTGATGGAACCATCAATTCAGCGAACACGTGTAGTTGGATCTGAACAGAGGCTTTAATACACTTACAATAGAGCCAGCCTATTCGTCGTTGAACTTCAGGTGAACTGGCAGGCTGGCTCTAAGGCACTGATCTTTATACATCGGTCCCAGGGGGAGGAGTCCTGGGCGGAGCCAAGGGAGGAGCCCAGTACAAACTCTCGCATACTCCCAGAGCGACTCCTCCTGGTGGTCGGATAGTGCAACTGCACTTACAATGGGTAGATAACGAACATATATACATGGAGTGATATTGGCAACTATATATAGTGTGAATCACATTCACCACACTGGGCCATGATCGAACACGGGTCCTCAGCGCCGTAGACAGCAGCGCTAACCACTGCACCACCCTGCCGCCCTCTGGTGGGGCCTTTCTGCCCCACCGCCACGGATGAATTACTGAAGATATTTGCACAGAGTGTACCATTGGAGTTTGGAAGATTGATGTAAGTGAGGTTTTTAAAATGGCAAAAGAGTTTGAAAAGAGAAGGCAGCACGGTAGCATGGTGGTTAGCATAAATGCTTCACAGCTCCAGGGTCCCAGGTTCGATTCCCGGCTGGGTCACTGTCTGTGCGGAGTCTGCACGTCCTCCCCGTGTGTGCGTGGGTTTCCTCCGGGTGCTCCGGTTTCCTCCCACAGTCCAAAGATGTGCGGGTTAGGTGGATTGACCATGCTAAATTGCCCGTAGTGTCCTAAAAAGTAAGGTTAAGGGGGGGTTGTTGGGTTACGGGTATAGGGTGGATACGTGGGTTTGAGTAGGGTGATCATTGCTCGGCACAACATCGAGGGCCGAAGGGCCTGTTCTGTGCTGTACTGTTCTATGTTCTATAAATACTGAGAAACTATTTCACCTGTGGAGGCATCCAGAACAAGAGGGTAAAATACATTAGAGCTTGGTTGTTCAGGAGTGAAATCAGGAAGGACTTTTCAAACAAAGGAGAATGAAATTTGCAACACTCTCCACAATAGACTATGGGTACCGGGGGAACAACTGAGCTTTCATGTCCGATGTTTTTGGTGGATAAAGGGGAATTCTAGGGAAATGGAGCAAAGGTGAATAAGTGAAGATCAGATGCAGATCAACCATATCTAACAGAATGGCAGAACGAGCTCGAGGGACTGAATGGCCTTCTGTTCCATTCAGTGTTCTACACGATGACAGAGGGCCCCTCGTGAGTGAGTGCATGAATGTGTTAAATGGAGAACGCTTGAATTCACAAAGCATTGACATGTAGGTTGTAAATGCTATAGCTGTGTAAAGCTTAAACAAGTATCACATTTCCTGATATGTGATGATTGGACACATTTCCTTCCAGTCGGCTGCAGATTCTCCATTGTTGTACATTGTGATAAGGCTGTTTGTTTTGAGGCTGACTGATAGTATCAGCTGGAGAGTCAGAGTGATCAGTATGCATCGCCTGACAGGCTCAGTCAGACACAGCCATCAATGAGAGCTTTTACCAAGCTCAAACACTCCAGACAGATGCCACTGGTTCTTGTAGCAGCAGGTTTGAATACTCACAATAAATGCTTAGCTCAACAGGTAAGAATTCAGGGCCAGCCTGCTTGTTTTGAACCTTGAATGGCAGCACTTAGTAAAGTGCGGTTTCTTTTGATTTTTATCTCGTTGTGACGCTCCCTGGGGCCACTGCCCACTGAGACTTTGATCAGCAGGGGTAAGGTGAGGTGAGTGCAGGATGGAAACAAGCTCACATGGAGCAGATCACAGGCAACTTATTAAATCAGGAAATAAATAAATATCTAACCCTTCAGAGAAAAACTGTAGTTGTTCTATTCCAATTGGTTTTGGTCGATTCACACCTGTGACCAGAGTTGGAAAACTGAGTTTGGAGATCTGATGAGGTATTGAATGATTCAACGAGAGAACTGTCTCTCTTCACACACTAAAGGCTCACGTTAACCCTTTCTCTGCTGGACTGACTGATGACCTTTCTCCCTCTGGCTGAAGGTTTTTTAAAATTACTTTATCAGAGTTACAAAGCCAGAGTTCAGAGTGTGGACATGGGGGTTAGCAGTCTTCATGTACCTTCTTCACATGGTCTGCCCTTCATATGTCCATGTAAAGGTTTACCCCGTCCTGACATTGACGCTAATTCACTGGGCTTCAGCAGTTTATTGGGGAGAAAGTTTCCAGATATCCATGATGGAGAATTGCTTCCTGAAATCAACCTTTAACAGGTGAGTTTATTTTATTCATTTATGGATATGAAAGTCACTGGTGTTGATTTCCCATTCCAAATTTCTCTTGAGAAGGTGGTGATGTTTCCTGCACCACTGCAAGTACAAAGAACAGTACAGTACAGGAACAGGTCTTTCGGCCCTCTCAGCCTGTGTCGATCATGATGCCTGTCGAAACTAAAACCTTCTGCACTCCCAGGGTCCATATTCCTCTATTCCCATCCTTTTCATGTTTTTGTCAAGAGGCCTCTGAAGCGTCTCTATTATATCTGCTTCCACCACCTCCCCAGGCAGCGTCTTCCAGGCACTCACCACCCTCTGTGTAAAAAGCTTGCCTCGCACATCTCCTCTAAATTTTGCCCCTCATACCTTAAATCTATGTCGCCGAGTAATTGACTTTTCCACCCTGAGAAAAAATGTCTGACTATCCACTCTGTCTATGCCACTCATAATTTTGTGAACCTCTACAGGTCGCCCCAACTTCCGTCATTCTAGTGAAAACAATCCGGGTTTAGCCAACCACTCTTCATAGGTAATATCCTCCAGACCAGGCAACACACTGGTAAACCTCTTCTGTACCCTCTCCAAAGCATCCACATCCTCCTGGTAGTGTGATGACTAGAATTGTACACAATATTCCAAGTGTGGTATACCGCTGCAACATGACTTGCCAATTCTTATACTCAATGCCCCGGCCAATGAAGGCAAGCATGCCGTATGCCTCCTTGATGCCTTATCCACCTGTGTGGCCACTTTCAGTGATCTGTGGAACTGTATGCCCTGATCCTCTCCATGTCAATGTTCCTAAGGGTTCTGCCATTTACTGAATAATTCCCACCTGTATTTGACCTTCCAAAATGCATTACCTCACTTTTGTCCGGATTAAACTCAATCTTCCATTTCTCTGCGCTGATCTATATCCTGCTGTATCCTCTGACAGTCCTCATCACGCTCCGCAACTCCACCAATCTTGTTGGCATCCGCAAACTTACTAATCACACCAGCTACATTTTCCTCCAAATCATTGATATATACTACGAACAGCAACGGTCTCAGCACTGATCTCTGTGTAACACCACTAGTCACAGCCCTCCAATCAGAAAAGCATCCTTCCATTGCTACTCTCTGCCTTCTATGACCTAGCCAGTTCTGTATCCATCTTGCCAGCTCACCTCTGATCCCGTGTTACTTCACCTCTTGTACCTCAGTCTGCCATGAGGGACCTTGTCAAAGGCCTTACTGTGCATGATTCGCCGGTTTCGTGATTGACACACAGGAGACTGGCAAGCTGCTGCCACAGATACATACTGAACTCCCCTCACACACACCATCCCTGCCAATAAGATGGCAGCGAGGAGAGCAGCACCCCGTTTTACAGTCGCCAAGCTCGAGACCCTCCTGGATGCCATGGAGGAGAGGCGGGTGACTGATGTGCTATCAATTGCAACAAAGACTCGAATCGGTACAAGAGAGGCTTTATTACCGTGAGATGTTTCTCCTTCGACTGCAGCTGGTAGAATAGCAGCTCAGGAGAACTCATGAATATTTATACTTCTCCCTGTGTGCGGAGCTAGCCGGCAGGGGCTACCGACAAACCTGTAATACAGGTACTGCTGTACATCCCCTAATACAGGCACACACATATTTACACAGTGGTGGATCACCACAGCGACCCTGTACCCGGGCCCGGGAAGGAGGCTGCCTGCCGTTCGCTGTGCCTGGGCACAGGTAGTGAGAGGCAGTGAGCGCCGTGAGCAACACTAGCTGGAACGGCCGCCAGTGCAGAAAAAAACTGCACAATCTCCTCAGGGTGGCCAGGGTGAGCATGCAGCACTGTGCCCCTGCCAGCAACCCCTGTCCCACGCACCCTTTAATGAAGAGGCTCCTGGGGCACTTTCTGGTGCAGATACACACATGCTCCAGGATAGCAGTTGGAAGTAGGAACTCCTGAGGGGGGGAGATCGACCCCAGGGACTAGCAGCCATCCAGATGGGTTTCGGGCCTCTGGAACGGACAGTCCCATCGATTGTGGAGATGCAGTCATAGAGCAAGGGACAACATGAGGGATTGTCGGCGTGCACCCAGCACCTGAAAGTGCAGGTGGAGGTGTCCAACCACGTGCAGGAGCAGGAGCTGGTTTCAGCCATACATGCCACCCATGTCAACACCGCACGAGTGGTGCCCATGGTGGAGGCCTTGGGGGCAAGGTTTCCGGCCATGGATTAGCGTGTCCAAGGCCTGGGGCATTCTGTGCAGGTGGTGGCCGAGGCCCAGGACAGGGCTGCCCTCCCACAGGCAACCATGTCCCAGAGTCACCTGGACATTGCAGCGGCGCACCTGAGCGTAGCCCAGTCACCGCGGGCCATGTCTGAGAACGTCGGCGGCATTGCCCAGGCGCTGGCCGACGTACAGACACAGAGGAGGTGGCCCTGTCCCAGAGGGAGATGGTGGCAGTCACTGGCTGATGTGGCACAGACCGAGAAGGTGGTGACATAGTTGCAGTGTGATGTGGCGCAGTCCCAGACGGAGATGATCCACTCCCTGTGCTCTATGGTCGCGAGCATGCGGTCCCTGGCTGAGATGGCAGCGGGCCTCCAGGACTAGCAGTGCCAGGTGGCAGAGGAGCGTCAGGGGTTAGCTCACCTCGCACCCCATCCCATGGAGCAGCCCGGGGGGCCTTCGGGCACCTTCAGGGAGGAGGAGGTGATGGGGCCCTTGCCGGTGACTCCTGCAGGGCAGATGCCAGAACACTGTAGCACTTCGGACTCCGTCCCCTTGTCCCTGGTGCAACTGGTGGGCAACGGGCAGAACAGGGAGGCCACACGCCACCTGCGACTCCCGAGCAGCAGCAGGGCCCATCCAGGCCCGGTCGCCCCAGAAGACGTTTGCCAAAGGGGACCCAGGTCACAGGGCGGGAATCACAGTGGGCCGCCTCCACTCCTGATGTACCGTCTGTGGATCCACCTAGCATTAGTGCCTGTGAGGCCTAAAAAGTAGACACCAGTTAAGTTGGCACGGGTGCAGGACACAATTTAACAATAGAGGCTAGGGCACAAATCTATGTACGTTTTCACATTAAGCACCTGTACACAATGTCACAACCTGCCTCGTTTCTCTGTCAGAAGGGTGGGCTGGTCTGGGTTGGCTGCAGAGAGGGCGGGGGGGGGGGGGGGGGGGGGGGGCAATGAGCAGACATCGGGGGTGGGTTCTGCTCAGGGACCGCAGTTCAACCTATGCTCACTGCTCCAGTGTCCCCCCCCCGCTGTCCCCACTTCCGCCACCCCAGGGATTCGATGGGACTGTGTACTGGAATAACCGGCTTGCACGCAGGGATCACCCAGGTGGACGGTGGAAAGTACCACCATGGACAGGCATCAGACGTTGTTGAACGATGCGGAGCACCAGAGCTCAACCCAGAGCGAGTTGTCATCATCCTCCATCCCGTGGACCATACCCACTGTTACTGCCGACCCAGGGGCCGCACTGGCACAGTGGCTAGCATTGCTGCCTCACAGAGCTGAGGACCTGGGTTCAATCCTGGCCCCGGATCACTGTCCGTGTGGAGTTTGCACGTTCTCCCCGTGCCTTCATGGGTCTCATCCCCACAACCCAAAGATGTGCAGGATAGGTGGATAGGGCACGCTAAATTGTCCCTTAATTGGAAAAAAAGAATTGGATACTCTAAACCAATACCGTGGGCGGACACAGTAGCACAGTGGTTAGCACTGTTGCTTCACAACGGCAGTGTCCTGGGTTCGGTTCCCAGCTTGGGTCACTGTGCGGAGTCTGCATGTTCTCCCCTTGTCTGCGTGGGTTTCCTCCGGGTGCTCCGGTTTCCTCCCACAAGCCCCCAAAGATGTGCTTGTTAGGTGAATTGGAAATTCTGAATTCTCTCTCAATGTACCCAAACAGGCGCCGGAGTTTGGCGACTAGAGGATTTCATTGCAGTGTTAATGTAAGCCTATTTGTGACATTAATAAAGATCAACATTTATTTAAAAAAAGAAACAAAAAAACCCAGGGCCTGCACCCTGTAGTGGGCAGGTATGTATCACGGAGGGGGTTACAGGCGGGGGTGTGGCTGGAGTAGGAGGTTGGGGAGGGTGGGGGGGGGGGGGGTGGGTGGAAGAATGCGGTGTCCGTGCCCCCGGTCAGTCCCCTCCCCCCATGTCGGTGAACCTGGAGGTGATCAGAGCATCCCCTGCACGTCGGCATTGGCGCACACTTTGTGCAGCCTCCCTTGCCTGCCCGGGTCCCATGTCCTGCCCATTCTCATCCTCCCCTGCATCCTCCTCCTTCTGACCAGGACTGCCGTTCATTCTCCTCCTTCAGCATGTCACGCCTCTGCTGAGCGATGTTGTGGAGAATGCAGCAGGCCACCACAATGCAGACGACCCTCCCAGCCCTGGCAGAAGGTCCCCCACTGCAGCCAGCCCGGCCAGTATCAGGACCAGCAGTCCATGATCGCGTCTCTGCATGTCATACCTCCTCTCTCTCCCTCATCAGCCATGGCGCCTGTTTCTTGATTTTTAAAAGTACAAGTCATCCTCACCATTGGGAATTCCCCCCAATGGAGGCAGAGAATCGCAGAGGCCCCGGAGAATACCGGGTCAGGCTCGCTTGTGTTATGCAAACGGCATTTACTGCACGTGCGGAGCGGAATGCATTGACTCCACAGTCGAGGCACCGGAGAATTGCGATTTGGCGCGAACCTGGCGCCCGCCACAATTCCGGCGTCAAAACTGATTCTCCGCCCAATCGCGTTTCCGCCGTCAGCCGACGAAGAATCCCGCCCAGTGTTCTATTCACCTTTATCCTCACTTCCTTGCTTTGTGCGCTTTGGCCCCATTTATAAAACCCAAAGTCCCATCTGTTTTAATAACCACTTCCCAATCTGTCCTGCCACCTTCAACAACTTGTGCACATTTACCCCCAGGTCCCTCCGCTCCTGCATTTGCTTTCAAATTGTAGCCTTCCTTTTATATGACCTTGTTCTTCCTTACCAAATCAATCATTTCACGCTTCTTCTCACTAAATCTCATTTGCCACTTGTGGAATTTTCTTTTCCTCCAAGCTGCCTGCCCATTCCATCAGCCTAGCTATGACCTTTTGAGGTTTCTGACCAATCTCATAGTTCACAATAAAACGTTTTGTGGCATCTACATTTAACACAACTGGGGCCGTTTCAGGGGGTGGTTAAGAGTCAACCAGATTGCTGTGGATGTGGAGACACCTGCAGGTCAGACCAGGCAAGGACAAGTCATAGAGCCATAGAGTCCTAAAACACATAAAATGCCCTTCAGCCCATCGTGTTTGCGCTGGTCAAAAACAACCACCTAACTATTCTAATCCCATTTTCTAGCACTTGGCCCATAGTATTGTCTACCTTGGTATCGCAAGTGCACATTTAATAATAATAATAATCGCTTATTGTCACAAGTAGGCTTCAATGAAGTTCATGTGAAAACCCCTTAGTCGCCACATTCCGGCGCCTGTTCGGGTAGGCTGGTACAGGTACATCTAAACACTTCTTAAATGTTATGAGGGTCTCTGCCTCCACTACCCTTTCAGGCAGTGAGTTCCAGACACCCACCACCCTCTGGGTGAAAAAGTAATTTGTCACATCCCCTCTAAACCTCTTGCCCCTTACATTAAACCTATGCCCACTGATCATTGATTGTTCCGCCAAGAGGAAAGGTTTCGTCCTGCTACTCTATCTATGCCCCTCATAATTTTATACATCTCATTGTAACCATGTAAAATGCCCACCTGCAAAGGACCATGGGAATTGTGGTCAATTTGGGACACAGACAGGTACACAGCCTATGTGTATTGTGCAAAGAAACTAGACTTGGCTGAAACTTGCATCCATTGAGAATCAATTACCATTTTCCCCAAGACAATAGCATTCGCATTAAGGACCATCAACGATAGCAGACTAAACAGCGCCACCCCCCTTATTTGGAAAGGCCTACGTGCCTAGGACCCGCCCAGCCATCGAGGTATCCGCCCCCTAACTGGCTGAGATCGATGAGGGTGATCGAGAACCCTATCGATCCATTGGACCTGGAGTAAGGACCGCCCAAAAGGGCGCGAAAGAGATGAAGGATAAAAAGCCCTGCGCACTAGAGATCGGTTTCTTTTGAGACCGGCCTGTGCACGACCAACTGCAGCAGGACAACCAAGTTCAAGGACCCACGACCATTCCTGAAGGATGAGCCCAGCTGAGACGAACCCAACTTCCAAACCGACCACGTGGACCCGGATAAAGGTCTTATCTCGCACAACGCCAGTCACTCGAAGTTAAGTAAAGGTCATCTTAGTCGTTAGGTGTAGTTTAGTATGGAGCTGCGTGTGCTATTGCACAGAGATATAAGTCTTGTGTTATTAATAAACTGTGTTTTTGAGCTAACATACTGGTTGTGTGGTTATTTGGTCGATATAAGAAGCAGCTTGTGGTTCACATAAAGGGTAAAAAGGCAACATCATGTCCCCTCTCAGTCTTCTATGCTCCAAGAAAAACAACCCCAGTCTATCCAATCTCTGTTCAGCCCAGACAACATCCTGGTAAACCCCTTTCCAATGCAGTCAGATCCCTCCTATAATGTGGATTACAGAACTGTACCCAGAGATTTCCTTTCCTGAAGGATATAAATGATGGGTTTTTACCAGAATCCAGTAGTACTACATCATCGTCACCATTAGTAATACTGGCTTTTTTATTCCAGATCTAAATAAAATAAAATTCAATTGGATTAAAATATTGTGCAACATGTAATGAAGATGTGCGAGGGGATCGAGGTGGTTATGCCCATTGCAAGGGCTCATTGGAGTAGGTGCAGGAAAAGCAGAGAATCCAGTACAATAGGGCCTCCAGTCAAGAAAGTCCAACCAGGCATTCCAACCCTAGATTCCGGACCTGAAGAGAAACTCTTCACATCGGGGCAGGGATCTCATGAGGTTATCTGATTGGGGAAATCTGGGGAAGCTTAAGGTAAGAAAATCTCAGAATGAAGCCTGAGTAGGTCTACCATGTGAAGGTCCTGAAGCCAGAGTGAGAATAATAGTGTTGGTGGAACCCCGAAGGGCTCCTGACCTCCGAAGTGTAAACTATCACCACAGACAGAGGATGTGGGAATTTAGAGTCACGATACCTTGACTTGGAAAGACAAAGGTGATCTGCTCTGACCTGACGATGCCACCCAAGTGCCAATAGACATAAAAGGCTTCCCACATCGCAGAAATGGAGAGAGGTTAGCCAGGGCGATGTTGAAGATGGGTTCACATTCTTCACAAAGGAGAGACTATATTAACCAACCAGAGGAGTTACATACACTCATGCCAAACCTGGAGAAACCATAATAAAAACAGAAAATGCTGGAAAAGTTCAGAAGATCTCAGGAAAGAGAAACAGAGTTAACGTTTCCAGTTCATATGAATTGTTCTCGAGAATTGCCACGTCGGGTTGTCAGGAGACCAAGGGTTCTAAATTAGGGGAAGGCCAATTTTTACTAAGACGAGGAGTGATTTAGGAAAAGTGGATTGCAAACAGCTGTGTGAAAGTAAATCAGTGTCACAGTAATGGGTAGCATTCAAGAAGGGGATGAAGATGTAAATCTGTTCCCACAAAGAAAAAGAGTGGGCTGCCAAATCTCGAGCCCCCTGGATGACAAGGTGAACAATGGGAAGCTTATTTCAGACACCCAGAGTTTCATACTGCAGAAAGTGTAGAAGAGCACAGAGTGTGGCGGTGAAACTGAAACAGAAATGAGGAAACTCACAGTGGCAGGGACCCAGGTTCAATTCCGGCTTTGGGAGACTTTGGGTGGAGTCTGCACGTTCTCCCTGATGTGTTAGGCAGGTTGGTTCGATGTGGACTGCACTCGATGCAGGGAAGTTAGAAACAGACGTCTATCACTGGAGAAGATCCAATGCTATTTTATTCAACTATAGAACTGCTATACATATTCAGCTGTGGGTCAACACTATACTCATCTGACTGGTGACCTTGTAGTAGTCTGGCCAGACTTACTAGCTACCGCATGGTGTTTGCACTTGCTAGCTCGTGGACTCTGACTGTCTCAGTAACTGGGTCCCGAGAGAACGGGAAACCTAGTGCCCTCTGGCTTTATAGTGGTAGCGTCCTGTCTGGTGATTGGCTGTACTGTGTTGTATGCTTACTGGTCATCCTAAGTGTCAATCACTGCCTGTCTGCAACTCATTATATACATGAGTGGATATTATGACACTCCCCATGTCTGCGGTGGGTTTCCTCAGGTGCTCCAGTTTCCTCCCACAGTCCAAAGATGTGCAGGTTAGGTGGGGTTGCGGGGATACGGCAAGAGAGTGGCTTAGGTAAGGTGCACTTTCAGAGGATCAGTGCAGAGTCGATGGGCTAAATGGCCTCCTTCTGCACTGTAGGTATTCTATGGTTCTATGGAAAGCAGAGAGAACATGAAAATATACAGACAAGCAAAATCAAGGAAACTTCAAACATGTTTGAAAAGTCCATAAAGAGCAAAAGGAAAGTGTTTCATATTTAAAGACTGCAGAGCTTCTCAGTCTCTATCTGTGAGAATCTTCTTTGAACTGATTGTAAGATGGCAGCTGACAGACCTTCCCTCATGGCAGAGGTCACATGACTACAGCAAGCCTCATAGGACATTTAGTATTGTTGCATTTCAAAACTCAAACATCCCCCTTTTCATCATGAACAAAAGACAAATTTGGATGCACAATCTGTGGGTTACCCAACCGTGGGTTACCCAAGTTACCCACTATACACTCACTGTTCTCCTGCATTAACAACTTTTAGTGCTACTCATCAGTCTCTGCTTCTGTATTACATTAATTTTTAAATAGTGCAGGTCTATTAATGGTGTGTGTGCGCATTGTCATTTCCTGTATGTCTGAATGATGTTCTCTCTCCGGGCAGTGTTGTTCCCGTGGCACTTGTTGTCATGGTAACTGCCTTGGTTCCATTTTAATTGTTGGGGACACATAGAGCTCTGGGATTGATGGTTATTCTGTACTCAGTACAACTAGTGAGACCCTTGACTAATCAATTGCTGTGAAGGAATAGTTTCATAAGTTGCTCGTATATGCCTGTCATTGCACCCGTATATCCACCTGCACTACGTACGATTGAGGTGGCAATCTCTCTCCACATGTCCCAAGTTGCCAGTTGGGCTGTTGAGAGTGTTGAAGGTTTGTATCCTGACTGGGCCTCCAATGCTCAGCTCTGGCAATGGTTTGGCAGTCTTGTCAAATTGAAATTTGGATTTCTGCAAAACTTGATTTTTTTTTCATTCACACCTATTACTACTTTGGGTTTCAGTAGCATTTTTGCTATTTGAAGATTAGTTTGCGGCCCGCTTGACATTAGTCTTTTGACTGGACTACTTTCCATGCCTTCAAGTCAATGTGTTTCTCCACTCAAGGATTGGCTTGTATTCATCCGTGCCGGAGTTGCTCGGTTTCTTGATGGTTCCTTTGGTGATTTGCACTGTTGCCTTAGCCTTTCCATTTGACTGGAGATAGTGCAGAGATGATTTTTGAATTTCCCAATGTTTTGTGATCAGCTGAATTCTTCACTCATGAACTGAGTGCCTTTGTCACTCATCACAATGTCTGTAATGCTGTAATGACTGAAGTGTGCTTTCAGGCATTCCACTATTTCTCCTGTCATTGTTGGAGTCAGCTGGTCTAATTCCTAGTAATCAGAATAGAATCTATAGTGACAATATAATTAGTTCATGCTATAGTGAAGAGGTCTAGTCACAGCTTCATTTTTGTTCTGGGCTGTCATGTGTTATCAATGGCTCTCTAGCTTGTTTAGCTTGGTTCTCATTACAAGCACCACAGAGGCCAATGTAGAGCTCTTCTCTTGCCTTTCTCAGACTCAATTCAATTCTATTTTGGCTTTGATGGATAAACTTCAGCTTATCTGCTCCATTCGCCTTAGCCAGCTTGGACTGTCAATTCATCTTGATTTGCTCTTGTGACCACAGGTGTGCCCTTGATGTTATCAGGCTATCCTTTCAGCACTACTTCTTGTGGCACTTGGAGAGTTGCTTCTTGTTGGGTAGTTTTGCTTGATTTGAGCAAGGCACTTTTCTGTAAGGTTCAATCGATGGGATTCTCTGTTCCCAAGACTAAATGTTGATGCCGGGGCAGGATTCGTGGACTTCCACGACAGCAAAACTGGTGCCACACCTGGATCAATTCAGCGACTGTTGAGGGGCTACCACCAGTGCCGCGTGGAACACAATCGATTCCAATGAGAAATAGTGTAAATTCACGATTGACACTCAGGAGGCCAACAAGCTACAGCCGCATATACACACTTCACACCCCACACACACTATCCCAGCCAACAAGATGGCACTGGTTGTGCTGGAGAATGCCCATACATCTGAAGGGTCAGCTGCTGCCAGAGGGCACTTGGGGGGATGGCTTGGGGGGGGGGGGGTACCCATGTGACCTGTGGCCCTAAGTTCACAGTGGGCAGTCAGCGGCATATGCAGCTGCATGGCTACCTTGCCGACTGCGGCAATGGTGTTCCGTGCCCGTCCACCCAAACCCCTTAGCCCATCTCCTGGACAACCCCTGCCACTCCCTCCGGCTCTGGCAGAATCCCCCCAGTTAGTGGCACAAGTGTCAGTAAACGATGACGATGGTGGATACTTTCCATAACTCCTCTCTCTCCCTCAGCAGCAATGGAGCCTGTTTCATAATTTTTAAAAGCACAAGTGAACCTCGCCGTTGGGAATTTGGCATACTGGAGATGGAGAATAGCGGCGGGCCCGAAGTTACCGGATATGCCAACGGCATTTACTGTACATGCGTTCTGGTCCGCATTGACGCCGCTGTCAAGTTTTCGGAGAATTGCGATTTGGTGTGAAATTGGCACTCGCTGCGATTTCGGTATGGGAACCGATTCTCTGCCCAATGGCATTTCCCGATTCCGATGGGAAATCCCGCCGATTTACGCTGCGGGGTTGATGACTCCCAGATCATGAGGTCCTGCTGCTTCACATTGAAATTGGAAGATTTCACAGTCTGTGTAGCATCCTCAACTTTCTTCATGGGGAGTGCTGTTCTCGACAACATGTCCCCAATGTACATCTGTTTCCCTTGTTTGTATTTCATGTCCAAATGATATCTTTGTAAACATAGTAACACTCTTTGTAGACGATTTGGAGCAGATGAAGCATTTTGAGAACAATGTTTTGTCTTGTGGTTGGACATCATTGTTACTCTGTCTCTCCCAAGCAGGGACTGATGAAGATGCTCACAAGCAAAACCAATAGCCAGGCACTCTTTCTTGATCTGAATGTTGTTCCGTTTGTGTTAGTGCCCTGGATGAAACTGCGACTGTTTTTTATTGTTGCATTAGGATTGCACCATCATCTGTCTCATTGACATCATATATTTTGCTAAATAATTTACAAATCCAACAAATCATCGCACTGCTTTCACATCTGTTGGTTGCTGCATCGCCTCTCCAGCTCTCATCTTGTCAGGATCCAGGTGAAGGCCTTTTTCTGTCGGTACAGTTCCTACTTGACTTCAGGAATCCTCAATTACAGTTTTTTTCTTGTGCAACTTCAGCTGCATCTGGTGAGCTCTCTGTAGCAGCCACATTACATTCTGATCATGATCAACCAGGGCTTCTTCCATTGAGTCTCCATCTCCATTAACTAGTAGATCATCCACTGTGGTTTCCACTCTGGGCAATCACTCACTGATAATCTTCTGGAACTGTAGAGATGCAAATTGGCATGCACAACCATCTGTATCACCATCTGTTTCTCCCGAAAGGTACCACAATGTAGTTAGAAAGCTGCTGCTTGCATCCAACGTCCCTTGCCAGCAACCATCCTTCACATCTATGGTAATAAAGATCTTTGTCTTGGTAATTTATGATGTGGAGATGCCGGCGTTGGACTGGGGTGAGCACAGTAAGAAGTCTGACAACACCAGGTTAAAGTCCAACAGGTTTGTTTCGAATCACTAGCTTTCGGAGCACTGCTCCTTCCTCAGGTGAATGAAGAGGTGGGTTCCAGAAACACATATATAGACAAAGTCAATGATGCAATACGATACTTTGAATGCAAGTTTTTGCAGGTAATTAAGTCTTTACAGGTCCAGATAGAACGACTGGAGAGAGGGATAATCACAGGTTAAAGAGGTGTGAATTGTCTCAAGCCAGGACAGTTGGTAGGATTTTGCAAGCCTGGGCCAGATGGTGGGGGGTGAATGTAATGTGACATGAATCCAAGGCCCCGGTTGAGGCCATACTCATGTGTGCGGAACTTGGCTATCAGTTTCTGCTCGACAATTCTGCGTTGTCGCGCATCCTGAAGGCCGCCTTGGAGAACGCTTACCCAAAGATCAGAGGCTGAATGCCCTTGACTGCTGAAGTGTTCCCCGACTGGAAGGGAACATTCCTGCCTGCGATTGTCACGCGATGTCCGTTCATCCGTTAGCGCAGTATCTGCATGGTCTCAACAATGTACCATGCCTCGGGACATCCTTTCCTGCAGCGTATGAGGTAGACAAAGTTGGCTGAATCACACGAGGATGTACAGAGTGGGTGGTGTTCTCACGTGTAATGGTGGTACCCATGTCGATGATCTGGCACGTTTTGTAGAGGTTCCCATGGCAGGGTTGTGTGCTGTTCTCCTGAAGGTTGCGTAGTTTGCTGCAAACATTGGTCTGTTTGAGGTTGCGCGGTTGTTTGAAGGCAAGTAGTGGAGGTGTGGCGATGGCCTTGGCAAGATGTTCATCTTCATCGATGACGTGTTGAAGGCTGCGAAGAATATATCGTAAGGCAGTGGAGTGGGCCTAGGTTGGCTGCTCTTTCAGAGGGTCGGTTTAGACTTGATGGGCCAAATGGCCTCCTTTTGCACTATAGGAATTCCATAGTTCTATGTAAGAGAGGTCCCACACTGTCTAGATAAATGCCTGATTAACTGGTAATTGCTTTAGGCCAGAGAGAAGCAACATGGTGTTGGGTGAGACCACAGCTACACCCCATTAAATTCTGTCTATAGAGCTCGAAACATTTCAAACCTGAAAGACCAAGGAACTGATCATCGAGCTCAGGAAGTGCAGCATGACAGCAACCCCCCCCCCCCCCCCCCCCCCCCCTCCCATCCACATCAATGGCTCCGAAGTGGAGATGATCGATAGCTTTAAGTTCCTGGGGGTCACCATCACCAACTGTCTGTCCTGGTCCACCCACATTGATGGAACAGTCAAGAAAGCCCAACAACATCTCTACTTCCTACAGAAGCTAAAGAAATTTGGCATGGCTGCATCGACTCTCACAACCTTCTACAGATGTGCGATAGAGAGCATCCTATCCGGCTGCATCACAACTTGGTATGGCAACTGCTTGGTCCAAGATCGCAAGAAACTGCAGAGTGTGGTGAACTCAGCCCAATGCATCACACAAGTTTGCCACCCTCACATTGATTCTGTCTACACCTCCCGCTGCCTCAGAAAGGCAGACAGCATTATCAGAGACCCCTCCCACCCAAGCCTTTGCTTCTTCCAGAACCTTCCATCAAGCAGAAGATACAGAATTCTGAAGACCCGCACATCCAGACATAGGGACAGCTTCTTCCCCACAGCTACTTGACCCCTCAACGACTCTCCCTCGATCCGGTGGATTTTGTATGGGCGGGGAAGGTGCCGAGGGTGGAGTGGACCCTGCTACAGAGGCAGAGGCGTTGCCAAACCTGCTTCATTATCATTGGGCGGCGAATGTGGACAAAAGTGCGGCGGTGGTGGGAAGGAGGAGGGGTAGAATGGGTTAGGATGGAGGGGGAATATTGTAAGGGGTCTAGTTTGAGGGCTATGGTGACGGCGGCATTGCCAATGGCTCCGCGTAGGTATTCAGGGAACCTAGTGGTGCAGTCCACGGGATTTTTATTTGGAGGAAGGGTTCGCCAGTCTGGAGGAGCTAAGGGAGAGGGTAGAGCTACCGAGGGGTAGTGAGTTCAGGTATCTGCAGGTTAGGGACTTTGCACAAAAGGTCTGGAGGGGGTTCCCTAGATTGCCGGGATACACCCTGCTGGAGCGACTGCTGCTTCTGTGTATGGAATGGGAGGGAAGAATTGGGGATATATATAAGTGGCTGTGGGAGCAGGGAGGCGAGCGGGTGATGAAGATCAAGGAGAAATGGGAAGCGGAGTTGGGAATGGAGATCAATTGGGGAGTATGGAGTGAGGCACTGCGAAGGGTAAACGGGATCTCCTCTTGTGCAAGGATGAGCCTGATACAGTTTCAGGTGATGGACAGGGTGCATATAACTCGGGTGAGAATGAGTGGGTTCTTTCAGGGGATAGCAGATGAGTGTGAGAGGTGTGGGCGAGGGCCAGCGAATCATGTTTTGGGGTGGTGAAAAATTGGGAAGATTCTGGGCGGGAGTGTTAGCCAGGATAGTGGAGGAGGGAGTGGACCCGGACCCTTCGGTGGTGATATTTGGGGTTTTAGAGAAGCCGGAGATCATGGAGGGGATGTCATGGCCTTTGCCTCTCTGATTGATCATTTTGCTGGAGTGGCGGTCGGCATCGCCACCAAGGGTAAGCAGCATGGTTGGGTGACCTGTATGACTTCCTGCGGTTAGAGAAGATAAAGTATGAGTTAAGGGGCTCAGCAGGGGGAGCTTGAGAAAAGGTGGGGGATGTTTGTGACCGTGTTTGAGGAGCTGTTCGTCGCAGGGGGGGGGGGGGGGGGGGGGGGGGGGATGGGATGAAAAGGGAGGAAAATCTGTACAAACTGTACAGTTGATTGTTGGGAAGAATGTTTCCCGGGATGTTTATTTGCTGTTATCTACTTTGATACAAGTTTGAATAAAATGCGTTCAAAAGAAAAGACTCCCCCTTGCACTGATCTGTTCCCTGTAAGAACACTATTCACGACGCCCTATGCTGCTCTTGCTCATGTATTTGCTTTGTTTGGGCCCTTGTTTCGCACTGTAGCCAATCAATGTACCATTTGTCAATATGCTCTGCCGATTATTTTTTTTTGTCTACGATGTACGTACTGTGTATGTTCCCTTGGCCGCAGAAAAATATTTTTCACTGTATTTCGGTACATGTGACAATAGATCAAATCTAATCACATCAAATTAAAACACTGATTAGTCCTCAGTTGGAGTCATCATACTTTAAGAAGAATATCAAGATCTTAAGAAAGATCCAGAAATGATTTACCATTAGGGTGAAAGCACCAAGCGCTCACTGAATCAACACTGTACTAGTATTAATGCAATAACTAATAGAAAGTGATATTATGCAGTCAGCGGAGTTCAGATGCTCAGCCCATTCCAATCTCTCCTGATCAGTTGTAACTAGCACCACCTGCAGGACTCCTGCGGTATATACACAACATTTACATAAATCCTCAGCTCACCTCAGTCACAAACATACAGTGGAAGTCCCTTCGGGGACAGCTGCAGCTCTTAGGCGCCTGACAATTCTTTAATTGAAGTTCAGAATTAGAATGTGCAGTTAGAATTATGTCCTTGTCTTATAAAGTGACCTCAGCATCTGAACATTGCTGTCGGAGCTCAACATCAATTTAAATTGCTAAATTGTGTGTCGAATGATGTGAGCTCCTTAAATCACCAACACCAACCAAAGTGTTACAATCCCAGTTGGTGTTATAACTGGATGGGAAGATCCAAGAATGGAACGCTGGCTCAAAATACCGTCAGCCAGATTCTCCGTCCCTGAGACTAAGTGTTGACTCTGGGGCAGAATTAGCGGAGTACTACGACAGCAAACCTGGCGCCGCACCGAGATCAATTCACCGATCAATATGGGGCTAGCACCGGCGCCACGTGAAACTCAATTGATTCCATTGAGAAATGGTGCGGGATTCACCAGGTTTGGGATTGACACCCAGGAGGCTAACAAGCTGCAGCCGCATATACACACTTCACTCCCCACACTCGCCACCCCAGCCAACAAGATGGCAGCAAGGGGAATGGCACCGATATTTGCCGACACTGAACTGGAGACGTTGCTGGACGCCACGGAGGAGAGGAGGGCGACCCTATACCCCGGGGTGGGAAGGAGACTGCCAGCCGCCGCAGTTCGCCGGGACTTGTGCAGGTGGAAGAGCTCATCATCGCCGTGTGCAACACAGTCTGGACTGGCCAGCAGTGCCAGAAGAAAGTGCACAACATCCTCAGGGCGGCCAGGGAGAGTAGGCAACACTAACCCCATCCCATGCATCCATACCGGCAGCCATGGCCGGGTGCCCTGGCTACTGAAGCCACCCGCTACCCACTCCATGGACCAAGATTTGTGAACTGAGGATGAGCCGATTCTTTGAAGGAGTAGAAGATGTGTGTGAGCATTGCGGGGGGTGGGGGGCCGCTAATCACGTTCATATGTTTTGGTCCTGTCCCAAGCTAGGGGAGGACTGGAGGTTTTTAGGGTAATTTCCAAAGTGATTATCATAGAATTTGCAGTGCAGAAGGAGGCCATTCGGCCCATCGAGTCTGCACCGGCTCTTGGAAAGAGCACCCTACCCAAGGTCAACACCTCCACCCTATCCCCATAACCCAGTAACCCCACCCAACACTAAGGGCAATTTTGGACACTAAGGGCAATTTATCATGGCCAATCCACCTAACCTGCACATCTTTGGACTGTGGGAGGAAACCAGAGCACCCGGAGGAAACCCACGCACACACGGGGAGGATGTGCAGACTCCGCACAGACAGTGACCCAAGCCGGAATCGAACCTGGGACCCTGGAGCTGTGAAGCAATTGCGCTATCCACAATGCTACTGTGCTGCGTGAAACTGGACCCGGGTCTCCGGGAGGCCATATTCGGGGTGTCGGACCAGCCAGGGTTGGAAACGGGAGCGGAGGCAGATATCGTAGCCTTCGCCTCATTGATCGCCCGAAGGCAGATCCTGCTGGGCGATCGCCACTATCTCTTCCAACCCGATCGGGGCCCACAGCCCTTCTACTAACTCCCCATCCACCTTTGGGAAGTTCAGCCCCTCCAAGAAGTGCCTCATCCCTTCCAGCCCCGTAGTTCCGACCTATACAGCCTACTGTAGAAATGCCTTATTCACCCCTGCTGAATCTCCAACCAGGTTCCCATCTCCATCATTTACTTTCCCTATCTCCCTGGCTGCCTCCCTCTTTCTAAGCTGCTGTGCAAGCATTCTGTCCATACTCATAGATCACCCCGCCTCGCCTTTCTCAGATGCTCCACCGCCCTCCTTGTGGTAACAAGCCGAACTCCGCCTGTAGCCTCCGCCGTTTCCTTAAAAGCCCTACCTCTGGGGTCTCCGTATACCTCCTATCGATCTCCTTTACCAGTCGGTCCGTCTCTGCCCTGTCCACCTTCTCCCTATGGGCCCGTATCGAGGTCAGCTCCCCTCTGACCACCGCCTTCAGTGCTTCTCAGACCACCGCTGCTGAAATTTCCCCCGTGTCGTTGACCTGCAGGTAGTTCTGAATACATTTCCTCAGCACACCCCTTCATCAGCTAAAAGTCCCACATCTAACCTCCAGTGGTCCAAAAGTCCCATATCTAACCTTTAGCTGATTCAAATTAGCTAAACTAAAACGTGAAAGCTTCTTTGACATACAAGGCCCCAGTTGCTAAGCAACCACTGCTGGTTTATTTACTCTTCATGCTGTAGCCCTCTCTAAGTACAATAGAATCACAGTTAGAATTGAAACTGGGCAGCACGGTGGCACAGTGGGTTAGCCCTGCTGCCTCACGGTGTCGAGATCCCAGGTTCGGTCCCGACTCTGGGTTACTGTCCGTGTGGAATTTGCTCATTCTCCCCGTGTTTGCGTGAGTTTCGCCCCCACAACCCAAAGATATGCTGGCTAGGTGGATTGGCCACTCTAAATTGCCCCTTAATTGGAAAAAATTAATTGGGTACTCTAAATTTAAAAAAAAAGAATTGAAACCAACCACATACAAACAACTTTGTCCAGCATGAATATAACTATAGGTTTTATCTTTCTAGGTGCAGAAATATTAAATTAAACACACTTAAATGTTACCTCATTTCTAATATTCACCATTACAAATATAAATCCCTTAAAACTACCTTTATTTTCCTGACAAAGGGGTTCTAACAAAGGTAGTTTATCCCTGAGCTCAAAAGCTATATTCAACACTTGTATTCTGCCTGTGCTCCTGGGAGTAACTCCTGCGCTCCCGGATAAATACCATGCTCCCGCCACATGATCTCTTTTGTAGCCACATCATCACATGCTGTGTTATCTATTGATGCTAGTTCTACCACTTGCAGAAGGTGATGGTGATTGCATACATACTGGGGAACCGCCTGAGGTTACCACATAACTATTCAGTTGTGAAGATTACTGTCCACCACCACCCACTGGTCATGGCCATGTGGCCTGGATCCTGACTGTTTGACCAGGTGTTAGAGGGCAGAGTCTGTGGGCACCTCCATCATAGTGCATTTGCTTCTCAATCTGAGTGGAAGGAGGGCATCATTCACGTTGGTTTCAGGTTTGGGCTGCAGCAGAGCCTTGGCAGGCGGAATCATGGTCCTGGTGTGCCCCAAGTGTGTGCTCAGTTGTGAAATTCAACGGAGATTAATTGGTGAGCAATGTCTAGTGATTCCTTGGTCCTGTATCTGGTTGCTTCCAACCCAGGGTGCCTTTAGTGCAGTTGTTATGTGCAGTACCTCGGGGGGGCAGTAGGGATGATGAATTGC
Source organism: Scyliorhinus canicula (assembly GCF_902713615.1). Classification (NCBI taxonomy): domain Eukaryota; kingdom Metazoa; phylum Chordata; class Chondrichthyes; order Carcharhiniformes; family Scyliorhinidae; genus Scyliorhinus; species Scyliorhinus canicula. Next base: position 81,927,709 of record NC_052146.1, on the reverse strand, counting down.
TGGCCACACAGTATTATCCATCTGAAATGAAATGAAAATCACTTATTGTCATAAGTAGGCTTTAAATGAAGTTACTGTGAAAAGGCCCTCATCACCACATTCCGCCTGTTCGGGGAGGCTGGTACGGGAATTGAACCCGCGCTGCTGGCCTGCCTTGGTCTGCTTTAAAAGCCAGCTATTTAGCCCTGTGCTAAGCCAGCCCCCCTGTACAGTTAATTCATCTCTGATGGTGAAGAATCTATGGACCTCATGGGGAAGTTCTCTTGGTGATCTGACCAGCCCCTCAAATGACATTGTGCATGTGATGTTCATGTGTAAGGCCTGTTTGAGTTCCTAAATTCGACGAGAGGACAACACCTATTGCCTTAATGTCTATGTCTCCATCACGGTCTCCCTCACAATCTGTGGTTGATAAGAAGGTTCTGGAGTGGGCATTGGCCAAGTACAGCTCCTTACCATGTTTTTAGACAATGCTGAGTTTGTAGTGTTGTAGCCATGCAGACGCTGTGTGAAAAGGTTTTTTTAAGATAGTTATGAGTAGCTGATGATCCATCTCAACAGTTGCAGGATGACCATATATGAAGTATATATGAAGCATACATGTATAAGTATATGTGAAGTCCAAAGGTGTGTGTCATGGAAATAATGATAGATAGAGGCTTCGAGCTTTGTTTCAGGAATTTATTAGCACGATATCGTGGAGAGGCTGCAATGGCTAATTGCCATTCCACAGCACTCTGCCGGGAGTTGTGGACCTGGTTCTCCGTTTTTTTTCGGGACTGCTGAGCGCCGGGAAGACGGCCACGGAGGGGCTGAGTAACGGGCAGAGCTGCATGGAACCGCAGGAGAGCAAAAAGCAGCGAAAACGGGATAGAAAACGACAAAGGCAAAGTGCAGTGGGAGCTGACCCGGGAGCAAAGGTGGCGGACCCATGGTCCTCGGACCCGGCGATCCAGCTAGCGCTGGAAAACATGCTGCAGGTGATCAAGAGCAGTTTTGAAGATTTGAAGTGGGACAACTTGGACCCATTTCAGAAGGCAGTGGATCAATTGAACCAGAGATTGGATGCCCAGGACAAAAAAGTTAAGGAGCTGGGGGATGCGGTGGAGGAGCAGGCGGACACGCAGACGGTTGCAGCGCTAGAAGTCGACGGGTTGAAGGAGAGGCAGAGGAGACTGCTGGACAGAGTAGAGGAGCTGGAAAATAGAGCCCACAGACAAAATCTGAGGATCATCGGCCTCCCGGAGGGGGCTGAGGGAGCTGATGCCACAGCGTTTGTGGCTGACCTGCTACTGCAGCTGATGGGGGTTGTCGCCTTTCCGCAACCGCCGGAGCTGGAGGGGGCACATAGAGTACAGGCGAGACAGATGCATCCGGGGGGTCCCCCCGTCCGATGGTGATCAGGCTCCACAGGTTCACGGATAAGGAGCGGGTGTTGCAGTGGACAAAGATCGCTAGGAGCAGCATGTGGAATAACAGTGTTCTTCGCATCTATCAGGACCTAAGCCTGGAGGTGGCCAGGCGGCGAGCAGCCTTTAAACAAGTTAAGGAGGTTTTGTTTAAAAAGCACGTGAAGTTTGGTCTGCTCTTCCCGGCCCGTCTTTGGGTTACGCATCAGGGCCAACACCACTACTTCTCCGAGCCCGAAGAAGCGATGGACTTCGCGAAGGATCAGGGGCTGGTCCTGCAAAAAGGACCCATTAGAGTCAAACTAGAGTCCGAGAGTTATTGTCTGGGGGGATGCCTACTGTGTCTGGACTGATGGTCGACTGTTTACTGCTTTAAAGGTGCCTTATGTTGTATTTTTGGCAGCTTTTGCCTACGGGGTGTGCGGGGGGGGGGGGGGGGGGGTGGAGATCCCCTTCTCGCTTTTTTTTTACCTTTTGTCATGCTCTTTTTGTTTTTTGGAGCCTTTACTGTCACATAAAGGTGGTTGGTAAGCAATGGGGATTAAAGTTTTTGGTTGTGGGTTTTAATGTTTGTTTTGGGTAGGTGTTATACAGGTACTGTGTTACTGCGTTGTTACTTTATTAATGCTCAGAAAGGGACGTGTGTTAACACTTATCTGTTTACACAGCTGGAACTGTATTACACCTGGAGCAGCTTCACTTTGCTGTTTGATGTCCCCATCGCGTTTGATCTTTCCCATTTTAGTGTGACTGCTCCAGTAGGTCAGATCGGGGGGGCCGATGGGAAGGGGCTACTCGTTTTACTCACATGTCCACGGAGTATGCTCTAGGATCCATTTCTTTATCATGAGCAGGGACTGTGTAAGGGAGGTAAAAAATACAGAATACTCGGCGATCACTATTTCGGACCATGCCCCACATTGGGTGGACCTGCACGTCTGCTGGGAGAATTACCAACGCCCACAATGGAGGTTAGACGTAGAATTGCTGTCGGAGGAGGGGATATGTGAGAGGTTGCGGAAGTGTATGCAAAATTACCTGCAGATAAACGATACAGGGGAGGTTTCAGCAGCGACCCTGTGGGAGGCGCTGAAGGCAGTAGTGAGGGGGGAGCTGATCTCAATTCGGGCTCACAGGGATAGGACGGACAGAGCAGAAGTGGATAGATTGGTTAGGGAAATGTATCGGATAGACAAGGAGCATGCGGGGTCCCCGGGGGAGGACCTACTCAGGGAGAGACGGAGATTACAGGCGGAACTGGGAATGCTATCCATGAGTAAAGCCGTGGAACAACTTAGGAAGGCAAGGGGAGTGGTGTATGAGCATGGGGAGAAGGCTAACAGATTGCTGCCGCAGCAACTCAGGAGGAGGGAGGCGGCCAGGGAAATAAGTAGGGTGGTGGACGGGAAGGGGAGCAGAGTGGAGGACCCGCCAGGACTGAATAAGGTATTTCGGGACTTTTATAGTAAGCTCTACACTTCAGAACCCCCGGAGGAGCCGGAGGAGATGAAACGGTTCCTGGATGGACTAACCTTCCCAAAAGTGGGCAGGGGACTAGTGCATGGGCTGGGGGCCCCGATTAGAGCGGAGGAGGTACTGGGGGGCCTAAAGCCATGCAGTCGGGTAAAGCCCCGGGACCGGATGGATACCTGGTAGAGTTCTACAAAAAGTTCTCGGAGATAGTGGGGCCGGTGCTGACCAGGGTTTTTAATGGGGCGAGGGACAGAGGGACCCTACCTCCGACGATGTCGCAGGCCACCATCTCGCTGATATTAAAGCTGGACAAGGACCCGCAATCCTGTGTGTCATACAGGCCAATCTCCCTGATTAATGTGGACTCCAAGCTCCTGGCCAAGGTCCTGGCGATTAGAATTGAGGACTGTGTACCGGAGGTAACTGGGGACGACCAAACAGGGTTTGTTAAAGGCAGACAGCTGGTAGCCAACTTGAGAAGATTGTTTAATGTGATTATGATGCCCCCGACGGGCAAGGAGTTGGAGGTAGTGGTGGCAATGGATGCTGAGAAGGCCTTTGACCGGGTGGAGTGGGACTATTTGTGGGAGGTACTCGGACAGTTTGGGTTCGGGGAGGAACTGGTTAATTGGGTCAGACTATTGTACCAGGCCCCAAAAGCTAGCGTAAGGACGAACAGAACGACGTCAGTGATGGAACCATCAATTCAGCGAACACGTGTAGTTGGATCTGAACAGAGGCTTTAATACACTTACAACAGGAGCCAGCCTATTCGTCGTTGAACTTCAGGTGAACTGGCAGGCTGGCTCTAAGGCACTGATCTTTATACATCAGTCCCAGGGGGAGGAGTCCTGGGCGGAGCCAAGGGAGGAGCCCAGTACAAACTCTCGTGTACTCCCAGAGCGACTCCCCCTGGTGGTCGGATAGTGCAACTGCACTTACAATGGGTAGATAACGAACATACATACATGGAGTGATATTGGCAACTATACATAGTGCGAATCACATTCACCACATTCACCCCCTGTTAAAGAAAATCAAGTCCGGCGGGGGTGATGGCTCAAAGGGTCAGTCTGTCCGGTGGACGAATTGCCGTTTTGATCTGCGGACCAGCGGGGTTGCAGCCTCTTGCGGTGGCTAGGCGGGCGTCGAGGTCTGGGGTACGGTTGCCGGCTCCGGGGCGAGTCTTGTCCGAGCCTCATACACCTCCTGGTCGAATGGAGACTGGGGGCGCGGGGGGCGGGCTGGTGCTGGCGCTCAGGACTGGCGGGGTGAGCTCGCAGAATCGGGGGCGCAAGGGGGCGGCCACATAGGGAATGGGGAAAGGAGTTCTTCGGTGGGGGTAGATGGGAGGCTGGATCCAGCGGGTGCCAGGTCCCGGAGGGATACTGTGTCCTGGCGACCGTCCGGGAACTCAACAAATGTGTACTGTGGGTTGGAATGAAGCAGGCGCACCTTTTCAACAATGGGGTCGGGCTTGTGCGCCCTGACGTGCTTCCTTAGGAGAACCGGGCCTGGTGTCCTCAGCCACTCCGGAAGTGAGACCCCTGTGGTAGTGCCCCTGGAAAAAATGAAGAGCCGCTCGTGGGGGGTTTGGTTGGTAGCTGTACACAGGAGGGATCTAATTGCGTGGCGCGCGTCAGGGAGGACTTCCTGTCATTGGGAAACTTGGAGCTGGACCTGAGGGTCAGTAGGACGGTCTTCCAGACCGTCGCGTTCTCCCTCTCCACCTGTCCGTTCCCCCTGGGGTTGTAACTGGTAGTCCTGCTCGAGGCGATGCCCTTGTCGAGCAGGTACTGACGCAGCTCGTCACTCATAAAGGACGCACCCCGGTCGGTGTGCACGTAGCTAGGGAAACCGAACAGGGTGAAGACACTATGCAGGGCCCTAATGACTGTGTGGGAGGTCATATCGGGGCACGGGATGGCGAAGGGGAATCGGGAGAACTCGTCAATAATGTAAAGAAGTAAATGTTTTTGTTAGTGGAGGGGAGTGGCTCTTTGAAATCGATCGCAAGGTGTTCAAAGGGCCTAGAAGCCTTGACCAGGTGGGCCCTGTCTGGTCTATAGAAGTGCGGTTTGCACTTCGCACAGATCGGGCAGTCCCTGGTGACCGCTTTTACCTCCTCGTTAGAGAAAGGCAGGTTTTGGGCTCTGATGTAGTGGGCGAGCCGGGTGACCCCTGGGTGGCAGAGGTCATCGTGGATAGCTTTTAGGCGGCTGATTTGCGCGCTGGCGCATGTCCCGTGGAATAGGGCATCCGAGGGCTCGTTGAGCTTCCCCGGTCGATATTTGATATCGTAATTGTAGGTGGAGAGTTCAATCCTCCACCAAAGAATTTTGTCATTATTAATGTTGCCCCTTTGCGAGTTGTCGGACATGAAGGCGACCGACCGTTGGTTGGTAATGAGGGTGAACCTCCTACCTGCGTGGTAGTGCCTTCAGTGTCGGATAGCCTCCACGATGGCTTGTGCTTCCTTCTCGACTGAGGAGTGTCGGAGTTCTGAAGTGGATAGGGTACGGGAGAAAAATGCAACGGGCCGCCCTGCTTGGTTTAAAGTGGTTGCTAGCGCTACCTCTGAGGCGTCGCTCTCAACCTGAAAGGGAATGGATTCATCCACCGCCCGCATGGCTGCTTTGGCGGTGTCGTCCCTGATGCAGCCGAAAGCCTGGCGCGCCTCAGCAGACAGGGGAAATAGTGTGGCCTTGAAGAGTGGGTGGGCTTTGTCCGCATATTGGGGGACCCACTGGGTGTAGTACGAAAAGAGCCCCAAGCACCGTTTGAGGGCTTGGGGCCATGGGGGAGGGGGAGTTCTAAGAGGGGGCGCATGCGGTCCGGGTCTGGGCCCAGGACTCCGTTCTCCACGACGTAGCCGAGGATGGCTAGTCTGTTTGTGCGGAACACGCATTTCTCCTTGTTATATGTAAGGTTTAATTTTTGGGCTGTCTGGAGAAAACGGTGGAGGTTGGCGTCGTGGTCCTGCTGGTCATGGCCGCAGATGGTAACATTATCCAGATACGGAAACGTTGCCCGCAGCCCGTACTGGTCTACCATTCGGTCCATTGCTCGTTGGAACACCGAAACCCCGTTAGTGACGCCAAAGGGAACCCGGAGGAAATGGAAGAGGCGGCCTTCGGCCTCGAACGCCGTGTCGTGGCGGTCCTCCGGGCGGATTGGGAGCTGGTGGTATGCAGACTTCAGATCCACCGTGGAAAATACCCGATATTGGGCAATCTGGTTTACCATGTCTGCAATCCTGGGGAGGGGATACGCGTCTAGGAGAGTAAAGCGATTGATGGTCTGGCTATAATCGACGACCATGCAGAATTTTTCCCCGGTCTTGGCGACCACCACCTGAGCTCTCCAGGGACTGTTACTGGCCTTTATGATCCCCTCACTGAGCAGCCTTCGGACCTCCGTTCTGATAAATACCCTATCATGCAGGCTGTACCGCCTGCTGCGGGTGGCTACCGGTTTGCAATCCGGGGTGAGGTTGGCGAAGAGAGGAGGGGGGGCGATGCGCAGCGTGGCGAGGCTGCAGATAGTGAGTGGGGGCAGGGGCCCGCCGAAGCTGAGGGTGAGACTCTTGAGGTTACATTGGAAATCCAAGCCTAAGAGGAGTGGCGCGCAGAGGTCGGGCAAGACATACAGTTTAAATTTGGAATAGCTAGCGCCTCGAATCGTTAGCGTTGCTGTAGTGCGGCCTTGGATTTGGATGGAATGTGAGCCCGAAGCGAGGGCGATAGTTTGGTTGACGGGATAAATAGGGAGGGAACAGCGTCTTACCAGCTCTGGGTGTATGAAGCTCTCTGTGCTCCCGGAGTCGAAGAGGCACGACGTGTTGTACCCGTTGATCTGGACCTCCGCCATCGAATTTCTCAGATGCTTGGGGCGAGATTGGTCGAGGGTGACCGCGTTGAGTTGGGGGCCGCGTGGTGCATGCCCGGGGGAGTCGAATTCTTCCAATCGGGCATCCTGTCGAGTAGATGCCGCTGCGTTCTGGCGAGCTTGATGCAGGAACACTGCGCTGAGTTGAGGGCCATGTGGTGACTGCCCGGGAGGGGTCATACTCCTCCAATGAGCTGTTTGAGTCTGGGGATGCAGCTAGGGCCCGTGGATCGCACGTGGAGGTTGGTGATGAAGATGGCGTAAAAGATGGCGGCCCCCATGAATCGCACGTGGCCGGCCTCATGGTGGGGGTTTGCCAAGATGGCGGCCCCCATGGATCGCACGTGGCGGGAGGGGGCGGAGCCTGAGCGTAGGCCGCAGCGTTTCGGGCCCCGCGGGCCTGCTGGTGCTGGGGGCGATGTTTTTGGACTGTTGGAGTGTTGAGTGCTGGGGCCCTTCTGCCGAGGCACACTCTAGCATAGTGGCCTTTCTTCCCGCAGCTGCTGCAGGTCGCGGGTGCTGGCTTTGTCCACAGAAGTGGCAGGCTGGAGCAGTTGAATAACTGGTTTGGGGAGCTGAATAGTGGCAGGCTGGAGCAGTTAAATAACTGGTTTGGCGAGCTGAGTAGCTGGCTGGGGAAGCTGAGTAATTAGCTGGAGCAGCTGGATAGCTTGAGTGGTTGACTGGGACAGTAGGGCGACCGGCTGTGGCAGCGCGATAGCTGGGGGGCCTTGCGGCACAGGCTTGGGGGGGTCCTCAGGTCGGGGGCCCATGCAGGGTTAGCGGGGTCCGTGGGAAACGAGTTGAGGCTGCGGAAGGAAACTTCCATTGTGATAGCAGCCTCTATGGTAGTCTCTAAGCCTTGGGCCCCATTTTCTAATAGTCTCTGGCGTACATAGCTAGATCGAAGGCCCGCTACAAAAACATCCCGCACAGCAAGCTCCCTATGTTCGGCCGCGGTTACGGCCTAGTAATTGCAGTCATTTGAGAGATTGTTCAACTCGCGTGCAAATTCAGCTAAAGTTTCAGTAGACCGTTATCGGCGAGTCGTGAACACATGGCGGGCAAAGACCTCGTTCATGGGCCTAATATACATTTTGTCCAAAATCACCAGCGCTGCGGTGTAGGAACCGGCTGGATTTAGTCGTGTAGAAATTCTGTGGCTTACCCTCGCGTGCAGTAGGCTGAGCTTTTGTTCCTCCGTAGTTTCAGCGGTGCTGATTTCGGCCAGGTAGGCCTTAAAACATTTCAGCCAGTGGCAGAAGGTTTCTTTCGCCTCTGCATCCTGCGGATCGAGTTCTAGACGTCCTGGTTTTAGAGCGGATTCCATTCTTTACTTCGGCAGCTTCTTAAGTGTATTAAATTGATGGAACCATCAATTCAGCGAACACGTGTAGTTCGATCTGAACAGAGGCTTTAATACACTTACAACAGGAGCCAGCCTATTCGTCGTTGAACTTCAGGTGAACTGGCAGGCTGGCTCTAAGGCACTGATCTTTATACATCGGTCCCAGGGGGAGGAGTCCTGGTCGGAGCCAAGGGAGGAGCCCAGTACAAACTCTCGTGTACTCCCAGAGCGACTCCCCCTGGTGGTTGGATAGTGCAACTGCACTTACAATGGGTAGGTAACGAACATATATACATGGAGTGATATTGGCAACTATATATAGTGTGAATCACATTCACCACAGTCAGATTATTTTAGACTACATCGCAGGACCAGTCAGGGATGTCCACTCTCCCCGTTGCTGTTCGTGCTGGCCATAGAACCGTTGGCGATTGCTCTGAGAGCTGCAAAGGGGTGGAAGGGAATGACTAGGGGGGGTGGAGCACAAGGTCTCTCTCTATGCGGACGACCTGCTCCTGTACGTGTCGGACCCACTGGCCGGGATGGACAATATACTGGAAACACTGTGGAAGTTCGGCCGGTTTTCAGGGTACAAATTAAATATGACCAAGAATGAGATGTTTGTAGCGCAGGCAAGGGGCCAGGAGAATAGGCTGAAGGAGCTGCCATTTTGGCTGGTTGGGGAAAGTTTCCGGTACTTGGGGATACAGGTGGCATGAGACTGGGGCAGGTTACATAAGTTAAATTTGACTAGAGTGGTGGAACAAATGAAGAGGGAGTTTCGGAGATGGGATGCACTCCCGCTATCACTTGTGGGGAGAGTGCAGACGGTAAAGATGACAATCCTCCCAAGATTCCTGTTCATTTTTCAGTGCCTCCCGATCTTTATCCTGCGGTCCTTCTTCAAAAGGACCAGCAAAATCATTATGAGCTTTGTCTGGGCAGGAAAATCCCCACGGGTGAGGAAGGCGATGCTGGAAAGGAACCGCAGTGAGGGGGGACTTGTGACGCCGAATCTGATCAACTCTTACTGGGCGGCTAACATAGCCATGATAAGGAAATGGATGGTGGGTACGGGGTCTATTTGGGAGCGGGTGGAAGCGGCTTTGTGCAGGGGCACCAGTTTGGCAGCTCTGGTCACGGCTCCCCTACTGCTTTCGCCGGCCAGGTACTCCACCAGCCTGGTCGTGGGGGCGGCCCTGCGGATATGGGGCCAGTGGAGGAAACATATAGGGGAGGTGGGTGCGTCGGTCTGGGCTCCAACATGTGATAACCATCGATTCGTCCCCGGGGACATGGATGGTGGGTTTCAAACATGGCGGGCGGGGGTGAGGAGGGTGGGCGTTCCTGGAGAGGAGCTTTGCGAGCTTGAGGGCGTTGGAGGAGAAATTTGGGCTGGTAAGGGGAAATTACGTTAGGTACTTACAGGTGCGGGACTTTATACGCAGACAGGTCTCATCCTTCCCACTCCTCCCGCCAATAGGGATCCAGGACAGAATAGTCTCTAGAGGAGAAGGAGGAGAGGGTAGAGTCTCGGATATCTATAAGGTGCTCATGAAGGGGGAAGAGTCCCACAAGGAGGAACTGAAACTCAAATGGGATGAAGAACCCAGCGGGGAGATGGAGGACGGGGTATGGGCGGAAGCCCTGAGTAGGATAAACTCAACCGCAACATGTGCCAGGCTCAGCCTGATTCAGTTTATGGTCGTCACCGGGCCCACATGACGGTGGCTCGGATGAGCAAATTCTTTGGGGTAGAGGACAAGTGCGCTAGATGTGCGGGAGGACCAGCGAACCACGTACACATGTTTTGGGCATGCCCTAAGCTTAGAGGGTACTGGGAGGGATTTGCGGGTGTCATGTCCCGGGTACTGAAAACAAGGGTGGTGATGAGTCCAGAGGTGGCAATTTTCGGGGTTTCAGAAAACTCGGGAGTCCAGGAGAAAGAGGCCGATGTTCTGGCCTTTGCTTCCCTGATAGCCCGGCGACGAATACTGCTGGCATGGAGTGACTCAAAACCCCCGAAGACCGAACTATGGCTTTCGGACAAAAAAATCAAGTTGGCCTTGAGGGGACCTGTAATGGGGTTCGCCCGAAGGTGGCAACCATTCATCGACTTCTTCGCAGGAGATTGAACGTCAGCAGGGGGGGGCGGAGTAGGGGGGAGGTTAGAGTAGAATAGGAGGGATAAATAGGCGGGTAGTGTTTATGGGAGAGGAGCGGGTATGTGCACTATGGTTTGGTTGAAGTATTGGTTTTCCGTTGTTGTTTGCATATTTCTGTAATCTGTAACTGTTTACAATGCCAAAAACTACCTCAATAAAATTGTTTTAAAAATATATATATAGTCAAGCATTCCCATCATGCTTTAGCAAGTGCCTTTTCTTTAATAGCAATTAGAACATAGAACATAGAACGATACAGCGCAGTACAGGCCCTTCGGCCCTCAATGTTGCACCGACATGGAAAAAAAAACTAAAGGCCATCTAACCTACACTATGCCCTTATCATCCATATGCTTATCCAATAAACTTTTAAATGCCCTCAATGTTGGCGAGTTCACTACTGTTGCAGGTAGGGCATTCCACGGCCTCACCACTCTTTGCGTAAAAAACCCACCTCTGACCTCTGTCCTATATCTATTACCCTTCAATTTAAGGCTATGTCCCCTCGTGATAGCCACCTCCATCCGCGGGAGAAGGCTCTCGCTGTCCACCCTATCTAACCCTCTGATCATTTTGTATGCCTCTATTAGGTCACCTCTTAACCTTCTTCTCTCTAACGAAAACAACCTCAAGTCCATCAGCCTTTCCTCATAAGATTTTCCCTCCATACCAGGCAACATCCTGGTAAATCTCCTCTGTACCCGTTCCAAAGCTTCTACGTCCTTCCTATAATGGGGCGACCAGAACTGTACGCAATACTCCAAATGCGGCCGTACTAGAGTTTTGTACAACTGCAACATGACCTCATGGCTCCGGAACTCAATCCCTCTACCAATAAAGGCCATCACACCATAGGCCTTCTTCACAACCCTATCAACCTGGGTGGCAACTTTCAGGGATCTATGTACATGGACACCGAGATCCCTCTGCTCATCCACACTACCAAGAATTTTACCATTAGCCAAATATTCCGCATTCCTGTTATTCTTTCCAAAGTGAATCACCTCACACTTCTCCACATTAAACTCCATTTGCCACCTCTCAGCCCAGCTCTGCAGCTTATCTATGTCCCTCTGTAACCTGCAACATCCTTCCGCACTGTCTACAACTCCACCGACTTTAGTGTTGTCTGCAAATTTACTTACCCATCCTTCTGCTCCCTCCTCTAGGTCATTTATAAAAATGACAAACAGCAACGGCCCCAGAACAGATCCTTGTGGTACGCCACTCGTAACTGAACTCCATTCTGAACATTTCCCATCAACCACCACTCTCTGTCTTCTTTCAACTAGCCAATTTCTGATCCACATCTCTAAATCACCCTCAATCCCCAGCCTCCGTATTTTCTGCAATAGCCGACCGTGGGGAACCTTATCAAACGCTTTACTGAAATCCATATACACCACATCAACTGCTTTACCCTCGTCCACCTGTTCAGTCACCTTCTCAAAGAACTCGATAAGGTTTGTGAGGCATGACCTACCCTTCACAAAACCATGCTGACTATCCCTAATCATATTATTCCTATCTAGATGATTATAAATCGTATCTTTTATAATCCTCTCCAAGACTTTACCCACCACAGATGTTAGGCTCACCGGCCTATAGTTACCGGGGTTATCTCTACTCCCCTTCTTGAACAAAGGGACCACATTTGCTATCCTCCAGTCCTCTGGCACTATTCCTGTAGCCAATGATGACCTAAAAATCAAAGCCAAAGGCTCAGCAATCTCTTCCCTGGCTTCCCAGAGAATCCTAGGATAAATCCCATCAGGCCCCGGGGACTTATCTATTTTCACCTTGTCCAGAATTGCCAACACTTCTTCCCTACTCACCTCAATGCCATCTATTCTAATAGCCTGGGTCTCAGCATTCTCCTCCACAATATTATCTTTTTCCTGAGTGAATACTGACAAAAAGTATTCATTTAGTATCTCGCTTATCTCCTCAGCCTCCACACACAACTTCCCACCACTGTCCTTGACTGGCCCTACTCTTACCCTAGTCATTCTTTTATTCCTGACATACCTATAGAAAGCTTTTGGGTTTTCCTTGATCCTACCTGCCAAAGACTTCTCATGTCCCCTCCTTGCTCGTCTTAGCTCTCTCTTTAGATCCTTCCTCGCTTCCCTGTAACTATCAAGCGCCCCAACTGAAACTTCACGCCTCATCTTCACATAGGCCTCCTTTTTCCTCTTAACAAGAGATTCCACTTCTTTGGTAAACCACGGTTCCCTCGCTCTACCCTTTCCTCCCTGTCTGACTGGTACGTACTGATCAAGAACACGCAATAGCTGTTCCTTGAACAAGCTCCACATATCCAGTGTGCCCAACCCTTGCAGCCTACTTCTCCAACCTACACATCCTAAGTCATGTCTAATGGCATCATAATTGCCCTTCCCCCAGCTATAACTCTTGCCCTGCGGGGTATACTTATCCCTTTCCATCACTAATGTAAAGGTCACCGAATTGTGGTCACTGTCTCCAAAGTGTTCACTTACCTCCAGATCTAACACCTGGCCTGGTTCATTACCCAAATCCAAATCCAAAGTGGCCTCACCTCTTGTTGGCCTGTCAACATATTGTGTCAGAAAACCCTCCTGCACACATTGTACAAAGAACGATCCATCCAATGTACTCGAACTATATCTTTTCCAGTCAATATTAGGAAAGTTAAAGTCTCCCATAACAACTACCCTGTTACTTTCGCTCTTTTCCAGAATCATCTTCGCCATCCTTTCCTCTACATCTCTAGAACTATTAGGTGGCCTATAGAAAACTCCCAGCAGGGTGACCTCTCCTTTCCTGTTTCTAACCTCAGCCCATACTACCTCGGAAGAAGAGTCCCCATCTTGCACCCTTTCTGCCACCGTAATACTGTCCTTGACTAGCAGCGCCACACCTCCCCCTCTTTTGCCCCCTTCTCTGACTTTACTAAAGCACCTAAACCCCGATATTAATGTATTCTTTAAGCAGGCAACTAATCCTTACATTAACTTCCCTTCCACAGTGTGCATGTTGGTTAAGGGGTTATTGGGATAGGGCAGGTGAGTGCGGTTGGGTGGAGTTCTCAAAGGGTTAGTGCAGAATCGATTGGCCTCCTTCTGCACTGTAGGTTTTCTATGATTCTATGATTCCAAGTTATGAAATTTCTAACAGGTGAAGACTAGAGCGAGGAGTTCATTTTTGATCTGAGCATCAGTCTCAGTGGTAGTGTTGTTCTGTTTATTTATCTCGGTGAACCACAAGCCTTCCCTTATATCGATCAAATGACCACACAAACAGTTAGTTAGTTCAAAACATGGTATATTTACATACACAATGGTTATCTCAACATGCAAACACAATATCTACTACGAGTTAAACTACACCTATCAGCTACAATAACCTATACTTAGCCTCAGGGCGACCGGCACTGTGCAAATGGATAAGGCCTTTATCTGGATTTCACTTGGCTGGTTCGAAGAAAGTGGCTCTGTCTCTGCTGGGCTCATCCGTCAGGTAGCGAACGTTGGTCTTGAACTTGGCTGGCTGTTCCTGCTGCAATTGGGTGGCACAGGCCGGATCCAAGAGAGACAGAACACATGGCTGCGCTCTCTTTTATCCCTCTGTGATTTTGCGCTCTTTTGGGCGGTCCTTAACCTTGGACCCAATAGTTTGACAGGGCGCTGATCACTCTCTTAGATTTCGGCCAATAAAGGGGCGGGTGCCTTGGTAGCTGGGCGGGTCCTTAGCGGTCATTGATCTTGGCAGTTGTGCTTTCTGAATAAGGGGAGTGGCACCGATCAGTCTGTTGCTGTACGGATTACTTGATTGGAGTTCTATTGTCCTGAGAAAATGGGCCATTAAAATGTAAACGAGTGGGGGTTTCGATCAGGCCTGGTTACCTGTGTTTTAGATACACATAGGCTGTGTATCTGTCTGAGTCCTGGGTTGGCCATAATTCCCATGGTCTTTTGCAGGTGGCCATCTTAGATGGCTACATTCCGTCCTTTTGATCCTGAACGCAAAACGTAGTGGATCACACGATCGATCCTTGTTCATCCTTGGTGGCCCGGTCACCCTTGGTCAAGGCAAGGTTCTACTCTACTCTATCTTATGGTTTGGGGCATTTACCTAATATTCCATTAATACATTCATAAATTAATTCATCTCTAACGGTTACTTTAAATCAGGTCACTATAAAACATCTAATTTATCCGCACAGTTGATCTCTAGCTAACACTATCTAAGCTACTCTCATGCTGCTGGTGAATATCAAAGAACTTATATGTAGTACAAAATTTAAAACAAGAGCATCACATTTCTACTTCTTCCTAATAAAGTTAAAGAGGTACATGGTTTGTTTATAGCAGCGATTGTTACATGAGTTAATTTTGTTGAATCCCAAAGAAGGGGGATCAGACTGTATATATCGGGGAGAGGGAGGCTTTTGCTCACCATTTACGGAGACAGAGTGTCTGAATGACACTGCAGATTATTGAAATTACTAGAAGGGCCTCTACCATGTATGAATGGGGGCTCTATTTGGCAATGTTTTCGCACCAATTGGGGGTTTCGATGTCTGTCTTTATGTGTGGTGTAGTGTCCGGGCTGGTGGGGGCCTGTTGTGTGGTAGTGTTCGGGGCTGGTGTGGGGTTTATTAAAACAGTCCGTTGCACGCGCAGTTGCAGAAGTCGAGCGATGATCCAAACACATGTCAGCAGTCCTTGCTTCATCCTGTGTCTTCTGTTTTCCGGGTAATCCTGGGGGTGCAAGCAGAGTCTCTGTTATTATCTTTGGTTAATATCTCATTTTATTAGTCTTTGTCTCCTTACTCCAATTACCCGTTATGATTGCCACCATGTGTGACTCCCTCATTTTAAAAAAAAATACAATTTTTGAGAGACAGAGAGACAAGAAATGCAAATTTTTAAAGTACAGAGACTCTCGCAGCGTGTGGTCGATGTGGGGAGTGGTCGGACAATTTATTTGACCAGTCTTTTCTTTACTTGTAACCAGTGGTGGTTGAGGCTTACATTAACCAGCCGAATTGCAAGGCGGCCAGTTTTATATCTTTGTTAGCTGCAATCACATTTGGCCTGGGGTGTAACTAGCTTATGGAGTCGGTGCAGTGTGACTGAAGAGGAGAAGAAGGAGGAGAGAAACAAAAATGAAGTGGCATTGCTGAGGTGTCCCTGCCATGAGAAGTGGTGGGTAAGCGCTCACAGTTTGCATGGGGCAACTGGGACCTTGTAGCTGCTGTGGGTGGTGTTCTCTTTCATATCTGGGTGCTAGTCTAGCTGGTGGTGGGGGGTCTCCTGCAATCTCGGGCGAAGTGTCCTGACTGCCCACAGCTGTAACATGACCCCCAGGGCATGTAAGGTGGAGCAGGCTCTCTGGTGTATTGCTCCCTTGGGTATGGTTCCCTGGGATATTGGACTTCTCCTCTACCCTCATTTATCTATGCGGGTCCATGACTAGTCCTAACTGGATGCATGATGGCTTCCTGGCCATTCTGTTGTATCTGTTCCTGCAGTTACTGTTCCCATGCTCTAGATAAATGTCTCAGTACCCATGCTTCATTGTGTGCCTGTTCTGTGGGATCAAAGTTGACGCAAGCCTTTTTACCTGCTTCTGTGGCGTGGGAGACTAAAGTGCGGGTCTATTTGGTAGTGTCTTCAGCATCTAGGTTAGCACGGTTTAAATCCTCAAATACTGCCTTAAAATGTATCCAGAGGGCAGCACGGTGGCACAGTGGTTAGCATTGCTGCCTACGGCGCTGAGGACCCGGGTTTGAATCCCGGCCCTGGGTCACTGTCCGTGTGGAGTTTGCACATTCTCCCCGTGTCTGCGTGGGTTTCACCCCCACAACCCAAAGATGTGCAGGGTAGGTGGATTGGCCACTCTAAATTGCCCCTTAATTGGAAAAAATAATTGGGTACTCTAAATTTAAGAAAAAAAAATGTATCCCGAGGTGGCCGGCAAAGATAGTCGATTGTTCCCCTTTCCTCTGTATACATTTGTTCAAGCCCTCCACAGGATCCCCTTTGTTATACCCGATGGCATCTAATATGGCTGTTTTCATTTCCTGTAGGGTTCCTCCTGCTACATTTTGGGGTTCTGGCAAAGCTGACCTTACGGACTGGCTAAGGCTCATAACTATTAGCTCTGCTTCCTACCTCTCATCTAGGCCGTACATAACTTTTTGTTGGCGCACCTCCTCAAAGAAGCTGTGCGGGTCTGCGGTGGGCTGGAATGGAATAATTTTCGTGCAAGCGTCTCTTAATTGGGTTATGGATAGTGGGATGGTGTAAACGATATCAGGCTCCTCCTGATCCAATGACCTGTGTTGTGTGGTAACCAGATTCATGGGGGTCGAATTGTGAGTGGGGGTGTGTGCTGCCTGTGCAGTCGGTGCTGCGGCTGCTTTTCTTTTTGGAGCGTGGGGGGTTTGATTTTGATTTCCTGCGTCCTCTATGTATCTTTGGGCGCTTTCGTTAATTCTTGCCAATCGGGAGCATCTTCCTCATCTAAATCCTGCCCGAAAGTGTACCTGAAGCCATTCTGTGCTGAGAGTAGCGACCGTAACTGTAGTAATCCACGGGAGGCAGGAGTTCCGTCACCACACCAATATTTATTTACAATAACAATATTACAGGAGCAGCTACAAACAGTGCTGCTAGCAGTCCAGTCAACTTAAGACTGCTCACAAAGCCGACACAGGTGATTATATCACAAAGCCTACACAGGTGACCACAGGGGCTGGTTTAGCTCACTGAGCTAAATCGCTGGCTTTTAAAGCAGACCAAGCAGGCCAGCAGCACGGTTCGATTCCCGTACCAGCCTCCCCAGACAGGCGCCGGAATGTGGCGACTAGGGGCTTTTCACAGTAACTTCATTGAAGCCTACTCGTGACAATAAGCAATTTTCATTTTCATTTCATTTTCATATGGGCCCCTTCAATGAGTTATCATTGAGGGAGCTCATACTCCAATTGGCCACCAATAAAGCCAATTGGAGTTCATTACACCCCTCCCCCCCAAGGTCCGAGGAATTCCTGCCAGCTGGTATTCCTCTGAGCTTCTTCCTGCTCCTCATGTCTGGGTCTGTCACCTCTGTGTCGTCCGCCGGGTCGTTCTCCGAAGTGGGCGGGGTGTACCTTATAGGTGCCCGTCTTTTCCTTGACGATCTCCTTGGAAGTTGTTCTTCCTCCTCCTCGGGGAGAGGTGTCGCGGCGGCCTCGTCGAGTGTGTCCATCTCCGACTCTGATGACTGGATGACGGGGTCTGGTGAAATTGCTCGGGGCTGGGGTGTGGGTATCCTTTCCGTCTGGGCTATCCCAGCTTGAGGCGGTCCTGTTTCGCCTGCGTCCAGGTGTGGTTCCGCTGCCCTTATTTGGTCTAAGTGTTTCTTCAGCACCTTACCTCCTATTGAAACCTCATAGGATATGGGCCCTGTTTGGGACTCGACCGTGCCTTTGACCCACGTTGGTCCATTCCCATAATTCTTGACCCAAACCGGTGCCCCCACCTGGAAATGTGTCTGCTGCCGACTATTATCATGCCCCCTGCGTTGGGCCTCCTGTTGTTTCTCCACTTTCCCCGTTAAATTTGGGAAAAGGAGACTCAGCCTCGTTCGCAGCCGCCTTCCCATTAAGAGTTCAGCTGGCGGTATGCCCGTTGTGGAATGCGGTGTGGTCCTGTAATCAAACAGCCAGCGGGAGAGCTTTGTGTCTATTGACGCTGCCGGCTGCTTCTTGAGTCCCGCTTTAAGTGTCTGGACCGCTCTCTCTGCCAGGCCGTTGATCGCTGGATGGTAAGGGGCCGTTTTGATGTGAAGGACTCCGTTTTTCTTCAGGAATTTTCCAAATTCCCCACTTGTGAATGCCGTTCCGTTGTCCGACACCAATACCTCCGGAAGTCCATGTGTTGCAAACGAGGCCCTGAGCTTTTCAATTGTCGATGCTGTGCTTGCCGTGTTTACCCGGTGGACGTCCAACCATTTGGAGTGGGCGTCCACTATCACCAAAAACATTGAGCCCATGAAAGGGCCGGCGTGGTCAATATGCAGGCGGGTCCACGGTCTGCCTGGCCATTCCCACGGGTGCAATGGCGCCGCTGGTGGCACTCCTGGCACCGACGTACCAAGGCTGCTATGTCTGTGTCCAAACCTGGCCACCAAACGTAGCTTCGAGCTAGCATCTTCATTTTAGACACCCCTGGGTGTCCGTGATGTAACTCAGTTAAGATTCCCTGACGGCCCTGAGCTGGGGCGATTACCCGGGCTCCCCATAATAGGATACCGTCTTCTACGGTTATTTGGTCCCTTCTGCTCCAGTATGGGTGCATCTGGGGCTCCACTGGTCTTTCCAGTTCCCCTGTCAGCAGTAAATGCTTCATCTTGGCTAAAACTGGGTCTTTTTGCGTCCACAACCGAATATGATGTGCGCCTACTGGTAGGGTGTCCAAAAAATTTAGAGTCATTACTGTCTCCTCTACTTTTGGTATTTGCGGCGGAGTGACCGGGAGGGGAAGTCTGCTCAAAGCATCTGCATGTGCTTCTCGCGTTCCCGGTCTGTGCTCCAGAACGTAACTATATGCCGCCAGTAGCAGCGCCCAGCGTTGGATTCTAGCTGATGCAATCGGGGGTATTGACTTGTCTTCTTTTAATAACCCTAATAACGGCTTATGGTCCGTCACTATGGTGAATTTCCGCCCGTACAGATACTGGTGAAATTTTTTTACTGCGAATATCACCGCCAGTCCTTCCTTCTCGATTTGGGCGTACTTCCTCTCAGCCATCGCCAAGGTCCTCGAAGCATAGGCTATTGGCCGTTCTTCCCCATTCCTTCCTCTATGGGCTAAGACGGCTCCTACCCCGTATGGGGATGCATCACAAGTGACCACCAACTCCTTCCTTGGGTTATAATGCTCTAGGACATTTTCGGATGACAGCTGTTCCTTAATGTCCCTAAATGCTCGGTTTTGGCGGGTGGACCATTTCCATTCTTGCCCCTTTTTTAGTAGCTGGTGGAGGGGTTCTAGGATGGACGCCCTATTTTCAATAAATTTTCCATAATAGGTTACCAACCCTAGAAATGATCGTAACTCCTGGACCGTGGTGGGAGCTGGGGCTTCTTTTATTGCCCTTACTCTGTCTTCTAATGGATGTAAGCCTGACTCGTCTACTTTATATCCCAGGTACGTCACTTGTGGGGCCAGAAAAACAAATTTTTCCCTTTTTAGCCGTACGCCTGCCTTTGTGAAACGCCTGAGCACTTCCTCCAGGTTCCTTAAGTGTTCCCTGTTTGTCCTACCCGTGATTAAGACATCGTCCAAATAAATCGCCACCTGCGGTAGTCTCTGCAGAATATTTTCCATCGTTCGCTGGAATATAGCGCAGGCTGATGACACTCCAAAAGATAGCCTAGTATAACGAAAAAGGCCCTTCAAGGTGTTGATCGTAGCGAACTTCTGGGAGCCCTTGTCCATTTTTAACTGCAGGTAGGCGTGGCTCATGTCTAGTTTCGTGAACAAAAGCCCACCTGCCAATTTGGCATATAGGTCGTCTATTTTCGGGATTGGGTATTTGTCCAGCAGTGCGTATTTGTTTACTGTCTGTTTGAAATCTCCACAGAGACGTATCGAGCTGTCTGGCTTCAAAATTGGTACCACCGGCGCTGCCTATTCCGAGAACTGTACTGGTCTGATAATGCCGTCGCGCCGTAACCTTTCTATTTCGTCATCTACTTCCTTCCTTAATGCAAAAGGTACCGGCCTGGCCTTACAAAATTTCGGAAGGGCTTCTGGGTCCACGTGCAAAGTTGCTTTGGTGCCTATGATTTCCCCCAAACCTTCCTGGAAGACCTCAGGGTATTTTTGGAGTACTCCACTCAACTGCCCGCTTCCACTCTGGAAAATTTTCATCCAATCTAATTTCAGGTCTTTCAGCCAGTTCCGTCCAATTAAGCTCGGTCCGGAGCCCTCTACTATCGTCAACGGTTATCTGAGCAATTGTTTCTCTATTCCACAGGTACATGAGTCGTGCCTAGAACTTCCAGGAGTTCCCCCACGTAGGTTTTAAGTTTCGTCGATGTTTTTGTTAGGGTTAATGGCTGGAGCCCATCTTTGATTTTTCTAAATGCTGCCACTCCCATTACTGATACGGCCGCACCCGTGTCTATTTCCATTACTGTCGGCCGCCCGTTCACTCGTGGGGTAATCCTAATGGGTTCTGCTTTCTTCGTTGTAATATTATATAATTGTTCCCCTTCGGAGGAGGATGGGGCGTCTAGGTTGTGCACTTCCCTGCGTCCCCACCTGCTATTCCTCTTTTGCCACCTCCTTCTAGGGTTTCTGTCATTGTTACCCCACTCTGTCTGGTGCCAGAAACGGTCCTTCTCTGTTGGGGGAGCCTCAGCCGGTACTTCCCTCTGTCTCCAGTTAGTCCTGGCAGACTTGGGGGCAGTTCTGGGGTTTTCCTTTTTCCCTCTATTCCTCAGGTTTTTCCTGAGAGCGGCTATCTGGTAGCAGGACCCGTTGTGGTAGTTCCTCTCACAGGTATCTACCTCCATTGGCGTGCCCTGTAGTCCCTGCGCCCCACTTGCTGCCTTTTCTAGGGACAGTGCGAGCTGTAACGCCTGCCTGCAGTCTAGCTCCATTTCCGCCAACAGGCGTTTCTATATTGTGAGGTTGTTTATACCACACACTAACCGGTCCCGAAGCATTTCATTTAGCGTCGGGCCAAACTCACATTTTTCTGCCAGCCTTCTCAGGTGGGTCAAGAAATTTGTGACTGACTCCCTGTCTTCCCGCTTTGCTGTGTAGTATCTGTACCTACGCAAAATGAGGGGTGGTTTTGGGTCGTAGTGCTCTTTCACCAATTCCGTTACTTCTTGGAAAGTTTTCGTGTCCGGCGCATCAGGATAAGTCAGATTACGTATAATGGCGAAAGCGGAGGGTCCGCACGCCGACAGCAGGATAAGCCGTCTCCTTTCGTCCGTCAGTATATCATTTGTCCGGAAGAAGTAACACATTTTCTCCACATACTGGGACCAGTCCTCAATAGCCGGGTCGAATGCCTCTAACCTCCCAAAAAACGGCATTTTTAAAATGGCAAGGCTTACCCTCCGAGTGCGGCAGCTGGTCTCCGCAAAATTCGTAGTTTACCTCGTCGCCACAGTAGTAATCCACGGGAGGCAGGAGTTCCGTCACCACACCAATATTTATTTACAATACGATATTACAGGAGTAGCTACAAACAGTGCTGCTAGCAGTCCAGTCAACTTAAGACTGCTCACAAAGCCTACACAGGTGATTATATGGGCCCCCTCAATGAGCTATCATTGAGGGAGCTCATACTCCAATTGGCCAACCAATAAAGCCAATTGGAGTTCATTACAGTAACTTTTCTATATTCTGTTGGCATTTAGCATGGCCAATGGTACTCTGTCTCTGTTCCTTATTGGAGTTGTGGAGCGCTCTCAAAGCGGCTTTAAATCTGCGCATTTGCTAGTTAGCTGGGCAACCCATTGTTCTGTTTCCTCTCTTACCAGGACTGTGCGCTGTGTATCTTGGTCGGCTTTATAATACTGGGTCTAGAAGCTACTAAGGTGAACTAGACAAGATTGATGTGCGCGTTTCACGTCGGCCATTTCCTTATCCTTAGCTGCTAACTGTTCCCAGAGTTGCTCAATTATCTTCTCGCTTTCACTACGGTTTCCCTCATTGTTTCTCAATTTCTTCCTTCACAATTAACTGCCTACGGAGCGTCTTCACGACCTCTTCTGTGCCCCACAACTGTGCCAAACAGGACACAATTGCCATCGGTTTTCTGACTTTCCCTATATTTTTCTTGTGGACCTCGCTTAGGTTCTCCCACCAAGTCTGTCCTATCTTTCCTGGACCTGACTCATCATTAGCGCAAAAAATTAGACCAAAGGGGCTATCCTTTCCCCTTTAGGTATTTCCTTAACTCTTCCATATCGGGCATTGCTCTGCTCTGTTGGTCGCTGCGACCTTGGGTTCCTGTGGATTCATCAATATTGCCATTGCTTTAGTGGCAATTAATTCTCTTATCCCTTTCTCTACTTTTAATTTGGGACACGGGAATAAGGTGGTGATTTGAACAGAGGGTATTACTTAAGCTATTTTCCAGCTCACAATCCCTCGATAGTTGTACACAATTCTAACGAGTTTACCTTACTCTTCCTGTTAGGTACGCATGCGGGTTAGTACACACTTCCGAAATTTGGTTATTTGGTCGATATGGGACTTGCACTTGTGGTTCTTTCTCTTTCTCGCAATTGGATTCAAAGTTTATGGGTTCTCTCTTCTAATCGAGTCCCATCAGAGGTCGCCAATAACATTGCTCTATTTATTTATCTCAGTGAACCACAAGCCTTCCCTTATATCGATCAAATGATCACACAACCAATTAACTAATTCAAAAGATGGTTTATTTAAATACACAAGAGTTATCTCAACATGCAAACACAATATCTACTATGAGTTAAACTACACCTATCAGCTACAATAACCTATACTTAACTTTAGGGCAACCGGCACTGTGCAAATGGATAAGGCCTTTATCTGGATTTCACTTGGCTGGTTCGAAGAAAGTGGCTCTGTCTCTGCTGGGCTCATCCGTCAGGTAGCCATCGTTGGTCTTGAACTTGGCTGGCTGTTCC
This sequence comes from Scyliorhinus canicula, assembly GCF_902713615.1. Taxonomy (NCBI): domain Eukaryota; kingdom Metazoa; phylum Chordata; class Chondrichthyes; order Carcharhiniformes; family Scyliorhinidae; genus Scyliorhinus; species Scyliorhinus canicula. The sequence continues at coordinate 81,904,756 of NC_052146.1, read as the reverse complement.
TGCTGCAGTTGGGTTGGCACAGGCCGGATCCAAAAGACACAGAACACATGGCTGTGCTCTCTTTTATCCCTCTGGGATTTCGTACTCTTTGGGGTGGTCTTGAACCTTGGACCCAATAGTTCGACAGGGCTCTGATCACTCTCTTCGATTTCGGCCAATAAAGGGGCGGGTGCCTTGGTAGCTGGGCAGGTCCTTAGCGGTCATTGTGTCATCCTGTCAATTATTAACTGGAAATTCAAATTTCTATTTAAAGCTATGAGTCTCTGTGGAGATCCTAAAAAGGCAATGGTGGACCTTGTTGGACCATTTCAGACCATGTGTCAAGATACACCCACAGTTAGATGGGAGATTTAGCATTAAAAAAAAAAAAAAATTTTTATTCAAATTTTCACAAAATATGAACAACAAAAAGAAAAAAATTACAAAGAACAGAAAGAACAACCCCCCCCCCCCCCCCCCCCCCCCCCGGTATAAAAAGGAAGAGATAAATGAACACCCGTCATTCCCACAAAACAACTGCCCGTCCCTTCAACAGAAAGGACAGAACCCCCCCCCCCCCCCACCCCCATGTATACACAAAAGAAGAAACAAATAGCGCCCGTCATTAGCACAGAACATCTATGCACGTCTCTTCAGTCCAAAACAAAGAAACAACCGCCCCTCCCCCCACCCCCGGGTTGCTGCTGCTACTGGCCTTCTATCGTTCTGCCAGGAAATCCAGAAATGGTTGCCACCTCCTGAAAAACCCCTGCACCGACCCCCTTAGGGCAGATTTCACCTTCTCTAATTTAATAAACCCTGCCATATCATTGACCCAGTCCTCCATGCTTGGGGGGGGGGGGGGGGGGGGGGGAGGTTTAGCATTTTAACCAAACATGGTGCAGACATGAGAACACGATGACGTGGCTATAAATAGGTCATGTGTTAGGAGCAAGAGGGTTATACCCAGGAGTTATCCTCAGGAGTCAAACCAAGGCTTACAAGGGAAATTAGAGATAGTATTAGATTCAAAGGAGAGGCATACAAATTAGCAAGAAAAAGACTTGAGGATTAGGAATAATTTAAAATTCAGTAATGGCGAACCAAGGGATTGATTAAGAAGGGGAAAATACAATTTGAAAGTAAGCTAGTGGGGAGCATAAAAACTGGCTGCAAATGTTTCTACAGGTATGTAAAGAGAAAAAGATTGATAAAAACTGTTGAAGGCCCCTTACAGTCTGAAATGGAGGAATTCATAACGGGGAATAAAGAAATGGCGGAGGAACCAAATTCATACTTTGCTTCTGCCTTTACAAAGGAAGACATGAATAATGTACCGGTAGTTCTGAGAAACAACAGTTTCAATGAGGAGCTGAAAGAAATTAGTATTAGTAAATAAATAGTTTTGGGGAAATTAATGGGATTGAAGGCGGCAAATATCCAGAGCCTGAGAATCTTCATCTCAGAGTACATAAGGAAGTGGCCCTAGAAATAGTAAATCCATCGGTGGTCATTTTCCAAAATTCTTTGGACTCTGAAATGGTTCCTACAGATTGGGGGGTAGCTAATATAACCCCACTATTCAAAAAGGGAGGTAGCAGAGTTTCGGAGATGGGATGCACTCCCGCTGTCGCTGGCAAGGAGGGTGCAGACTGTAAAGATGACAATCCTCCCTCGATTTTTGTTTATTTTTCAGTGCCTCCCGATCTTTATCCCACAGTCCTTCTTCAAAAGAGTTAACGGGCTGATCATGAGCTTTGTCTGGGCGGGAAAGTCTCCGCGGGTGAAGAAGGCGATGTTGGAGAGGAACCGCAGCGAGGGAGGGCTGGCTTTGTCGAGTCTGGTCAATTATTACTGGGCGGCCAACATCGCTATGATAAGGAAGTGGATGGTGGGTACGGGGTCTATTTGGGAGCGGGTGGAGGCGGCTTCGTGCAGGGGCTCCAGTTTGGAAGCCCTGGTCACGGCTCCTCTACCGCTGCCGCCGGCCAAGTACACCACCAGCCCGGTAGTGGTGGCGACCCTGCGGATATGGGGCCAGTGGAGGAGGCATGTGGGGGAGATGGGGGCGTCTGTCTGGGCGCCAATCTGCGACAATCATCGGTTTTCCCCCGGCAGCATGGATGGGGGGTTCCGAGTATGGCGGCGAGCAGGGGCGGGAAGGGTGGGTGATATGTTCCTGGAAGGGAGCTTCGCGAGTTTGAGGAGCTTGGAGGAGAAATTTGGGTTGGTAAGGGGAAATGATTTTAGATACTTACAGTTGCGGGACTTTGTTCGTAGACAGGTCCCATCTTTCCCCCGCCTCCCACCAATGGGGATCCTCGACAGAATAGTCTCTAGGAGGGAAGAAGGGGAGGGCAGAGTCTCGGGTATATATAAGGTGCTCATGAGGGAGGAAGGGTCCCAGACAGAGGAACTGAAACTTAAATGGAAGGAGGAGATAGGCGGGGAAATGGAGGATGGGCTGAGGGCAGAGGCCCTGAGTAGGGTAAACTCGACCGCGACATGTGCTAGGCTCGGGCTGATCCAATTTAAGGTCGTTCACCGGGCCCATATGACGGTGGCTCGGATGAGCAAATTTTTCGGGATAGAGGACAAATGCACTAGGTGCGTGGGAGGACCAGCGAACCATGTTCACATGTTTTGGGCATGCCCTGAGCTGAGGGGGTACTGGGAGGGATTTGCGGGGGTCATGTCCCAGGTGCTAAAAACAAGGGTGGTGATGAGTCCAGGGGTGGCAATTTTTGGGGTTTCGGAAGACCCCGGCGTCCAGGGGGAGAAAGAGGCCGATGTGCTGGCCTTTGCTTCCCTGATAGCCCGGCAACGAATATTATTGGCGTGGAGGGACTCAAAGCCCCCGAAGACTGAGTGGTGGCTTGCGGACATGTCGAGTTTCCTGGGGATGGAAAAAATTAAGTTCGCCTTGAGGGGATCTGTGCAGGGGTTCACCCGGAGGTGGCAACCATTTATTGACTCCTTTGCGGGAGAGTGAGCGTCAGCAGGGGGATGGGGGGAGGGGGGGGGGGGGGTAGAGTAGAGTAGGAGGGAAAATATGGCGGGTAGTACCGGTGGGAGGGGAGCGGGCCTGTGCAATATGTTACGATGGAAGTATTGAAAGTACGTGGATGTTTGCACATTTTTGCCTTTTTTGCTTCCTTTCTGATGATGTCTGTAACTGTTTATAAAGCCAAAAACTACCTCAATAAAATTGTTTATTAAAAAAAAAAGGGAGGTAGCGAAAAAACAGGGAACTATAGACCAGTGAACCTAACACTGGTACTGGGAAGTTGCTAGAGCCATTATCAAGGATTTCAGAACACAACATTTAAAAAAAAACCTTTTTATTGGCATTTTCAAAATTTATAAACAGTTATGTACATTGCTGGCCAGGTTTATTTACTGCATTATAGAAAGGTTTGTCTTGTCCTTCCCTTAATTTAGCCTATTTATATTCTACTGCCCTCTGGCTCGGCATGTGCACCCCCCCCCCTCCCCTCCGCCCCCACTCCCTTATGTCCCCCCGGTTGATTTTTCAGGGGGGTGGTGTTTCCCTCCCTTTTCTCCCTTTCCTCTTGCCCCCTTTCTTTTCTTCCCCATCGACTTCGGCTGTGTTTCTCCTGTGATTGGGGGGGGGGGGGGGGGGGGGTTGCCATCTCCCTCCCACATTCTTCCCTTTTGTGTATTTCCAGCCTTTTATCCTCTTCCCTCTGCCATGTGAGTGTCCCTTTAAGAAATGTTTTTGTCTTATCACATGGCTTCAGTGATGTAATTGTGTGGGTGGAGCTGGGCTGTGGCTCTGGGGGTTGGTTTTACTTGAAATGTTTTTTTCTCTGCTCAGGTTGAAATAAGGATTTTCTCTATCTGCATTTTAAAAGCCGTTTTCCAGACTGCTTGATAACTTGAAATGAAATAACTGTCTTCTGGAAGAAATTCAAACCTGCTGTTTTGGAAAGGAAACAGGAGAATCCATATCAGGTCTTGGGTGCTATGTGCTGGGCCACACCTTTGAAAAGGGTTTTCTGGTTTATGGGATCTTGTTATTAAATTGGAACAGCTAAAGGGGGAATTTATTAAGGGTTATGAGATTACTGTAGCTGTGTGGGGTATTTATGTTCGTAGTTGATAAAAAAGCTTACTGTGTGTGTTTATAAAAATGTTAACTAAATTTATAGAATAAACTTTGTTTTTGATTAAAAGTGCTTAAGGTCTCTGTTGAATAACACCTAAAAGCCATGCCCTTGTACTCATCATAACCAAAATCAATAAACAGCCATAGGTCATATGAACTCAATGATATACTTTGGAGTTTTCTAAACCCTGGCCCATAACAAATTGGGAACTCGTGGGATAAAAGTCTATCTTTTGTGATTGGTTTGGCTTAGTGAACTTAAAGACAGTGAGTGGTGAGCATTTTCAGGTGGTGTATTCCATTTTAAGTAGGGAGTGTGTTGTGGACAATGGCACTTTCAGAAGCTCAGAAACCTTTTGGGGTGGAGGTCACACGCAGTACCTTACAAACAGAGATGAAAAAAAGGCTTTTAGATTTGGCACAAGCATTGCAGTTAACATTGCCTGGCAAAATACGAAAAGAAGAGGTAATTGCGACGGTAGCTGAGCATTTAAAATTGCCTGAGACACAGTCAGAATAATTGGAAATGGCAAGAATTCAATTACAGATCAAGAAGCTTGAATGTGAAAAAGAATTAAAGCAGCTTGAATATGAAGAAAGGGAAAAAGAAAGAATAGCCCGAGCAGAACAAAAAGGAAGAGAAAGGGAGGTACAGATAAGAACAAAAGAAAAGGAGAGAGAAGAAAGGGAAAAAGAAAGAATAGCCCTAGCAGAACAAAAAGCAAGAGAAAGGGAGGGACACATCTGGGGAAAAGAAAAGAGAGAGACTTTGAACTTAAGAAAATGACCATGAAACAGAGTTTCGAGTGCGACAGTCAGTTGGCGGATGTAAAGAGAAACGTACAGTTTGAGAACAGTGATGAGGATAGTGAGAAAGAGCATCATAGTCGAAGGCTTGGTGGGGATCTATTTAAATATGTCCAAGCATTGCCAAGGTTGATGAGAAGGAGGTAGTAGCCTTTTTCATTTCATTTGAGAAGGTAGCTAAACAAATGAAATGGCTAGATTTCAAACAAAGTTGGTAGGTAGATCTAGTGAAGTGTTTGCATCACTATCAGAGGAGGTATCTGTAACAGGCCGACAAACTGCCCCCATGCACTTAGGAAGCCTTCCACCGACCCTCGGATGGCATACTCAATCATCTCCAGGTGGTGCAATTCCAAAGGTCAGCAAGCCAGTCTGCAGCTGTGGGTGGTGCTGCTAATCGCCAGCCGAGCAGGATTCTCCGGTGTGCGATGAGGGAAGCGAAAGCTTTGGCGTCGGCCCTCTTTCCCATGTGTAGCTCTGGCTGCTCTGATACCCCGAAGGTTGCCACTATTGGGCATGGCTTCACCCTCACCCCCACAACCTTGGACATTGCCTCGGAGAAGGCTGTCCAGAACCCTGCAGGTTTGGGACAAGCCCAGAACATGTGGGTGTGGTTGGCCGGGCCCCTCTGGCACCGTTCACATTTGTCCTCCACTTCCGCGAAGAACCTGCTCATTCGAGTTCTGGTCAAGTGTGCTCTGTGCACCACTTTGAACTGCATGAGGCCAAGCCTTACACAGGAGGAGGTGGAGTTAGCCCTGCTAGGTGCTTCGCTCCAGAGTCCCCATCCCACTTCTGTCTCCAGTTCGTCCTCCCATTTCTGTCTGGTCTCGTGCAGTGATGTTCCGACTCTGTCCAGGAGCTGTTCATACTTTTCCCCACATAGTCTCCCTTCTTTTCTGTCAGAGTTTATCAGGTCCTCTAATCGCGTAGTCTGCGAGGCCCCCGGGGTACCCTACTGTCTCTTTGCGGAGGAAGTGCTGTATTTGCAGGTATCTCATTTCCTGTCCAGTCGGCAGTTCCCATTTCTCCATAATTTGTCCAGTGTCGCTAGTCTGTGCCCTACGTAGAAGTCTCTAATTGTCAGTGTTCCCCTCGTTCCATCTCCATTTCCTAAAGGTCATGACAAGCATGGCTGGGGGGAATTTGTGATTGCCGCAGATGGGAGCCGTGAGGGACATCCTCGTCAGCCCAAAGTGCTGTCTTAATTGGGCCCACATTTTCAGTGTGGCTGCTACTACTGGGCTTGGTGTGCATTTTGCCAAGGGGGATGGGAGTGCTGCTGTAGCCAAGGCTCGGAGGGTCATTCCCTTGCAGGAGGCCTCCTCTATCTGCACCCACTCTGAGTTGGTATTGTTCACCCAACCCCTCACTCTTTCTGCTGTTGCTGCCCAGTGGCAGTATTTCAGGTTTAATAAGGCCAAGCCACCTTTAATTTTCCCCCTTTTGTAATTGAAAATATGGAAAGATGTGTCATTTGAAACATGGAAGTCTGGCAATATCTGGTCTGATTTAAGAAACATGAGAGGGTACAGAGAAAGAACCCATGAAGGGTTAACAGCAGCTGCAAAGAGCAGGATTATAAAATGCAGATTCTTTCTCCCAAACAGGCTTAGCAAACACACAGGGCGCGATTCTCCCAGACAGGGAGAAATCGTAAGGCTGGCGTCAAATCCGGGCGGATTTGACGCCAGCCTCCCCCTCCCCGACCGGGAACCGATTCTGGTCCCCGGTCGGGGCTAGTATGGCGCGGCCGTGAACTCCAGCATCGCGGGCTTAACGAATTTTGTTAAGCCCGCTTGCCAGAGTTTGCACCGGCTGACGCGTCACATGACGCCAGCCGCGCATGCGCAGATTAGAAGACTCCAACCCGCGCATGCGTGGATGACGTCATCGCACATTTGCGCAAAACCCGCGCATGCGTGGGCCGGGATGCCCCTCAGCCGCCCCGCGAAGTGATACAGCGGGGCGGCGGAAGGACAAAGAGTGCGCAGGAATCGGACACGCTGCCCGCGATCGGTGCCCACCGATCACGGGCCCATGGCACCCTTGGCACGGCCGTGGTACTGCCGTGCCAATCGGTGCCATGGTTTTCAAAATCGGGACTTTACGGCCGTTTTTACGAACGGCCAGACCAGGTGTGTTTGCCGTTCGTAAAAACAGCCGTAAAGGGCTTGGACTTCGGCCCATCGGCCAGCTGAGAATCGCTGCTGGCCGTAAAAAAACGGCGGCAGCGATTCGTGTCGGGCGTGGGGGGGGGGGGGGGGGGGGGAGAATAGCGGGAGGGCGTCAGACTAGCGTGGCCGTAAAAATTTACGAACCCCGCTATTCTCCGCACCGTCGTGAGTGCGGAGAATCGCGCCCTTAGGATTTCTGTATGCAGCTAAAAACAATGGTTCACACCTTCATTGAAACTAACCATCTTAGTAAGCATCTGGAAATCATGGATGACGGTTTCAATTGAGCTAGGTGATAAATGTAAACTTTTCAAGTTATAACCAAGTGGATTTTAGCATACAGCTAAAAGCAATGTTTCACACCTTCATTGAAATTAAATATCTTAGTAAGCAGCTGGAAAGGAAAGGACGAGGTTCAGCTGAATTTGGTGACAATTCTAAGTGTGAAATTCTGCGAACACCAGGTAAATTAAAGAAAATTGGAGACTATCAGTCTACGAGAAACATAATTTAAAGCCAAAATCAAAGTCAAAATTATGAGCTGGGGACACAATTCGAAAATAAAACTATAGAAATGACAGGAACCAAGATTCACACCCCTCTTGAAATCAAACCATTTTGAACATCACAAAGGACAATGTAATCAGATCTGAGGGCTGAGGCCATGCCCAAAATGAATACTTAGTCGTGTTAGAAACATTCAGATTAAAGGTACCTTTTACAATCCAAGCGAAAGAAAAGTTACTTTACAATAAAGTCATAAAAACTTAATAACTGTTAGAAAGAGAATATAAACCCCAGAAACCAGAGCAGGAATACCAGAACTCAGAGAGAAGCAGAGAGGTGGAGAAGCAGAGAAGGAACAAGAGAAGCAAGCAGAGTCCGCTTACAGTTAGCTCGGTCATGGGAAAGGGACAGAGCCAAGTAGCCAAGTGAAAACAGCTAATACATCTAAGGAAGACCAGAATTTAAAGAGGAGGCAGAGTCAGCTCAGAGTCAGCTCAGAGATAGCCAGCAGAGCCAGCTCTCATAGCTCAGTACATGGGAAAGATAGAACATAGCAACTGAGCTAACCAGCGAATACATCTAAAGAAGTCCAGACTTTAAAGAAGACTGATTGTCAAGGTGAGCCTGAAGGTCCCTTCAACCAACCAGAAGGATCCAGAAGCAAGATCTTTTTACCTTTCTGTAAAGACAGTGATTGCAGCTTTTAAAAGAAAAAATATAATGATAAAATAACATAAAATTTTTAACCTGGAACAGTGGTTATTCCAAAGTCTACTTTACTTACTTAGCAATGCGGGACCCAGGTTCGATGCTACTTAGTGGTAAGTAGATGAAATGTTCTATGAAGATATGGGTTATACCGGGGGATAACTTGAAAATATAGTTTGACCTGAATAGCACCCACCGAAGTCTGCATAGGAGTTCGGGAGTGAGAATCCCTGTTCAGCATTTAGAATGTCAGCCCTTTTTGGTATAGGGGAATTCTAAAAATAGTGGTAAGTTTTCAACAACACTTTGCAGTGTCAGTTTGGGAATTCTCGGGTTCTTTCCCCCCCCCCCCCCACACACACACACACACACACACAAACGGCATGATTAAACTGTCTACGTTTTGGGAAAAGGATTTGGGGATGAAGATCGGTATGGATCTACACAGGAAGAGAAACATCGGCAGCACCTTCATCTTGATTGTCTGCACTCTCCCGGTCAGGGAATGTGGGAGTGCGCTCCACCTCTGCAGGTCCTTTGTAATTTCCTCCACCAGGCTGGTTAGGTTCCACTTGTCGATCTGTGCCCAGTCCCTGGCTATTTGGATCCCCAGGTATCGGAATCAGTTCTGTGCCTCACTTTTGCCAACGATCTGCATGATTGCCTTCAGTCCTTCCTGCTGCTTCGAGACATACAGGAGCAGGTCATCTGCATAGAGAGAGACTCTGCGCTCTCTGTCTCCTCTCTGGATCCCTTCAAGCTTTTCGCATCCCACAGGGCCATCACCAGGGGTTCGATTGCTAGCGCGAACAAGAGTGGGGACAATGGGCATCCTTGCCTTGTGCCTCTTTATACCTGGAAGTATTCAGAGCTGGTGGTGTTGGTTCGAACGGTCGCCTTGGGAGCGTTGAACAGGAGTCTCACCCAGGCGGTGAATCCCGCTCCGAGTCCAAACCATTCCAGTGCCTCGAGGAGGTACTTCCATTCGACTCTGTCGAAGACCTTTTCTACGTCAAAGGAGACGATCACCTCTGGTGTTTTCTCCCCGGGGGGTGGCATTATTACATTCAGCAGCCGCCTGATTGCAGTGAGTTGCCTACCTTTGACAAAGCCCATTTGGTCCTCTGCGACCACCTGTGGTACACAACTTTCCAGCCTTTTGATCAAGACCTTTGCAAGTATTTCCGCGTCTATATAGAACATAGAACAGTACAGCACAGAACAGGCCCTTCGGCCCTCAATGTTGTGTCGAGCCATGATCACCCTACTCAAACCCACGTATCCACCCTATACCCATAACCCAACAACCCCCCCCCCCCAACCTTACTTTTATTAGGACACTACGGGCAATTTAGCATGGCCAATCCACCTAACCCGCACATCTTTGGACTGTGGGAGGAAACCGGAGCACCCGGAGGAAACCCACGCACACAGGGGGAGGACGTGCAGACTCCACACAGACAGTGACCCAGCCGGGAATCGAACCTGGGACCCTGGAGCTGTGAAGCATTTATGCTAACCACCATGCTACCCTGCTGCCCCCTGATCCACATTCCGTCGGGTCTTTATCCTTTTTGGGTATCAGTGAGATTGGGGCCTGCACTAGCGTAGGAGGCAAAGTGCCTCTTGCCAGCAAGTCCACGAACATGTCCCTGAGGTGTGGTGCCAAGGCTGGCACAAATTTTTGAGAGAAGTCCTCCGGGAACCATTTGATGCCGGTGTCTTCCCCACCTGCATGGAGTTGATGCTCTCCATGATTTCTGCCAGATCTACTGGTGCTTCCAGTCCCCCCTGTCTGTCTTCTCCCACGACTGGTAGTTTCAAGGAACTGTTTCATCCCCATGTCCCTGGTGCGGGGCTCGGATGTGTACAGTCCTCGATGGAAGGTCTCGATGTGCCTGATTGACCTCATTTGCTACCAATCTGCCTCTGCTGTTATTTACCTGCGCTATTTCCCTTGTGGCTGCCTGCTTTCTCAGCTGATGAGCCAGTAGGTGGCCAGACTTGTCTCCGTGTTCGTAGAAGGTCCCCCATGTCTGGCAGAGTTGGTGCACTGCTTTCCTGGTGGATAACAGGTTAAAGTCTATTTGCAGCTTTTTCCTCTCCGCCGGGGTCAGGGCCTCGGAGAGCTTTCTGTTGACCACCAGAATGGAGTTAACTAGCTGTTGCCTGGCCACCCTCTTTCCTAACTCTGCATGTCTTGTAGGCTATGATCTGTCCTCTAATCATGGCCTTCAGTGCCTCCCAGAATGTGGAGGGTGAGAGTTATTAACGTAATCGCCTATGGCCCGCGATGTTGTTTGGCAGAAGGTCTTGTCGGCCAAGAGGTCGTGACGAGCCTCCATGTGGGGCGCTGGGCACGACCCGTCTCCAACCTCACATCCATGTAATGTGGAGTGTGGTAGGAGATGATGATCGCGGAATATTCCGCTCCTATGATTCCTGGAAGCACCAATTTCCCCACTGCAAAGAAGTCGATGCGGGTGTGCACTCTGTGCACCTGCGAAAAGAACTGGTGTAGGAACTCCATGAGTCTACTGCCCCATCTGCTCCATGAATATTCCCAACTCCCTAGCCATGCCTGTGATTCTCCCCATTCTGGGGTTTGATTGATTGGTCAATGGGTCCTGTACGCAGTTAAAGTCGCCCCCCCATAATCAGTTGGTGTGTGTCAATGTCAGGGATTTCCGCCATGGTCTTTTTTATAAATTCTGTGTCGTCCCAGTTGGGGGCGTACACATTCATCAGCACCACCGGTGCTCCCTCCAGGACACCGCTGACCATGATGTACCATCCCCCTGGGTCCGTAACCATCTTGGTCTCCGTAAATCTCATCCTCTTGCTGATCAGTATGGCTACTGCCCGAGCCCTCGTCCTGTAGCATGAATTATACGTCTGTCCCACCCAGCCCTTTCTTACCAGCATTTGGTCCTTCTACCTCAGGTGCGTCTCCTGTAGTAAATTATGTTGACCTTCAGGCATCTTAGGTGGGTGAAGACTCTGGATCTTTTCACCTGGGCAGGATGAGATGCATCTAAGGATATTGAGGGAGATGAGAGCGGAAATTGCAGCGGCACTGGTGATAACCTTCCAGTCTTCCTTAGACACAGGAGTGGTGCCGGGGGTCTGGAGAATTGTGAATGTCACGCCCTTGAACAAAAAGGGGGTGCAAGGACAAAGCCGGTAACTACAGACCAGACAGTTTGACTTCAGTGGTAGGGGAACGTCTGGAAACTATGGCTGCGATTCTCTGATCGTGGGACAGAGTGTCCGCGCCATCGTGAACGCCCGTTGCGTTTCACGATGGCGCGAAACGGGCATGGGCACTAGCGATTCTGTCCCCCACAGGGAGCCAGCTGGAGCGGTTCACGCCACTCCAGTCTCACTTCCTGGTGCGCACTAGGGGCGGCGCCAACCCGCGCATGCGTAGTGGCGCTGCGCAAACCTGCGCAGTGTCTTTACGGAACATGCCGGACCCGACGCAACATGGAGTGGGGGTTCTGGGGTCGGACACGCAACAAGGTAGGCCCTGGTGGGGGTGAGAGGCTGGCCCGCCGATCGGTGGGCCCTAATCTTGGGCCAGACCCCATCGGAGGCTCCCCCCGGGAATGGAGCCCCCCTCCCCCACCCCACAGGCTTCCCCGTCGACCCTTCGCGCAGAGTTCCCGCCGGCAGCGACCAGGTGTGGCCGGCGCCGGCGGGACTCTGCCTTTTCCGCGCGGCAGCTCGGCCCATGCGGGCCGGAGAATCGGCGGACCGGCCTCGTACAGCGGCCTGCGACCGGCGCAGTGCCAAATCCGGCGGTGCAAATGGCGCCGATTCTCCGCACCTTGGAGAATCGCGTGCCGGCGTCGGTGCAGCGTGGCGCGGTTGCGGCGATCCTCCAGCCCAGCACGGGGCTGGGAAAATCGCGCCCTATAGTTCAGGACAAAATCAATAGTCACATAGAAAAGTGCAGGACAAGTAAGGAAAATCAGCTTGGACCCATTAAAGGAAAATCATAATTGAAGAACTTGCTGGAACTTTCTGAGATGCTAACAGAGAAGGTAGATAAGGGCAATGCTGTTGATCTGGTATATGTGGATTTTCAAAAGGCACTTGATACAGTGCAGACAACAGATTTATGAACAAAACTCTAACTCATGGAATAAAAGGGATAGTAGGCATTTGGATAAGAAAATGATTGAGTGACAGGGAACAGAGAGTAATGACAAATAGTTGTTATTTAGTTTGGAGGAAAGTTTGTAGTGAAGTACTCCAGGGATCAGTTTTGGGACCCTTATTCTTCCTGATATATATTAATGACCCAGAGTTTCCCGAGGCATCCGAGGTATTAGTATCTATCTGATTCGTCTCAGAGACCTAGGGCGAGAGCCAATCAATACTGGTCTCCACAAACTGGGACCAGACAGAATGGCACTCGTAGGAGTCTCCCAGGGGATTGGAGGACCCCAGGTGCTTGCATTCTTGGCAGGGTGGTACCCTGGCACTGCCTGTCTGTCACCCTGGCAGTGCCACCTGGTGCCCAGTTGGCACTGCGAGCTGGCAGGGGCACTGCCAGGGTACCAGGTTGGCACTGCCAAGGTACCAAGCTGGGGTTTTTTGCGTGGTGATGATCAGGCCGGAAGTGTAAAGGTGTTGGGAAGGTGCAGGAGGGCCCCGAGGGGACCCCCCTCATTGTGAGTTGAACTTGGAGGGTTGGGGTTGCTTTGGGGGCTCCAGAGATTGGGGCACCATTTAAAAATGGCATTCCAATCTCTCGCTACACTGAGGAGTTCTGGCGAGCGGAGTTGCTCAGTGCAGAAAATGGGACTATGTCGCTGAGATACCCTCAATTACGACACAGGAGAGAAGATTGGTAACTCAAAGGCTTTAATTACCAGAGAACCGGACAGCTGCCGAGAAGTGTGGTCACAGCATGCTGCTCAGTGAGCATCACCTTATATACCGTTTACTGGGGGCGGAGCCAGAGGCGGAGTCCCCCAGGGTTCCAAGCCCGGTCTTAAAGGGCCAATGTATTAAAGGCAAGGTACAGTTACAGCAGTTGCCGATACCATTCATCGCATTCACCCCCTGTTTAAAAAAACACATAGTCCGTCGGGGGTGAAAGTGGAGTTATAAGTTCAGTCTTTTGGGTGGTCTGACCGTCCGTGCTGACCTTCTCCGCTCCGGTGGTGGTGCCGTGGATACGGTCGGTTTCGGTGATGGTATATCCGGGAGCACGGTTGACTGAGCCTTTGCCCGCTTTGGAGCGGGGGAGGTATCCGGGGTGACTAGGGTGATTGGTGCCGGCTCCGGCTGGGGAGGCAGGGGGCGCTATGGGGGGGGGAGGCGCTGTCGGAGTCGGCAGTTGGTGCGGGGAGGGGAGCGTCGGTAGGAGGGGGGGCGTCGGCAGGGAAGCTGGCGGGTGCCAGGTCTCGCAGGGAGACGGTGTCCTGCCTGCCGTTGGGGTGCTCGATGTAGGCATATTGAGGGTTTGCATGTAGCAATTGGACCCTCTCGACTATCGGATCTGTTTTATGGCTCCTCACGTGTCTCCGGAGTAGGACTGGTCCCGGAGTCGTCAGCCAGCGTGGAAGCAAGACCCCAGAGGTGGACTTCCTGGGGAAGACAAACAAACGATTGTGAGGGGTCTCGTTGATGGCCGTACAGAGGAGCGACCTAATGGAATGTAGGGGATCAGGTAAGACCTCCTGCCAGCGGGCGATTGGGAAACTCCTTGACCGTAGGGCTAGAAGGACAGCCTTCCAAACTGTCACGTTCTCTCTCTCCACCTGCCCGTTTCCCCGCGGGTTATAGCGCGTCGTTCTGCTCGAGGCGATGCCCTTGCTGAGCAGATATCGACGCAGCTCATCGCTCATGAACGATGTACCCCGGTTGCTGTGGATATAAGCGGGGAAACCAGACAGTGTGAAGATGCTGTGCAGTGCCTTGATCACGGAGGCCGAGGTCATATCGGGGCAGGGGACCGCAAAAGGGAAGCGGGAGAACTCATCGATAACGGTGAGGAAATAGATGTTGTGGTTGGTGTACGGGAGGGGCCCTTTGAAGTCCACACTTAGTCGCTCAAAGGGCCCAGAGGCCTTTATCAGGCGGGCCCTGTCTGGTCGATAGAAGTGCGGTTTGCACTCCGCACAGATCTGGCATGCCTTAGTCATGGCCTTGACCTCCTCTGTGGAGTAAGGTAGGTTGCGGGACTTGATGAAATGGGCAAGCCGGGTGACCCCCGGTTGGCAGAGGTCATCGTGGATGGCACTCAGGTGGTCTTTTTGCATGTTGGTGCACGTGCCGCGGGACAGGGCATCCGGGGGCTCGTTGAGCTTCCCCGGGCGATATTTAATATCGTACGTATAGGTGGAGAGCTCTATCCTCCACCTCAGAATTTTGTCATTCTTTATTTTGCCCCGTTGTGCGTTATCGAACAGAAAGGCGACCGACCGTTGGCCGGTGACGGGGGTGAACCTCCTACCAGCTAGGTAGAGCCTCCAGTGCCGTACGGCCTCCACTATGGCTTGTGCCTCTTTCTCGACTGCAGAGTGCCGAATTTCCGAGGCGGTGAGGGTTCGGGAGAAGAACGCTACTGGTCTGCCCGCCTGGTTGAGGTTAGCAGCCAGGGCGACGTCTGATGCGTCGCTTTCTACCTGGAAGGGAATGGCTTCGTCCACCGCGTGCATGGCGGCCTTGATGATGCCGGCCTTGATACGGCTGAAAGCCGACAGGGCCTCAGCCGTCAGGGGAAAAACCGTGGTCTTAATGAGAGGTCGGGCTTTGTCCGCATATCTGGGGACCCACAGGGTGTAATAGGAGAAAAGCCCCAAGCACCGTTTGAGTGCTTTGAGGCTACGGGAGAGGGGGAGTTCCTTAAGGGAACGCATGCGGTCAGGGTCTGGGCCTAGGACCCCGTTTTCCACGACGTAGCCGAGGATGGATAGCCGGGTTGCGGGGAACACGCATTTCTCTTTATTATATGTGATGTTGAGGGCCCGGGCAGTCTGGAGGAACTTCCTTAGGTTTGCGTCGTGGTCCTGCTGGTCATGGCCGCAGATGGTGACGTTGTCCAAGTACGGGAAGGTAGCCCGTAAGCCGTACTAGTCCACCATTTGATCCATCGCCCTCTGGAAAACGGAGACTCCGTTTGTGACACCAAAAGGGACCCTGAGAAAGTGAAACAGCCGACCGGCTGCTTCGAAAGCCGTGTAGGGGCGGTCCTCTGGGCGGATAGGGAGTTGATGATAGGCCGATTTTAGGTCGACCGTGGAGAATACCCGATACTGTGCGATTTGAGTCACCATTTCGCTATGCGGGGAAGTGGGTACGCATCGAGTTGCGTAAAGCGGTTTATGGTCTGGCTATAATCCACTACCATTGCTTTTCCCCGGAGCGGACTACCAATACTTGAGCCCTCCAAGGGCTGTTGCTGGCCTCTATGAACCCCTCTTTTAGTAGCTGCTGAACCTCTGCCTTGGTAAAAGTCATGTCTTGGGCACTGTACCGCCGACTCCTAGTGGCGACGGGCTTCACCTGAGGAAGGAGCAGTGCTCCGAAAGCTAGTGTATGAAACAAACCTGTTGGACTTTAACCTGGTGTTGTAAGACTTCCTACTCTGCCCATCACATATGTGCAAAAGACAAGGCTGAGGCATTCGCAACAATCTTCAGCCAGAAGTGCCGAGTGGATGATCCATCTCGGTCTCCTCCAGAGGTCCCCAGCATCACAGGTGTCAGTCTTCAGCCAATACGATTCACTCCACATGACTTCAAGAAACGGCTGAAAGGACTGGATACTGCACAATCTCCTGGCAATAGTTCTGGAGACTTGTGCTTCAGAACTGGCTGCACCCCTAGCCAAGCTGTTCCAGTACAGCTACAACACTGGCATCGAACTGGCAATGTGGAAAATTGCTAAAAGAACAGGACAAATCCAACCCAGCCAATTACCGCCCTATTAGTCTATTCTCCATCATCAGCAAAGTGTTATCAGACGGCACTTACTCAGCAATAACCTGCCCATGGATGCCCTGTCACGTTATTCCACACTGTTGGCCAGCCTCCCTCGTTCATACTCCCTCAGTCCCAGCCCCCAGGCATGGTGGTCCTGGATCTGGGGCCCCTGAGTCATACCACATGAAGGTGATGGGTGTGGACATGCTGTCAGCAGACAGGCTTAGGTTGAGGAGCACCAGAATTCAGCTCACAGTGGGTTACCATCACCCTCCTGTCTTGTATATTGATCCGCTCGCTGACTGTGCCGACACAGGCCCATTGCCCGGAGTGATGTAACACAGACCCTGATCGGTGGACCAGGGCGGTTGGGATGGGTAGGGGGATATGGTTGGGCAGGGGACTGGCTGGGGGGATAGGGGAGAGGACAGTCGGGAGGGGAGGATGATGGGTGGGGAGTGGGGTGCTGGGTGGGGAAGGGTGTGCGATGACGGATGAAGCAACTTCATATGAGAAGCAGGAAAGGATTAGGGTTTCCCTGGCCCACCGGGCATGCCAGATCCTCGCCGCTGCCGCCGCCTGTCCTCCATCCACCAGCTGTTCCCGTGGGTCCACCCTGGGCTCGTCCTCCTCCTAAGAGAAGGCCACATGTCGCAGGTTGTGGAGGGGACGGCAAACTACCAAAAGCAAATGAATGCAGTGCAGCACCAGAGCAGTTGAGGCATCGGAACTGCATTTTCAGCAGTCTGATGCACCCCTCAATGACAGCAAGGTGTTCCTCGAAGATGCTGGGTATCTCCGACTGCCCCAGGATATAGCTGTCGTGCACACTCCCGGGGAATTGGGTTTGTGCGTGTTCTCAGACTTTTGTCTCTCCTGCCCGATGGAAGAAGTTGAAGAGTGAGTAAGCCGGGTGAGAGGGCCTTTGATTCTGCTTCCCACTTTCCCAAGGCAGTGGGAGGTGTAGATGGAGTCAATGGATGGGAGGCAGGTTATTGTGATGGACTGGGCCGTGTTCACAACTCTCGGAAGTTTCTTACGGTCTTGGGCCAAGTAGTTGCCATACCAGGCTGTGATGCAGCCCAATAGGATGCTTCCTATGGTGCATCTATAAAAATTGCTAAGAGTCAGTGTGGAAATGCTGAATTTCCTTAGTTTCATGAGGAAGTAAAGGTGCTGTTGTGCTTTCTTGGTGGTAGCATCGACGTCAGCACCTTCAGGAAATGTGCTGCTCTGAGAGTCAGCACCTTCATCAACTGGATTGGGTGAGTGTCAGCAGCTTTAGGAACTGCACCCTCATGAGAGAGAGCAGATTCAGGAACTGCATCCCAGTGAGAGTCAGCACCTTTGGGAACTGCACCCTCATGAGAGAGAGCAGATTCAGGAACTATAAATTGAGAAGAACACCATAGGAATCTGCACCATGAGAGTCAGCACCATCAGGTACTGTATCCCAGTGACGTCAGCACCTTCAGAACTGTGCCCTAATGTTGTGACCGAAGATAAGAACTCCACATGTAGCCAGACAGACAGGTTTATTCTACTCCTCAATACAATACTGTCTCACTTTCCACTCCTGCTCAGGGACCTCTTCCCGACCTGCTCCCAGACAGGGGTTATACCCCCTGAGGAATCCTCCAATTGCGAGCAAGCTCTGTCCCCTAATCACTGGGGAGTTTGTATTCCATGGTGTAGGAGGAGAATCTAATGCAATGAAGGTGCAGCCCCTTTGGGGGTCCTAACACCCCTCCCCCCAAGTCAGGAGAAATGTCCATGTTATCCTGGGGTGGATCCCTCTATTGCTTGGGCAGAGGTCAGGGTCCAGAGGCTGTGCAGTCAGCTCGGGAGGTGTGTAGTGCACCGGAGAAGAGGAGCGAATTTGGGGCTGTTCAGCTGGTGAGGCTGTTGGTGCTATCGGTGCCGGTACGTGTCGTCTGGCGGCCCAGTGTCCATGTCTGATCCAGCGTCGCTGTTGTCGTCACTGTTGGGCAGACCAGCAGGCGCGGTGGTCACCCCGTCTTCCTGACTTCTGATGGATGGCGGTTACAGTGAGAGGGGGTCCGATGTCGGTGCAGCCTCAGGGATGCCTCTAGGTGGCAGGGGGGGCAGCACCTGGATCCAGAGTGGGGTCGCTGGGTGCTGCCCCGGCAGCTCTTGGTTCCGTCGATGCATGTGGTCCAGATAGAGGTGTGCTTCATTTCCTTGGACCCGAACCATGTAGAACACTGGTCCTGTTGCACGGGCGACCACACCAGGGATCCCTTCGGGCTGTCCTGGCACTGATGGACCCACACACCAATGCCGGAGGAGGAGGAGACTGCGGTGAGTGCTGTGCTGTTGCCCCATGTGTAATTCCATTGACGTGATCCCAGTCGTAGCATGCGGCATTGTGCGGTAACTAAAAAGTAAATGCGCAAACTGCATCTCCCAGGATCTTGCAGGCATCTTTTCCATGGCCCACTGAAAGGTTTGGACCGCCTGTCCGTCCAATCCGTTTGAGGCCAGATCGTCCGGGGCAGTGTGTACCTGCTGGATGCCATTCACAGCCATGAATGCTGCAAATTCCTGGCTGGTGAATGCCATTCCATTGTCAGATACCAGAACCTCGGGCAACTCGTACATGCTGAAGGTGCTCCGCAGTCTGTCCACGGTGGTTTGTGTGGCTGCAGTGGGAACCCAGTGTACTTCCAGCCACTTAGAGTGGACGTCCATGAATATGAGTAACGTGGTCCCCTAGAATGGACTGGCAAAGTCTATGTGGATCTGCAGCATATGGCTGCCCGGGCCACTCCCAAGTGTGCATGGCCGCTGCCGGTGGGGCTTTTTGATGTTCCTCACATGGACCACAGCTGTGGGCCACCTTCTCGATCTCAGAGTCTAATCTGGGCCACCAAATATAACTGCAGGCCAGCATTTTCAACTTGGCCACCCCTGGATATCCGTTATGTAGGTCGACAAATAAAGACTTGCGACCCTGCTCGGTCACAACCACCTGTTGCCACAAGAGGACACCGTCCTCGATGCTAAACTCTGGCAGCTTTGAGATGTCGGCCTTCAATTCATCCAGCAGCGCCCTGTGCTGGGTCCCGTACTGGACCATGTGCTGGACCCGCGACAAATTTGGGCAGGTCTGGGTCCAATCCTTAATGCGGGTCACCATCATCGGCAAGATGTCGAAGAAATGGAGGGTGGCTATCACCTCTGCATCAGGTTCCAGCAGCTTTGTGGGGAGGAGCAGATGGTTTAACACGCCAGCATGCAGAATCCTTGTGCCCGGATAATGTTCTAGGGTACATTTGTAAGCGGCGAGCAGCAATGCCCATCGCTGGACCCGGGCAGATGTGATTGGTGGGATCACTCAGTCTTCTTTAAAAAACCCCAGCAGGGGCTTGTGGTCTGTGTATATCGTGAGCGTGGGTCCATAAATGTATTGGTGGAATTTTCACACCATGAATACGACTGCCAAACTTTCCTTTTCCAGCTGTGTGTAGTTCCGTTCGGGGACCGTAAGTGTGTGGTATGCAAAGGCGATCAGCCGCTCTGAGCCGTCGGGCATGCGGTGTGCCAGTACTGCTCCAACATCGTACATCAAGGCATCGCAGGTAAGGAACAAAGGCTTGGATGGATCCAAGTGGGTCAGTAATTTGTCCGACGAGAGGCAACGTTGGACTTCTTGGAAAGCCCTCTGGTGCGATGGGTCCCCGTCCCATCGCTGTCCTTTCTTCAATAGTTGGTGGCAGGTTGAGCAACATGCCATCCGAGTAATGAATTTTCTGTAATAGTTCACCAGACCGAGGGAAAAGCGGAGCTCTGTGGGGTCACGAAGGATGGGGGCTGGTGGATCGCCCGCACCTTGTCCTCCACCGGATGAAAGTCCCTGGAGTCTATCCGGTAGCCTAAATACGTGATCTTAGGAAAACGCACTTCTCCCCTTCTCTCTCAGGAGGCGGACCCCTGCCTGAGCAAACTGCTGGAGGACCTTGGTGGGGTTCTCCAGGTGCTCCCTGTATGAGGTTCTGAGAATATCATCCAGGTAAATGGCCACTCATCGCAATGCGTGTACTATGTTCTACATGACACGCTAGAAGCTGGCGTAGGCCGAGGATATTCCAAACGCCAAACGGTGTATTTGTACAGACCGTGATGGGTGTTGATTGTTATGCACTTCCATGACCCTGGTTTGAGCAGCAGCTATAGGTATGCATGGCTCATGTCCAACTTCGTAAATGTCTTGCCCCCTCTGAGCTGGGCGTAAAGGTCTTCAATCCGAGGGACCTGGGAATAATCAAGACAGGACACTCGGTTGATGGTCATCTTATAGTTGCTACATAGTTGCACCAACTCATCGAGCTTCATTACTGGGACCACTGGTGCAGCCCAATCCATGAAATGGCGAGGACGGATAATGCCCAACTGCTCCAATTGGTCCAACTCCCAGTCGACCTTGGGTCGGAGTGCGTAACGCACAGGGCAGGCACGGAAATACCTGGATTGAACGTTCTCATCCATGTTGATTGTGACCACCGCTCTATTTATTATCCCTAGGCCTTTGGAAAAAAAATGGATACTTAGCCAGCACCCCTTCTGGCCTGCAGGGGTACATCTGGCATACACGCTGCCAGTCCAGTCGTAGATGCCACAGCCAACCCAGTGAGAGTCAGCACATTCAAGAACTATATCCCAGTGAGATTAAGCAGGTTCAGGATCTCTATCCCAGTGAGAGTCAGCACCTTCAGGAACTGGGGCAGGTGAGAGTCAGTACTATCATGAACTGTATACCAATGAGAGACGGCGGGCGGAATTCCCTGATAATGGTGCTACGTCCCCACGCCTGCGAAAAAATGGGCGCGAATCACCCTGGACTTTCCTGGAGAAAGTCCAGAATGATTCTCTGTTTTGCAGAGGGATAGCAGGGTCCGGAGTGCTCCTCGCAGCTCCGGCTGCCAATACGGGGCCCTGCACTTCTGGCCGCAGGTCCGTGCATGCGCCCGGTGGCTGCCTATGGCGGCGGCTCCACGTAACATGGTGGCAGCCCCACGCAACATGGCAGACTCACACTGTGGACCAGCCCCGCCAATAAAGGCCTCCCTAGATCATGCACGCACGCTGATCGGTGGCCCCCGATCGCAAGCCTGGATGTGATGGGCAAGCTAATGGGGCTAAAGGTAGACAAGTCTCCTGGCCCTGATGGAATGCATCCCAGAGTGCTAAAAGAGATGGCTAGGGAAATTGCAGATGGACTAGTGATAATTTACCGAAATTCACTAGACTCTGGGGTGGTCCCGGTGGATTGGAAATTAGCAAACGTGACGCCACTGTTTAAAAAAGGAGGTAGGCAGAAAGCAGGAAATTATAGGCCAGTGAGCTTAACTTCGGTAATAGGGAAGATGCTGGAATCTATCATCAAGGAAGAAATAGCGAGGCATCTGGATAGAAATTGTCCCATTGGGCAGACGCAGCATGGGTTCGTAAAAGGCAGGTCATGCCTAACTAATTTAGTGGAATTTTTTGAGGACATTACCAGTGCAGTAGATAACGGGGAGCCGATGGATGTGGTATATCTGGATTTCCAGAAAGCCTTTGACAAGGTGCCACACAAAAGGTTGCTGCATAAGATAAAGGTGCATGGCATTAAGGGTAAAGTAGTAGCATGGATAGAGGATTGGTTAATTAATAGAAAGCAAAGAGTTGGGATAAATGGGTGTTTCTCTGGTTGGCAATCAGTAGCTAGTGGTGTCCCTCAGGGATCCGTGTTGGGCCCACAATTGTTCACAATTTACATAGATGATTTGGAGTTGGGGACCAAGGGCAATGTGTCCACGTTTGCAGATGACACTAAGATGAGTGGTAAAGCGAAAAGTGCAGAGGATACTGGAAGTCTGCAGAGGGATTTGGATAGGTTATGTGAATGGGCTCGGGTCTGGCAGATGGAATACAATGTTGACAAATGTGAGGTTATCCATTTTGGTAGGAATAACAGCAAACGGGATTATTATTTAAACGATAAATATTAAAGCATGCCGCTGTTCAGAGAGACTTGGGTGTGCTAGTGCATGAGTCACAGAAGGTTGGTTTACAAGTGCAACAGGTGATTAAGAAGGCAAATGGAATTTTGTCCTTCATTGCTAGAGGGATGGAGGTTTAAGACTAGGGAGATTATGTTGCAATTGTATAAGGTGTTTAGTGCGGCCACACCTGGAGTATTGTGTTCAGTTTTGGTCTCCTTACTTGAGAAAGGACGTACTGGCGCTGGAGGGTGTGCAGAGGAGATTCACTAGGTTAATCCCAGAGCTGAAGGGATTGGATTATGAGGAGAGGTTGAGTAGACTGGGACTGTACTCGTTGGAATTTAGAAGGATGAGGGGGGATCTTATAGAAACATTTAAAATTATGAAGGGAATAGATAGGATAGATGCGGGCAGGTTGTTTCCACTGGCGGGTGTGACAGCAGAACTAGGGGACATAGCCTCAAAATAAGGGGAAGTAGATTTAGGACTGAGTTTAGGAGGAACTTCTTCACCCAAAGGGTTGTGAATCTATGGAATTCCTTGCCCAGTGAAGCAGTTGAGGCTCCTTCATTACATGTTTTTAAGGTAAAGATAGATAGTTTTTTGAAGAATAAAGGGTTATGGTGTTCGGGCCGGAAAGTGGAGCTGAGTCCACAAAAGATCAGCCACGATCTAATGAATGGCGGAGCAGGCTCGATGGGGCCAGATGGCCTACTCCTGCTCCTAGTTTTTATGTTCTTATGTTCTTATGTTCTGGAGATCCATCTCAGTGACGGATCCCACCCCCACCACCAGGGCGGCCATGGACTGAGTTGGATGGAACCATGAGGTGAACCACGCCGGCGGGAACTCGGCCAGTCGTTGGCGGAGAGAATCGCCGCGGGGTCCTCTTTCAATGGCCCCCGACCGGTGCTGCATTGACCCGTGCGCACATGATTGGTGGTGAATCTCCGGTCCTCGGAGAATCGCATGAGTGGCGTTGGACCGGATCGTGGGTCTGACACCCATTCTCCACCCCGCGTCGAGCGCGATTGCGGCGTGGAGGCTCGGAGAATCCCGGCCAGCATCTTCAGGAACAGTTCCTCAGTGAGAATCAGCACCTTCAGGAACCTGAATCCCAATGGGAGTCTGCACCATCGCGAACTGTGCATTAATGAGATTCAGCACCTTCATTAACTGTACCCCAGTGAGAGTCAGCAACTTCAGGAATTGCAACCTAGTGCGAGTCAGCAACTTTAAGAAGTGAACCCAACAGAAAGTGTGCACTTCAGGAGCTTTATCCAAGTGAGGCTCAGCACCTTCAGGAACTGTATTGAGTGATGGTCAAAAAATTCAGGAACTGTCCCACATTGAGAGAAAATCCCTTCAGTATCTGTCTTCACTGAGGGTCATAAAATCAGAAACTATCCCCCATTGAGTGTTAACTTATTTAGGAACTGTCCACCAGTGCGATGGTGAACACCATCTGTAACTGTGCACCAGTGAGCTGTCACCACCTTCAGGAGCTGTACCCCAGTGAGAGTCAGCACAATCCAAAGATGTGGTTTATTATTAGTTATTATAAATTAGTTAATTTGGGTCTCTGGGGTCTGTGGGTCTGGATAGACTGTGCACCCACCCAGGGTGTTGTAACATAAATTGGGGCCTCGTCCAGGATTGGAAATGTTGGACGACGCAATTTGGGGTTCTGTGTTAAAATATAACGAGGGACACCGGGTCTGTAGTAATATAATATGGCTATGTAAGGCTAACCGTTTTTCTCAGATGTAAGACTAACTCTGGTTCACCTATTGGGGGCTTCACAAAGACAAACATTAAGTTGGCCGCTGAATTACAATATGGGTACCAGCTAAAGATATGAAGGCGGAGGCAGTTATGCAATTGCTTAAACATTTAAATTTGATGGAGGTGCCAGGAGCACAGGGAAGCCAACGTGATAGTGTAGCAACAGAACATTCTTCTGGTGGGGAAACTGGGCTGGAGAGAACTCAATAACAGAGCATGAAAGGGAATTTTAAAAATGGAGGTGTAGCAGAATTAAATGGAGATTGAAATGAAGAGAGAGGAAAAGAGAATGGGAAAAAAGAAAGAGAAAGACAAAGAGAGAGAGGATAGAGAAAATAAGAGAAGGGAAAGAGAAATAATAACCTTTATTGTCACAAGCAGGCTTACATTAACATTGTAATGAAGTTACTGTGAAAAGTCTCTAGATGCCACATTCCAGCGCCTGTTCGGGTACACAGAGGGAGAATGTCCAAATTACCTAACAGCCCGTCTTTCGGGACTTGTGGCAAGAAACCGGAGCACCCGTAGGAAACCCACGCAGACACAGGGAGAATGTGTAGACTGTGCACAGACAGTGACTCAAGCCAGGAATTGAACCTGGGACCCTGGTGTTGTGAAGCAACAGTGCTAACCACTGTGCTACTGTGCCACCATAAAGAGAGAGAGAGCGAAAGGAAAGAAAAAAGATAGAGAGAGATCCAGCTTAAGGTACTGGAAAGGAGTGGGAATCTGCCAAAACATAGAGAGGAACCTAGTCCTAGAATGAAACTCAGTGGTGATGTGTTTAAGTTTATACAGACTGTCCCAAAATTTGAAGAGAAGGAAGTAGAAACATTCTTTAGGGATTTTGAGAAAATAGCAACCCAAATGGAGTGGCCAAAAGAAAAGTGGACATTATCCTTGCAGAGGAGGTTGACGGGGCGAGTACAGATGTTTCTGCTGCCTTGTTGAAGCAGTAGTCTAGGGATTATGACATGGTCAAAAAGGCTATTCTAGATTCATACAGACTAGTTCCTGATGCACATAGGCAAAGATTTCAGTATTTGAAGAAACTGCCAGGAAAAACTTATGCAGAATTTAAAAGGGTTAAGCAGAACAATTTTAATAGATGGATATGAGCGTTGGGAGTTGAGACTACCTATGAGGCTCTGAGAGGTCATTTTCTTAGAGGAGTTTAAGAATTACTTATCTTCAATAATAAGAACCCATGTTGAAGAACTGCAGGAACAATCTGCAAAGTAACCAACAATTATGACTGCCAATTATTTTATTATTTTTTCTTAATTTAGAGTACCCAATTCATTTTTTCCAATTAAGGGACAATTTAGCGTGGCAAATCCACATCTGACCTGCACATCTTTGGGTTGTGGGAGTGAAACCCACGCAAACACGGGGAGAATGTGCAAATTCCACACCGACAGTGACCCAGAGCCGGGATCGAACCTGGGACCTCGGCACCGTGAGTCAACAGGGCTAACCCACTGCGCCACCGTGCTGCCAATGACTGCCGATTATGACCTAATCCATAAATTTAAACCTTGGTTCCATCAACTCCATAATTTTCAAAAAGGATAGGAAGTCGGAGGGTGAGTGGAAGCCAAGGTAGAGAATGGATAGCTGAGAAGACCCCCAGATCGCTACCTCAGACCAGAAAGGAAGGTACTGGGGGTTGAAGTAAGATTTGGAAGCCTCAGTATCACCATTGTAATAAAGTGAGACACGTTCATTCAACCTGTTAGAAGTTGCAAGGGAGGCCCATGGGACTTGTAGGGGTTCATAGGGAGGATTCTGAAAAGGGAACTAAAGTGGAGAACGCTATGGTGCAGATGGTAGCGTTAACTGGACTTACGAGATCGAAGGTGAACACTGCTATGGGAGCAGGTGTGAAGAATGAGGTAGATGAGAGATATGTTGGTTCTGTGTCTAAGGGAAATGTCACCCCATTGTCCTCCACAGAAGAAGCCAAACCCATAACAATTTTAAGAGACACAGTGGCTTGTGCTGGAGAATGATTTCCCTCTGGAGAGGTCAATGAAAGCTGAGATATTTGTGAATGGAATGGGTGGAAGTTGTAGTTGTCTGATCTTTGACAAAGGGTCATCTGGACTCGAAACGTCAGCTCTTTTCTCTCCTTGCAGATGCTGCCAGACCTGCTGAGATTTTCCAGCATTTTCTCTTTGTGTGGAATTTGTATTCCAGTTCCATTTTATAAAGTACAGTTGGAGTGTGATTTAGTGTTAGGTCCAATAGTGGGTGAGTGGTTAAGGATTTCCCAGTGGAAGGAGTAGACTTAGTTTTGCGGAACGATTTAGTGGAATTGAAGGTTGTAGCTTCACCCATGGTTACAGAGAATCCGAAGGGGGTACTACAGTTAGGAACTGAAATGGAGACGGGAGGGCATGCAGGAGCTCGGAAAATTAATTGGACAGTCGAGGAGTTAGAGAAAGATGTGCTGATGACTGTTGTTATGGGCCAGGGTTTAGAGAACCTCAAAGTGTATCATGGAGTTCACCTGACCCACAACTTCTAATAGATTGTGGTATGGGGAGTACACGGCCCACTCTACAGGTGTGGTATAGCAGAAATGGAAAAGTATTTTTTAAAGCAAAACAATGTTTATTCTATGAACTCAGGTTAAATCTTTTAAAACATACAGTGAACATCTTAGCAACCATTAATTCAAACACAACCCCCAAAGAATACAACATTAAGTACTCCTTAATAACTTCCCAAACAACATCCAGAAGACAAAAGAAACACCTTATAACAGAAGCACATCAGGTTTGCATTCACTACTGAAAACATTTATAATTCTGAATTCACCAAATGATCAAGAGGTAGTCTTTTCATGGCATTGAGATCAACAGTACACCTGCTTTGTCTGGCTTCCAACACTGAAAAAACAAAACCAAAAAAAAAAAAACAGACACATCCAAGCTTTCCTCAAGTGAAACTAAAAAGCAGAGCTCAGCTCCACCCACACTCTGACATCACTGCAGTAACATGAGCAGATAGACATTTCTTAAAGTGATATTCTCATGACACTGTTGAGTATGTTTCAAGTGACCATGGCAGTGAACCAGGCCCTGAGCATTTTCAGGCCAAAGGTGACAATAAGGTATCTTGACTTTGGTTCAATTCTGGCTATGAGGTTCTGGTAAACAGTTGTTATAATAGTATTGGTAAGGAGGAAGAGTCAGAATAATGATTTGACTTCGACCTTGGTCCTGTTTACGAAATAATGGTAAATAGTAGTTGTAAGATTGGTGGTAGGGAAGAAGAGTCAGATGATAGTCTTGACTTTGATTTTGGATCTGACTATGATGCGATGATAGACAGCTGTTCCCGAGTAGACTTGTCACCAATTGAACTTGGACAATTGGCAAGCAATTTCTCCTAAGCATGTGAAGGAGTTAGCCAGCTGGTAGAAGTAGGTGAATTGGACTTGCCTAAAAATAATTTGTTGCCGCCTCTTGCAGCAACCCATTGCCATTCCCCCAAGTGAAATAAGTTCCCAGAGCAGGCTTGCTTTGAAGCAAAGGATATCTGACTGCACAACATCAGTTAGTCAGAACAAGGACTGTAAAGACTGTGTCATAATATGAAACAAGCGGCTAGTTGACCTACATCATTCTGAAGGTCTAACCCGCCTCTTTGAGGTAGCAGAGGTAGATAGCCTGGAAGGTGCAGTAATTGGCCAACAATTCCTTTTGAGAGTTGAGAGGAAGATGGATGGAGAACCCTACAGTGGCTCTGCAGCCACAGAAGCTCTCAAAACCCACACCATTCATAGAGTCAGTGATGTACCATATTCTGATTCTGAAAGTGGCGACGAAAACTCCAATGAGGAGTTAAAAGTTGTCACCTCAGGAATAGTGCCTCTTGGGTTAACCAACCCTGAGAAGATAGTACCGCCAGCGGCTCTTGATTCTGAAGGGGGCCATGTGAAGGCCAGGAGACAATGTAAAACTGGTAGGGTTGAAAAAGCCTATTGGTCACAAGTGAACCCAATACGTTTCTCAGCATTGACAATCCTACATGTAGTCTAGTTGTAGGAAACCCTCAAAGTTTGCGTAGATGTTCGTCAGACAATTAAGGACAGCTAGTGTTACATGAGGGACAAAAAGAGTAGGTATAGTGAAGGTACTCAAGGAGCATAGACGAGGTTGTAGGGGTGCACCAGGGGGCACTAGTTAACTACCCAGGGTGTGGACCTCAAGCCTTTTATATATATATTTTAAAATAAATTTAGAGTACCCAATTCATTTTTCCAAATTAAGGGGCAATTTAGCATGGCCAATCCACCTAGCCTGCACATCTTTGGGTTGTGGGGGTGAAACCCACACTAACACGGGGAGAATGTGCAAACTCCACACGGACAGTGACCCAGAGCCGGGATCGAACCTGGGACCTCGGCGCCGTGAGGCAGCAGGGCTAATCCACTGCGCCACCGTGCTACCGAGCCTTTTGATCCACCAAAGCCACCTCTGTCTTGACTAAAACCACAGAGACTGGCTTATTTAGATATTGAGGAACAATGCATGGTGGGCATGGTTCAGAAAAAAATGAAAAACTGTTGTGGTCCATGGAGCACCAAGGAGAGTCTGAGAGATCGACGGTGATGTTGGAGGACAAATTGGTGCTGGCCCCTGGACCTTTCCAAACTGCTAACTACTTGCGGTTACAGAGACATTTTAAATCGTAGAACGCAAGGTTTTTCTGTCAATTGCTTGCTCTGAAGATGATATATATATTTAATGGAACCAATAATATGATTGCAAGTATTTTGTCATATGTTTAAAAGTTAAATCATTACTAATATTAAAATAGGCAAGGGACTTGCTTAAGGGGGCTAGTTTTGAAATGTATGTGTGGGTATTGTGTCTTCCATACCTTGTAATGAAACATCCGGGTCCTGAAGTTTCATTCTTTTAGGGGAGGTATGTAAGGATCCTCTTGTGACTCCTTGTTTAATCCTTGCACCCTTTTAATTCCTGCCCTGAGCAACATTGCAGACTTTTGGTTTTGAGCTGAAACCCCTTGCTACAAGCTGCTATTTGGACTGCTCCAGCAGACCCCTTTGATTTTGTATGTTCTGTGGCATAGCCCGTGATGTCATTTTGATGGACTTGGCTAGCAACCAATCAACTCCATTGCAATCCCAGGGCTAAGCAGAACCTCAATGCAGGTTGATGTTTTTTTCTGGAATGCCCTGCTGGGTGGTTTTCTGTGTGTTTGGTTTCAGTTTTGTTTGGAGCTAAAAAGCTAAGCAGAATCCTTTTGAATCTCTCTCCCAAGAAAGAATTCTCTCTCAAATCTTGGTTTGAACTCCCTTCAGGTAAACAGAGCAGTTAATGAGTACTCAAAGCTCGAAGATAGAGCTGGGGGAGCTTTCCGGATCCTCTCCCATTAAAGTTACTAGACCACTCGAAGGCCTCGCACAAACTGCTGCTCTGATAGTCTGTTTAACGGAGACAGACTGTTGGTGGGTTTGCTGAGGCTGGCCACATATTAGAAACTAAGCAGACCTGAAGTGCATCTTTTGTGGGTAAGGTTCAGCCCAACATCAAGTTAGAGGGGATCCCACAGCCTGAGAATCCGGCCTGAGTGGTTCAGCTTGAAGATCCAAACCAACCGATGGTTTTCAACACCTTGCACTCTGAAGAGATCACCGCCTACAAAGACCTCAACAGTGAAGATCCTCAAATCTCTCATACCTTTTAATCCCTGTTTTTTTTTAACCTTTCCTACCTCCACCACCATGTATCCGTCTTGTGTGCCTCTGGGTGAAGGGTGGGGTGTTTAATTATTTCCATTATATGTTCATATTTTACTCATTATAAATAAACTTTTAAAACATTTTACTTATAAATCTGGTGCCTGTAACCCATTGGAGCAGTCAAGGGTTAAAGATCTCAGGAAAATGCACAAATTATTAGACAAATCACTTATGCTGGGACTCTGTGGGGCTGGAATTGACTGCACTCTCGCCCAGGATGTTGTAACAATTCCAATAATAATAATCTTTATTGCCATAAATAGGCTTACATTAACACTGCAATGAAGTTATTGTGAAAAGCCCCTAGTCACCACGTTCCGATGCCAGTTCGGGTACATGGAGGGAGAATTCAGAATGTCCAAATTACCTAACAGCACGTCTTTCGGGACTTGTAGGAGAAAACCGGAGCACCTGGAGGAAACCCACGGAGACACAGGGAGAACATTCAGACTCCGCACAGTCAGTGTTCAAATCGGGAATCAAACCTGGGACCCTGGCGTAGTGAATACTGTGAAAAATGGTGGGAAATTTTAGTGCAATGAGGACTCAGAGAACTGGAAGTCATATTCAGATTGTTTCCACGATTATATTCAAGTCAAAAAATTCTGGAAGAGATTAAGGTTCCTGTTTTCTTAAGTATAATCAGAAACTTTTAATTTGCTAAGAAGCTTAGTTCAGCAAGAGATCCCCAGGGATAAGACATATGAAGAACTGGTGAAAATATCAAGAATATTATTCACCAAAGCCCTTGATTATTGCTGAGAGGTTTTGTATTTATTGAAGGAATCAGTTGGAGTGTGGCGTGGTGGCACAATGGTTAGCATTACTGCCTCACAGTGCCAGGAACCCGGGTTCAATCATAGCCTTGAGTGACTGTCTGTGTGGATTTTGTACGTTCTCCCCATGTCTGTGTGTGTTTCCTCTGGTGCTCCGGTCTCCTCCCACAGTCCACAGATGGGCAGGTTAGCAATGATAATTTGCCCTTAGTGTCCAGGAATATACAGGTTAGGTTAAAAGTGAAGTAATCAGTGATTTTTGCAGGTTTTGCTAACCCATCCCCCATCCATTAACTCTGTCTATACCTCCCGCTGCCTTGGGAAAGTGGGCAGCATAATCAAAGACCTCTCCCACCCTGGTTATTTTCTCTTCTAGCTTCTTTCATCGGGCGGGAGAAACAAAAGTCTGAGAACATGCGCTAACAGGTTCAAAAACAGCTTCTTCCCCGCTGTGACCAGACTCCTGAATGACCCTCTTATGGACTCTGCTGGTCTCTCCACAAATATTATCTACTGATTAGTACTACACTCCGTATGCTGAACCTGATATCTCTGTCTATTCATTTGCATTGTGTGCTATTATTGTGTGTCCTATGTTTTTCTCATGTGTGGAACGATCTGTCTGGACTGTACGCAGGCCAATACTTTTCACTGTACCTTGGTACAGATGATAATAAATCAAATCAAATCCAATTAAAAGCTATTTTACCTGTTTGCAGAAAGCGAGCAATGTTGTAACAGTTTGAGCCTGGCTAAACAAATCAAGGCACATCTTGAAACAAGAGAAAAAAGAACGCGGTGTGCTTTGAGAGTAGCTGGTGTTGACTGTGTTGATGTAGGCCTACTTGTGACAATTTGCTTCCAGGTCTCTAAGCTGAGCAGGTTTTCAGCTTGGTCCTAAATATGTTTCTCTCTCCAAGGACTCTTCACCAAGATAAGCAAGTGAAACCTGGTTGTTAAAACTATAAATAAGTGGTATTTTTTTTATTATTAGTTCATGGGATGCAGGCATCCCAGGCAAGACCAACATTTGTTGTCCATCCCTAATTGCCCTTGAACTGTGGAGCTTCTTCATCCATTTCAGAGGGCAGTTAAGAGTCAACCACATTGATGTGGATATGGAGTTACATGCAGGCCAGACCAGGTAAGGATGGCAGAGTTCCTTCTGTAAAGAACATTAGTGAACCAGATGGGTTTTTATGACAATCAACAATGGATTCATGGTCATTAGACTTTTAATTCCAGATTTATATTGAATTCAAATGTTAACATCTGCTGTGGTGGTATTTGAACCCGGGTTTCCAGAGCATTACACTGGGTCGCTAGATTGGTAGTCCAGTGCCAATATGACAACGCCATGGTTGCTTAATGTTAGCACAGTGGTTAGCACTGTTCCGTCCTTGCTCAAGGGTCCCAGGTTTGATTCCCAGCTTGGGTCACTGTCTGAGTGGAGTCTGCACGTTCTCCCCTTGTCTGTGTGGGTTTCTTCCGAGCACTCCGGTTTCGTCCTACAAGTCCCGAATGACGTGCTGTTAGGTAATTTGGACATTCTGAATTCTCCCTCTGTGTACCTGAACAGGCGCCGGAGTGTGGCGACTAGGTGCTTTTCACAGTAACTTCATTGCCGTGTTGACTGTGTTGATGTAGGCCTACTTGTGACAATAAAGATTATTATTAATGATTATTATTAAATTGATATGTAGAGGTTCAGGAAGCACGTTAAGATGTTGTACCTGTTAAATGTAAAGCTATTTCTTTGTTGCTAATATGCTTAACTCTGTGTTCAAATTAAAGTTTGTTTTAATATAAAAGCTATCTTCTGGTCAGTGTTATCATTCTTGTGGTGCAGCAATATTTCCTCAGTTTTACCAAATGTAAATAGTTGGCTTCTGGTCCAGGGTTTTTAACCAAAATTTGGCTTCTGGTCCAGACCCATAACAACAGGGCATCCTGAAATGCTGCTCACTGGCAGCATCATGGAATAGAAAGTAGTGCTGGAGGTGCACAGCATCATCATTCAGGTAAGGTATGTACATGAATTGTGCAAGTTGCCCACCTCAATTGTAACAGGTGTGGGTAAGTTGGGATCCTGCTCATGAAAAATGGAATTGAATTGATAAAGAGAAAAACAGGAAGGAAGAAAGGCAAGATGGAAAGAAGAGAGGAAAAGAAAAGAGGAGAAAGAAAGATTGAAGGGCGAATGGGAAATGGAGAAGAGGTAGACAGGAGTAAAAGAGATTAAGGAGGAGCAGAAGTGAAGAGGACCATAGTGTGTCAAAGAGAACATGGATCAATAAAAAGTGATTTAACTAGGTACAGTTCACTCATTCTCAGCTAAGTTTGCTTTTAATCTGTGTCAGGATGTTGGCATCACTAACAAATTGGCATTTATGGCTTCTTCCAGTTGTCCTTCAGAAGATAGCGGGTCTTTTAGTTAAGCCATTGCAGTCCTTGTGGTGCAGATACAAGAGTGCTGTAAGGGAGGTAGTTCCAGGACACAGCTGAAGAACTTTGAATCTTTCTGTGGTCCAGTTTCACAGTTCCCTCCTGGTTTCACAAAATTTGTAGTTGGGGTCCTTTGTGTGGACAGCGAGTGTTGGAAGACTTAACCATTGTGCACGGTCCTATGCTTAACCAACAGCACTTCCCAGAGGGAACATTTGTTGACAATTTTCTTTGTCTCCCCCCCCCCCCCCCCAAAAACAGGTGTTCAAAACTCCTGTATGGTGAGTGACCTGGAGGGAAACATCAGAAGTGGAGATGTTCCTTTAAGCTGTGTCACAAAGACTAGTCTCTTGCTCCAGAAGTTTAGACAGCTCCGGCTGACTACAAGAGAGCCCAAAATCAGTTTTTGATTTAGATACCTAACAATCTAACTGAAATACTGCCAAATGTTGAAATATCACCTCATCAGCATTTTAAAGGGAATGATAAGAAAATGTTTCAGGGTTGAGCTCCCTCAAAAATCAGTCTGAGTGAGAAAACATCATCGCATTGTTACTGAAGTTTATTGTACTCGGCTCCTTGCAGTCAAGGCACACCTCCCCTAGTTGAATTTGTCTTTTTCTGCCCTAAGAGAAGCTGAAAGTATGAAACTACTGATACAAAGGTCACTTGGCTAAGATTGAAATCAAAAAGTATTAAATAGTGTGCATTTTTTCCTTTTCATTGTAAAATCTTATGCTTAGAAGATATTACAGTAAAAATTCTGAGATGCACATTTCCCAGTTTGTAGCTGACACCAGATGGCGCACTGTACAGTAAAGCAGCAATGCTCTAGAATGATCAAAGAACTGATTCTTGTTAAAGTCACTGAAAGTTGCAGTACTAAAATCACAGAAAACATTTTCCCTTTCTCACAAGGCAATTTTCCCAGTTTCCTCCCCATCTCTCGTGAAGACTCTTGAGTTTTGTTGTGTTCCAGTTTCACAGTTCCCTCATGGTTTCACAACACTGGGGTCAGGAGTCCTTTGTGTGTACCCAGACGCTGAGCGTTGACAGGCTTAACCATTGAATGCCCCCCTGAAAAAGTTTGATCATGCCACAGTTTATTTCATGGGTGTCAAGAGCAATTGCAGCCCTCAGTGCTCCTGGGTGAGACTACTTAACTGACTACACACTGGGGAATAAATACAGTAATGGCCATTTCAAGAACAGAGGACAAATAAAAGGACCAGTTGATCGATCAACCCTGTGTTGTACTGTAACATCTGCATGTCATCTCTGACCAATCCATCATCCCCTCACCTACCAGAAGCTCTTGGCAGAGGCAAAAAAACGGATATAAAAATCTTAGGAAATTTCTTCCTGACCCGAAAGACGTTCAAATAAGTTTCAGACCACATTGTATGGGAGACACATCTTCCAACAGCCCACCTACCTTTTGCATGCAGTTATTTTTGCCACATTCAAACTAATCCAATTTCCTTTCAAAATGCTTGCATTAATTGGGGATCAGGTGGACTAGTTGGCTCAGTACCTCATCAGAATCATTAGTCCAACTCCGAACATTGCCGAAACCTTGAAATCAGAAACCATTCTCAAAAAATTACACCTTCAAACTTTTTAAACAGCAAAGTGGCATTTTGTAACTCCAACAATTGGTATTCAATACCTTGGACATCTCCCAAACAATAAATATCACGTCTGGTTTTTACCGTGGCTCGGATGGTCGCACTCACTGCTCTTGGCTCTACATCAGAAAGTTGAGTTCACCTAAACTCCAGAGACTCCAGGGTATATAATACAGGTTGACAGTCCAACTGCAGTACTGAGGGAGTGCTGTATTGTCAGAGCTGCTACCTTTTGAATGAAATGTTAAATTGAACCACTGACCCACTTTCACAATTTGAGGAAGAATGTGGAGGGTCTCCCCAACGCCTCTCAACCCCCCCCCCCCCCAAAAAAAATTATTCAATGCGCAGCACTTTACAACAGATTTTAGGAACATAGGAAATAATGGAAGTAGGCTATTGAGCCCCTTGAGCTGGTTTTGCCATCCAACTAGATCGTGGCTGACCTTCTCCCTCAATGCCAATTATCATGACCTGGTAATTTGTCTCATTGCTGTTTATGGGAGCTTGCTGTGCGCAAATGAGTTGCTGCGTTTTCTACATCACAACAGTGACTTCATTTTAAAAGTTCTTTATGGACTTTAAAGCGTTCTGGGGCTCGCTGAGATTGTGAAAGGCGCTATAGGAATGCAAGCTTTTCCTTCTTCATGGCAAAAAGGACAGTATAGGGGGGAAACGGCTGCGACGCCAGAGGTGGAATCCACACAAGTGAAGAATGGACACCGAAAAAGGTTTCCACTGCGGACCGGGCAGACAATGCCCGAGACCCGCCGTTGCCCGGCAGACAATGCCCGAGACCCGCCGTTGCCCGGGCAGACAATGCCCGAGACCCGCCCTGACCCAAGCAGCCAGCGCCTCAGATCCATCCCCGGGCTCGGACTGCTCCTTTTTAAAGGGGGGGGGGGGGGGGCACGGCTAAGGGCAGTGTCGTGGCTCTGATTGGTTGTTGGCGGCATCAATCAGAGGCTGAGGCAGGAGCTGCCACTTGTTTGGCCCGCGACGAGAATGGGCGTGAGGCGCGGGAGCGGCGCGCGCGGCCGCCAACCGTCCGCGGAGGCGAGCGACAGCGTGCGCGGCCGCCAACCGTCCGCGCGAGCGAGAGCCGCGCACCGGAGCGGAGCGGTCTCATTGTTCGCGCTGTGGATGAGTCACCTTTGCTCGGCCGGCACCGTGCGATGAAAATGGTGGAGCCGGTGGGATTCGTGGAAGCCTGGAAGGCTCAGTTCCCCGAGTCCGAGCCGCCCAAGATGGAGCTGAGGAGCGTGGGCGACATTGAGCAGGAGCTGGAGAGCTGTAAATGCAGCATTCGGAAACTGGAGCTGGAGGTAAACAAGGAGCGGTTCCGCATGATCTACCTGCAGACACTGCTGGCCAAGGAGAAGAAGAGCTATGACAAGCAAAGATGGGGCTTCAGGAAGTCTTCCGTCCTGGGGGAAGCCGACAGCGAGCAGCCTCTGGACCACTTGCACCAACATCCCGCCCCCGAGGACGGGGAAGGGGGAGGAGGGGAGAAATGCACTCACTACCCCGGGGAGGAGAATTCAAACCGGCAGCCAGGGGGAGAGGAGGGCTTGGGGGACACCAGGAGTGAGGTGGAAGGCTCACCAACCAGGCAGAGGGCATCCTCAATGAGGAGGGGCATGGCAACGCCTGAGAGGGATACAGGGCGAGGTTTTGGCCAAGATGGTGAGCAGATGGAGAGGAAGGATAAAACCCCAGTTGGCACAAGTGTGGCCGCCTTGAGGTCCAATTTTGAAAGAACCAAAAGAGCCAATTCCCACTCTGCTGGGGATGGGAAAGGTATGGAAAAGCCTCTGTATGTCAATGTAGAGTACCACCATGAGAAAGGGTTGGTGAAAGTCAATGACAAGGAGGTTTCGGACAAGATCAGTACAATTGGGAGTCAGGCCATGCAGATGGAACGAAAGAGATCATTACACTCTTTCCCTGGCACTGGGGGATCAGTGGACTACCGAAAGCCTGCGTACAGAGGTCGGACGACAGACAACAGCTCTGGGTATGACCCGGAGTATGATGACATGGATCTGAACCCCAGATTCTTGAAGGATAATCTTATCCGTGCCACTGCCAATGGAGGCAAACCAGACAAGGTACCTTGGCAGCAAGAATTCCAACCGTATGAAAGCATTTATATTGGTGGAATGATGCAGGATAGTGATGGTAAACCCAGTGGTGTCTTGAGAGATTGCGGGAGACTCCAGAGCAGTACAGATCATGAGAAGCATCTAACATGGCCTCGGAGGTCCTATTCACCTGGTGCTGATGATGTTGGTGGAGGGTATACTCCAGACTGCAGTTCAAATGAAAATTTGACTTCGAGTGAGGATGATTTTTCTTCGGGACAGTCCAGTCATGTTTCTCCCAGCCCCACCACCTATCGTACTTTTAGAGAAAAAAGTCGGTCACCCTCTCAGAACTCTCAGCAATCATTTGATAGCAGCAGTCCACCCACCCCACAGTCACAAAAGAGACACAAGCACCATGTTACTGTACAGGAAGCAATGATAGTTGGTCTGAGGAAACCAGGACAAATTTGGGCGACTGAAGCTGACTTTGCTCAGGGGAGTACTCAAGAGGACAGTTTCCATGGAGACCCAGGTAACTAACTTTTCTATTGTTTATCCTGTTTTCTGAGGTGTTTGAGAATAGAAATGACCAAAAACTATTGGGTTATAAGCCATCAGCTCGTTGTATTCCAATGCTGCTGGGTAGCACTGAGGTTGCTGGTTCCTTATGCAGTTCCTGTTTTTCTCACTAACTGTTGCAGGGTTGTATGTTAGCATAGGAAAGCTTTAACTATTTCACTTTTGCATCAGTCTGACTCCAAAGCAAGTTATTCTCAAGTTTGAAAAATATTCTGAAAGTCGGTAATGTATAACACACAAATTACGAATATTTTGTGTAACTAGGTGAAACATTAAGATTAGGGTGAGATCCATGAGTAAAGAAAAACTAAAATTCAATTATTGTTGGTGATGTTTTGTTGCAGATTAACATGAACTGATGATTATTGAATTCAAATCCTGTTAATGCTTTGTTTGAATGAAAAATCTAGTAAAATATAAGGGCAGGTATTCTCAAATATATATGATTAATGTAAGAAAATTATAAATGCACAATTCAAGGAGCAGATGTGGCTGTAAAACTGCTTCTGCAGTTTTATCTTTTCTACAGTGCGTTTGTCAGTTATGAAGGCACTTATTTCCAAAGGATTGCATTTGCTACGTTCGTTTTGCAAAGACGTGCACAGGAAGCTGTCATTCCTGCTACAGTGCAAATGTTTACAAATTGAGTTGGCAGTGTGAGGTTACATTAAGGGTATGTTTTTCTGAGCATTTTAACCAGGGTGTGGTTTTTGAATGTGGCATTGTGTTATTCTCAAGTTTTCTAAATCTAATAAAGCTGATCATGTCCTTCTTTCCCCACCTCTTCCCCCCCCCCCCCCCCCACAATTTTGAACTGTCATTAATGACAGTGTGATGTAGATTTAAAAATGTGATGTACACTTTTTCACATTACACATTTTTATGATTACTATTATCACCAGTCCATATTTTGCCTGTTTCTAGTCTCGGCTGAGTTCTGTTCGTCTACTTCAATGGCACTTCATTTTCATTTCACAGTGCTTTTTGCAAGGAGGTTCACTGGTAACCATTGGGGTATCAATGAGCCTGCCATAGACACAAGTTGTGCTTCAACGTGTGTGTGTGTATGTGAAACAGTCTTTTAAAGCAACTTAAATTTGTTTAGTACCTTTAATACCTTGTCCAGCCTGCCAGCCAGTACCCAGCCCGCCATGCTGTCCGGCCCACTGACCCATGTTCAAAATGTCAGTAAGCGAACTTGGAAGATTTTTCAAACAACTTCTCCTCCAATCACAGGCCATTTCTTTCCTGCATTCGCTATTGCTAGGATCAGTGGTGAATCAATCATAGAACCATTGAAAAGTTACAACACAGAAGGAGGCCATTGGGCCCATCTTGTCCATGCCAGGGTTGTTTGTACATTTAAAAGCTGTGTTAACATCTACATAGTTAGTACAATTACTATTACCCACTGGTATCCCTTTAGGGTCCTTACTGATGAGGCAAATTGATCCTTTTTGTTTAATATTAGTTGGGAGATTAAGATGTTGAGGTTTTTTGTCAGGGTTAAATTGAAGTTGGTGCCATCCTGAAAAGGTGTTTAGTGGATAGCCTGCAGATTTCCATAAGTTAATAGATTTTTGGATGTCAACTTGGTACCTCCCATTTTCACATGTATATAAGACCATAAGACATAGGAGTGGAAGTAAGGCCATTCGGCCCATTGAGTCCACTCCGCCATTCAATCATGGCTGATGGGCATTTCAACTCCACCTACCAGCATTCTCCCCGTAGCCCTTAATTCCTCGCGACATCAAGAATTTATCTATCTCTGCCTTGAAGCCATTTAGCGTCCCGGCCTCCACTGCACTCCGCGGCAATGCTCCAGAACGGGTCACCACAGAGCGAGGGACGCTTTGATAGATGTACCATTCTGCTGTTTCTGAAGCATTAAAGGGAATAGTTAGAAAGGGAATACCCTCTCCTGAGTTAGTAGGGGTTACAATGCATACCCAACAATTAGAAATGTTAAAGTTTTCAGCATATATCTTAGATGTGTAAAGGAATGCATTGTTGCAGCAGTGAGGTCA
This sequence comes from Scyliorhinus canicula, assembly GCF_902713615.1. Taxonomy (NCBI): domain Eukaryota; kingdom Metazoa; phylum Chordata; class Chondrichthyes; order Carcharhiniformes; family Scyliorhinidae; genus Scyliorhinus; species Scyliorhinus canicula. The sequence continues at coordinate 81,865,392 of NC_052146.1, read as the reverse complement.
GCATGAGGTCTCCATTGTGGCAATAGGTAGGTCAGCATTAGGCCAGTTTTTGCTGGCTTTGATAAAGCACAATATTGCATTCTTTACATAGTGAAGATGGACAGCTTGCTATCAAATCAAATGTGTTTGAGTCTAACCCAACCAATTAGGATTATATCGGGGTGTGATCGGTACCCTTTCTAATCCCACCTTCCTGCACCCAGCCATAGCCCTGCAGCTTACAGAATTTAAGGTGCAGATCCAGGTACCTTTTAAGAGTTTAGGGCCTCTACCTCCACCACCCTAAATCGGTCAGGGAATGCCTGACTACCCTCTGTAAAAACGTTCTTCCTCATGTCCCCTCTATGCCTTCTGCCACTTATTTTGAATCTGTGCCCCCGGTTCTAGAAGTCTACAGCAAGGGAAACTATTTTATCCTCTTCCCCATATAATTTGAACACCTCAATTAAGACCATCTGCCATCTTTGTTCCAAGTAAAATAACCCCAATCTATCCAATCTCTCCTCATAGCTACACTTTTCTAGCCCTGACAACATTCTTATAAACCTCTTCCACACTCTCTCCAGAGCATTACGTCCTTCCTGAAATGTAGTGACCAGAATTGCCCACAATATCCACTTGTGGCCTCACCAGTGTTTTATACAATTCCAACATTATATCCTTACTTTTGTATTCTATACCTCTGCCAATGAACGAGAGCATTCCATATGCTTTCTTAGCAACCACATCTACTTGAACTACTGCCTTTAGATACCTATCTACTTTTATGCCAAGATCTCTCACTTCATCTGCTCTTCTTAGTATATTGCCATTTATTGTGTACTCCCTATGAGTGTTTGGCCTCCCTAAATGCATGACCACACACTTCTCTGCATTAAATTCCATTTGCCACTTATCACCCTCTCCACCAAGATATCTATAATATTTTGGAGCTTATAGCTGTCTTCTAAACTGTCCACCACTTAGCCAATCTTTGTGTCGTCTGAAAATTTTCCAATCGTGCCTCCCACGTTCACAACCAAGAGTGAGCTGGGAAAGCCCAATCTGACCCTCCCATACTCTAATGGTCATCTTCATTACTCAATATTTTAATTGAAGTGGAGGTGCCGGCATTGGACTGGGGTGAGCACAGTAAGAAGTTTTACAACACTAGGTTAAAGCCCAATAGGTTTGTTTCGAATCACTAGCTTTTGGAACGCAGCTCTTTCATCAGGATTCACCTGATGAAGGAGCTGCACTCCGAAAGCTAGTGATTTGAAACAAACCTGTTGTAATATTTTAAATGATCAATTCATTGCTTTATTTTTGCTCAGAAAGGTATTTATTTCTTCTGTACCTGAACAATTTATTGAAATTCATGTACAGTGTGAGTCTTAACCATAAAATGTGCTCATCAGCCCCTGGAGTAAAACAAACATGGAAATATGGCCCCTTGCACAAAAAGGTTGGACAAGTCAGCTTGAATGTAAAAAATGCCCAATGTGCTTTCACAGTGTTATAAAACAAAATTCTGCACTATATCATATAATGTGATATTAGGGCAAAAGGTCAAAACCTCGACCAAAGAGGTAGGTTTAGAGCGTCTTAAAAGAGGAAAGGCAAGTAGAGAGGTGGTGTGATTTAGGGCCGAGAGAACTGAAGACACAGTCACCAATGGTGGAGCAATTAGCATTTGGAATGTTCAAGAAACCAGATTAAGAGAGAACAGGTTTCTCAGAGGGTTGGGTGGTTGGTGGAGATTAGAGGTAGGGAGGAGCAAGGAGAGAATTTGAAAACAAGGATGAGAATTTTTCAAATCAAGGTGTTACTTCATTGGGACCAGAGTAATGTGTGAATGGGACATAGGGTTTGTGTGGGCTGGGGCAGCAGAGTTTTGGATTATCTCAATTTTAAGGATATTAGAATGTGAGAGGCCAACCAAGAAAATGTTGGAATAGTTAGGTCAAAGAAATGAATGAGGATTTCTCCAGAAAATGAGAGGATGCAAGATCATGTTAGGGGGATGATGTTATGGAAGTGGAAATAGACAGACTTAGTGAAGGTGTATATATGAGGTTGGCAACTCCTCTTGGTGTCATTTATAACTAGACAGTCTAGTTTAGTCCCAGACAGTTGGCAGGCAGAAGGAGGGAACTATAGGTCAGTTAGCCTAACATATGTCATAGGGAAAGTGCTAAAATCCATTATGAAGGACGTTGTTACAGCAGAATATTTAGATAATCATGATTTGAACAGGCATAGTCAACAGGGCAATGTGAAAGGGAAATTGTGATGAACTAATCTGATAGTTTTTTTAAGGTGGATTTTTCACAGTAACTTCTTTGCAGTGTAAATATAAGCCATACATATGACAATAATAAAGATTAATGCTATTATTATAAAGAGGAGCCAGTACTGTACTTGGATTTCCAAAAGGCATTTGATGAGGTACCACATCAAAGGTTACTACCTCAGACAAGAGCACATGGTGTAGGGGTAACATTAGCATGAATAAAGGTTTTTTGGTTAATAGGAAACAGAGTAGGGATAAATGGGTTGTTTTCGGGTTGGCAAGTTGTAACTAGCGGATTGCCACAAAATCATTGCTGGGTCATCAACTATCTACAGTCTGCATCAATGACTCAGATAAAGGGACCAAATGTATGGCAGCTATATTTTCCGATGACACCAATATGGTTCGGAAAGTAAGTAGTCCAGAGGAGGTGGAGAGTCTGCAAAGGGGTGTTGACAGGTTAAGTGAGTGGACAAGAATTTGGCAGACGGAGTATAATGTGGGTAAAAGTGAACTAATTTGCTTTGGCAGGAACCTTAGTAAAGCAGTATACTATTTAAATTGAGAGAGATTGCAGAAAGTGGTGGTATAGAGCAGGCATTGTCAAACTCGGGGGCGTGACCCGCGGGTGGGTGTCGGGAGGGTCGCAGAACCGTCTGTCGCGGCGCTCCCGATCGCGCAAATCTGCACGTAACAGTTGCAGCAGCTGGCTCTTAATAACGCTGGCTGCAAGCGGCCTTCAAAATGGCCGCGGATATGTAAAGAAAATGTGGCCGCACTTCGCATGCGTGCCAGATCATCAGCGCGCATGCGCAAAACTATGTGCATGCGTGCCGATGATCAGCCACGCATGCGCAGTGCGGCCGGTTTTTAAAAAAAAAATGGGCCCGCAGCATTTTGTTTTACAAGTTCGGGGCGTTTTATATTCATTAAATTTTTTTTTTACAAGTTCGGGAGGGTTTAATTTGATAAAATTTTATAGGGAAAAAAATGCAGAACTTTGGACAGATGGAGACTCCATACTTACCACACCGGAAGACTTCACCTTCATCCACAGGTTCCATTGGAGGCAATGTGTACGAGGGCCAAACAAAGGTAGAGAAAATGGTCAGCCGCGTGGGTTGTCAGTGTCGGCTCGGTTAGGTCCAGAATATTGGCCGGTGGTAAAAATGGGTCCCCGGAAAAAAAAAGTTTTGAAGAACACTGGTATAGAGGGATCTGGAATGTCCTAGTCCATGAATCCCATAAAGTCAGTCTGTAGGTACAGCAGTGATTAGGAAAGTAAATAATATGTAGCCATTTATTACAAGAAGAATGGAATAGAGACGTAGTGGAAGTTTTATAGCAGCTGTACAGGGCATTGGTGAAACTATATCTAGAACTTGTTGGCAGTTTTGGTCTCTTTATTTGAAAAAAATATTAGAACACTGTTCAGAGGAGGTTCACTGGGAACTCATTCTTGGGCAGAAGGACTTGTCCTATGAGGAAAGGTTGAACAGATTGTCCTGAATCCAATAGAGTTTAGAAGAATGAGACCACAACCAGATCAGCCATGATCTTATTGAATGGTGGCGTAGGTGTGAAAGGCCAAACTGCCCACTCCTCCCATATTTCCATTAAATGCCTACTTTGAATCATGTCTGTTAAGAGGCAGACAAGGTTAGTGGCATAATCATTTGTGCAGATCCCAGACTACCTGTGAGCATCTGCTGATCTATTTAGGAATGTTGTGAAAATATTGCATAATTGCAGACCCTTTGGAACATTTCCAGTCATCATCATCTAAGTAATCTCACCGATTGCGGTAAAATACATTCTAATTGTTTTATGCTCGCTGATGTTACTAGGATTTCAGTAAATGGTGATAATGTGCAATATTCATTTGAGATTGTTCATTTTGGAGAACCGAATTAGGATGAGGTTGACCGCCCAGCAGTCTAAGGAGACTACTGTGAATATGTTACTGAACTAGCAGTCTGGATGCCTGGACTAATAATCTGGAGTTTCACATGTGAAAGCATAAGAGAGGGTGCAGAAACGATTTGCAAGTATGGTTCATGGGATGAGGAGTTTCAGCTACATGGGTAGATTGGAGAAGCTTGGGTTGTTCTTCTTGGATAAGAGAAGGGTGAGAGTAAATTTGATAGTTGTTCAAAATCATGGACGGTCCAGGTAGAGTAGATAGGAAGAAACTCTTCCTGTTGGTGGAAGGTTACAGGAACCAGAGGACACTGATTAAAGGTGGTTTGCCAAAGAAACAATGGTGGGCTACCTGAAAAACGATTTTACGTTATTTATTAATGGTTAGGGTTGGGATGCACTGCATGAGAGTGTGATGGAGTCAGGCTCAGTTGAGGCCTTAAAAGAGGATTGGGTAATTACATGAGAGAATTTGTGGGGCAAAAGGCACGGAATGGGTCGGCTGGGTGAATTTATCATGCAGAGGGCTAGCACAGACAGGCCAGAATGGCCCCCTGTGCTGTAACTATTCTGTGATTCAATGAGTAGCTGCTAGGAGCCCATGATAAAGGAAACTATAGCATGTTTGATTATTAGCTCAATAAGCAAATCTCTCACGTGGGGAAATTTGGGGAGGTCTTTTCACTTT